>NC_133150.1:52532585-52835377 GCF_048418815.1 Hemitrygon akajei | reverse complement strand
AGGAGCTTTTGAATAAATATAGAGGGAAAAAACTGAATTACAGTAAGTATATAGGTGAGAAGAACAGCTACTTCCCTTCAATACACTCATATGGAGCCAGTGATCATTAATGGAGAATGTGTGGAGCAGGTTAAGACCTACAAGTATCTGGGAGTACAGTTAGACGAGAAGCTAGACTGGACTGCCAACACAGATGCCTTGTGCAGGAAGGCACAGAGTCGACTGTACTTCCTTAGAAGGTTGGCGTCATTCAATGTCTGTAGTGAGATGCTGAAGATGTTCTATAGGTCAGTTGTGGAGAGCGCCCTCTTCTTTGTAGTGGCGTGTTGGGGAGGAAGCATTAAGAAGAGGGACGCCTCATGTCTTAATAAGCTGGTAAGGAAGGCGGGCTCTGTCGTGGGCAAAGTACTGAAGAGTTTAACATCGGTAGCTGAGCGAAGGGCGCTGAGTAGGCTACGGTCAATTATGGAAAACTCTGAACATCCTCTACATTGCACCATCCAGAGACAGAGAAGCAGTTTCAGCGACAGGTTACTATCGATGCAATGCTCCTCAGACAGGATGAAGAGGTCAATACTCCCCAATGCCATTAGGCTTTACAATTCAACCGCCAGGACTTAAGAACTTTTTAAAAGCTATTATTAATGCTTTTTGAGATAGTGATTTAGATGCATATCATATTTTTTACTGAGTTAAGTATTGTATGTAATTAGTTTTGCTACAACAAGTGTATGGGACATTGGAAAAAAAGTTGAATTTCCCCATGGGGATGAATAAAGTATCTATCTATCTATCTATCTATCAATCATTTGGGTCTTGAAGCAGTTGGAAAATGTCCTAATCTCCACAACATTTGACGTTTCGGTCTGAGACTCTCCATTCAATCCTGATGAAGGGTCTTTTCTCAAAACATGACTGTTTACTCTTTTCCATGGATGCTGCTTGACCTCTGAGGTCCTCCTGCATTTTGTGTGTGTTGCTTTGGATTTCCAGCATCTGCAGATTTTCTCATGTTTATAGATAATTCTGCTTTGTTTTGTATATGCTGCTTATAGGATGCTGTATGTCTGAGTTTAGGCTGAAAGTAAGTCTTAATTTGCAAAGATGTACTTGAACACATGACAATAAACTCATCCTTGGATTTTGAACTTTATGGCCATATTGTTCCCTGTTATCCAGCCTATCTTCTACCCACACCAACACATTGTTTCCAATACCACAGGCCTGTAGTTTCTGCAAACACTTTTGGTTCAGCACTTTACCACTTGGCTTCCTAAAATCAAAGTGATAGTCTTTCCCCGTTCCCCTTTATCCAAAACGCATGTCACTTCTTTCAAGAACTTCAATAAGTTGGTCAAAACTGATTTCCTTTCGACTTTGCCCGATTGCCTTCATTCTTTCTTAGTGGGACGTCATTAAAATTAGCTTTGCCATATTGTCTGACATGTTGTTCCGTGGCGTTCTGTCGTCTATTTGGAATGAGGGATTACTATTAATGATTTCAAATATAATCGCTTTAACTCTTCATATCTTGCAGAAGGGATCGTTCACTGACATACACCCACTGTCAAACCCACCGTGCTGACATGAGGTTGTGGCTTCCTGAATGTGCTCACAAAGCTGATACACATTCAGCAGGCGGCTCACAACCAAGAACCGGCTGCAAGCAGAAGCCTGTCCTATCGAACACTGCAGTTGCTGGAGAGATATGGCCTTCAGGTGGTTTCTCATCTCCATCTGGCTGACGCTGTCCATCTCAGATCGTGAGTTTAATCCAAAAAAATCATGTTTTTCACTTCCTTCTGTCTAAGGCCTCTGTTATTTCCACAGTTCTCGTCCAAGGCTTCCGGATCAGGGATAGTAGGAACTGAGTAGAAAGAGAAGTTCTCTATACGCTGTTCCAATGTACACTCCAGATACAGAACGTGAAGTATTCCCTTCGACAATTGCTAAGGAAACACACACCAAAATATGCAGATTGGAGTTCCTCTACCCATTCTGTGTCTATCTCTTTGCTGTTTATGTGGGTAAGGTCAGATTTTAATGATTGATTGCTTTTAGGGCAGTGAAATATATGTGAACTGATCTAGGTTCTCAGTCATGCAGGCCTTAGAGTGCCACGCCCTGGCCTTGTTCTAGTCGACACCCTGAAACTGGAATAGCTGATGACTAATTACCTCCTTGACCTTCACCCTCACCCTTTCTCATCCCCTTTAGTTCTCTATCTGGTCAGTCTCTATATCTGCCTACCCAAACACTTTCTCTTTCTCTCCCTCTCTCTTCCCATTTCAGTCCTCTCTTAATTTGTTTGCTTCCATGATTCCTGTCTGTCTCTCCTCAGATCAGCTTCTTTTCTCTTCCCGCCTCTCTCTCTCTCTCTCTGTGTCTGAAACCCAGAAGTCAAAGCTATTTTCTGCTTTGCATGTGATTTTTTTGCCTCTTTGCATTTACTGTCGCCATTTGATAGAGAGTACGAGTGAACACTGTCCCTCTGAGCGTTAGCTTATCACCAGCTAGCAGCAGGGCCTTAACCTCCCACAGAGGCTCCGGCCGTTCATGAAACTCAGCTCCTCTCTCTCTTCCCTGAGAATGGACAAATTGTGAAACGAAGGCACCCCCTGCGTCACTGGTGTTGGACTCCACTGTCTTCCTTCCGCTTCAGACTGGTTCCCCATTTTCTTCTAGTCTATTACTGTTGACAGCTGATCTGTTAAAGTCATAGATAAGTTCATTGTCATGTGCACAAGGGCAATGATCAGCTACAGGCATGTCAAATCGTATCAGCAGTATTCACAAGAAAAGTATAAGCACAATTTTTACAAAATGGACAAAAAATATCAAAGTGTATGTGGTGAACTAGATATACCTGTCTGGGCTGCTCCTGTGGCTCCTCCCACAGACCCCTGCTGACTGCTCCTGTGGCTCCTCCCACAGACCCCTGTATCAAGGCGACTGTGACCTGTTGCCCTGCCTCATTCCCCAGGATGTAGTGTTGTTCATTCTTCCAGTCAATAAAAGCCAATACCTCGCTTCCTACGTCTCAGCGTGAGTTATTGATGGTGCATCAGTGTATTTTCGTGAAAAGTGATCAATCTGGTCACTTAGTAGATTAAGAGATCTGACAGAGGTATTCAAAATTATGAGGGGTAAATGCACGCTGGCTTTATCTACTGAGGTTGGTGGGACTACAACCAGAGATCATGGCTTAAGGGTGAAAGGTGAAAAGTTTAAGGGGAATCTTCTTCACTCAGCTGGTTGTGACAGGGGGATGAGCTGCCAGCAAAAATGGTGCATGCAAGCTTGATTTCAACATTTAGGAGAAGTTTGGATATGTACATGCAAAGTACACTGCAGATGCTGTGGTCAAATCAACATGTACAACAAGCTGGAGAAACCCAGCAGGTCGGGCAGCATCTGTGGAAACGAACAATCAACATTTTGGGCCGAGACCCTTCGTCAGGACTGAAGAGGGAGGGGGCAGGGACCCTATAAAGAAGGTGGGGGAGGGTGGGAAGGAGAAGGCTGGTAGGTGCCAGGTGAAAAACCAATCAGAGGAAAGATCAAGAGGTGGGGGAGGGGAAGCAGGGAGGGGATAGGCAGGAAAGTTGAAGAAGGAATGTAAGGGAAATCGCTGTGTAGTAGAAGAAGGCAGAATCATGAGAGGGGTGATAGGCAGCTGGAAGAGGAGGCAGAGTGAAACTGGGATGAGGGATGAGGGAAGGGAGAGGGAGGGAATTACCGGAAGTTGGAGAATTCGATGTTCATACCAAGGGGCTGGAGACTACCCAGATGGTGTATGAGGTGTTGCTCCTCCAACCTGAGTTTGGCCTCATCATGGCAGTAGAGGTTGCGTGTATGGACATATCCGAATGGGAATGTGAAGCAGAGTTGAAGTGGGTGGCAACCGGGAGATCCTGTCTGTTGTGGCGGACGGAGCGGAGGTGCTCGATGAAGTGGTTTCCCCAGTCTGCATCGGGTCTCGGCGATGTAGAGGAGGTCACACTGGGAGCATCGGATGCAATAGATGACCCCAACAGACTCACAAGTGAAGTGTTTGTCCCCCAAACAGTCCTTCCAGGTGAGGCAACATTTCACTTGTTTCATGACCCCCACTCTCCACTTTCCATAAGGATCACTCTCTACATGACTTCCTTGTCCACTTGTCTCTCTCCAATGATTCCCCTCCTAGCACTTAATCTTGAAAGTGTACACCTGCCTCTACACCTCCTCCCTCACCACATTTCAGGACCCTAAATAGTCCTTCCTGTTAGAACAACACTTTGTTTGCAAATCTGTTGGGGTCATCTATTGCATGTGGTTCTCCCAGTATGGTCTCCTCTACATCAGTAAGTTACACGCTGACTGGGGGACTGCTGCATCAAACAGATTTGCTCTGTTTGCTGTAAAATGCGAGATCACTCATTACAATTTGACTTCCCATTCTCACTCTGTCTAAAGCCTCCTGTACTCCAGAATGAGATCAAACTCAGGTAGGATAGCCTTCAACCTGATGGTATGAACATTGATTTCTCTGTCCATAATTAAACTCTTCACCCCCTTTTCTTTTTCCATTCCCCATACGGGTTCCCTCTCACCCCATCTCTTCTCCTCTACTGCCCATCATCTCCCCATTGTTCCCGTCCACCTTTCCATTCTTCTGTGGCTAGTATTCTCAGAATCAGCATTAGGTTTATTATCACTGACATAAATAATGTAATTTGTTGTTTTGTGGCAGCAGTACAGTGCAATACATAAAATATACAAAGAATTTTCAGAGTAAGTACATATCAAAATGAAATAACTTGTACAAAAAGGAGAGTAGAAATAGTGAGGTTGTATTCATGGCTTCACTTTCTGTTCAGAAATCTGTTGACAGAGGGGAAGAAGCTATTCATAAAATGTTAAGTGTGTGTCTTCAGAATCCTGTACCTTCTCTCTGCTGGAAGCAATGAGAAGAGGGCATGTGTTGGGCTTTGCTTTTTGAAGGTGTCCTCAATAGTGCTTAGGCTAGTGTCCATGATGGAGCTGGCTAAATTCACAACTTTCTGCAGCTTCTCCAAACCTGTACAGTGGCCCTTCCATATCATACAGTGATGCAGCCAGTTAAAATGATCACCTTGGCACATCTGTAAATATCTGCTAGAGTCTTTGGTGACGTATCAAATCTCCACAAACTCCTAATAAAATATATACTGGTGTGGCCTCTTTGTAATTGTATCAATATGTTGGGACCAGGATAGATCTTCTGAGATCTTTCCTATTAAAATCCTTCTTCTGTCCTAACATCTCGCAGCTTCTAACTTCATCTCACCTCCCCCACCCACCCACCTTCCTTCTCACCTAGTCTCATCCATCAGCTATCAGCTTGTGCTCCTTCACCTGCCGCACTTTCTTATTGTGGCTTCTGTCTCCTTCCTTTCCAGTCTTGCTGAAGGTTCTCGGTCTGAAATTTTGACTGTTTATTCCCCTCCATAGATGCTCCCTGACCTGCTGAGTTCCAACGGTATTTTGTATGTGTTGTTTGTTTAAGATTACCAGTGTCTGAAGAATCTCTTGTGCCCATGTGTTCCAAGGTTCCAGATTAATTTACTATGCAGGACTTTGTCAAGTATCTTCCTAAAGTCCATGTAGACAATGCCTATCATTCTGCCTCTCAGTTGCCTCTTCAAAAATCTCAATCACATCTGTGAGATGCAATCATGCACGTAACTATGCTAAATTATCCCTAATCAGTATTTGCCTTTCCAAATGCAGGTAGATCCCTATGCCTCAGAGTCCTCTCCAGTAATTTTCCCACCAATGTTTGGCTCACCACCTCAGTCCCTGGCTTTTCCTAGTAGCCTTTCTTAAATAAAGGCAAAAACACTCTCCAGTCTTCCAGTATCTCATCTATGGCTGCTAATGGTGTAAATATCACTTCCAAGACTCTAGTAACTTTTTCAAACTTCTCGACAGTATCCAAGGATGCACTTGATTGGCCTCAGGAATTTCATGAAATTTAAGACTGCCAGCACCACCTATTTTGTCATATGACAATGTTCCGACAGATCACAATTTTTTTCCTGTATTCCTTCCTTTCCGTAACTTTCACCATGATAAATTTCAAAGGAAATACTAACTTAAAACACTTTCAATTTTCCAAGGCTCACATATGGATGACTGTATTGAACCTTAAGGTGCTCTGTTATATCCCCAGTTACCTCTTTACTCTGAATATACTTACAGATTCCCTTAAAGTTCTCCTTTATCTTTTCAGACATGCTGTATCTTTTTGCTCTTTTGATTTCCATCAGTGTATCCCTGCATCTATGATACTCTTCAAGTAATTCCCTTTATCCCTTTTATATTCTTTTACTTGACCTTAATTTCCCTCATGAACCAGCTTTCCCTGAAACCACTGCCACTTTGCATTTCAATCTAATATGAACATGCTGGCCGTCTTAATTTTAAGTCACTCCCACAAGTCTGATGTCTCTTTATCTTCAAGCAGCTTCTCCCTGTCAAACTTTGTAGTTTCTGTTTAAAAGTTCAAAGTAAATTTTATTATCAAAGTACATACATGTCACCATATACATACTTGAAATTCATCTTGTCAGAAAATCTATAGAATAGTAACTCTAACATATTCAATGGAAGATCAACCAGAGTGCAGAAGGCAACAAACCGTGTAAATGCAAATATAAATAAATAGTAATTACTAACACAAGCATGAGGTCATGAGACAAAGAATCATTAAATTTAGATTATTGGTTGTAGGAGTATTTCAGTGATGGGGCGTGAGTGTAGTTATCCCCTTTTATTCAACAGCCTGATGGTTGAGGGTAGTAACTGTTCCGAGTGAAGTGGGTTCTGAGGCTCTTGTGGCTTTCTGCCTGATGACAGCAGCAACAAGAGAGCATGATCTGGGTGGTGGGGATCTCTGATGATGTATGCTGCTTTCCTACGACAGTGTTTCATGTAGATGTACTCAATATTTGTGAGGGCTTTACTCATGATGTACTGGTTTGAGTCCATTACCTTTTGTAGGATTTTCCATTCAAAGCCTGTTCCGTTCCATACCAAAGCAAATTGGTTTTGCTTTAATTTCAGACCAGCTTGTAGATAAAACCTAACTCTTCCCTGTAACAAATTAAAACATAGAACTATGCTGTCTGTTCCAAAGTTTTTCCCAACCGACAATTCAGTCTCTTGCCCAGGCTAATTTCCCATGTGAGATCCATTATAGTAAAAAAAGTAATGAGAGTTCAGAGAGCGTATACTCCTGTTAGAGTGAAGGGAAAAAATTGTAAGGTTAAGGAATGCTGGTTGAAGAGGGATATTGAGGCTTTGGCAAAGAAATACGAGGAAGTATAGTTTGGGATCATGTCAATCGCTTGAGGAGTAAAAGGGATGTAGAACACAAGAAGGAATCAGGAGGGTAAGAGGACAGCATTGGCAGATGAGACAATCCTAAAATATTCTCCAATTAAATTAAGAGCAAGGGTAACTCGGGAGATAATAAGCAATAATGTGACCATCTCTGAGTGGGGCCACAGGAGATGGGTGAGGTCTGAAATGAATACTGCTCATTTGTATTCATTGTGGAGAAATTGGTAAATTGGTTTATTACTGTTACAGGTACAAATGTGAAAACTTGTCTGGATACTCTTCATACAGATCAGTTTATGACAAGTGCATTGAGGTGGTAAAAGAAAAAAACAATAACAATACAGAACTAAGTGTTGCACTTACAGAGAAGTGCAGTGCAGGTGGACAATAGTGGCCAATGTCAAAGCGAGGTAAATTATGAGATTAAGCTGTAATTTTATTATAATTAGGAACTGTTCTAAGGTCTTATAACAGTAGCTGGGTGGCAGTGTGAAATGTCAGGAGGATGTTATGAGAATGCAGGGTGATTTGGACAGGTTGGGTGAGTGGGCACATGTATGGCAGATGCAGTTTAATGTGGATAAATGTGAGGTTATCCACTTTGGTGGCAAGAACAGGAAGGCAGATTACTATCTAAATGGAGTCAAGTTATGAAAAGGGGAAGTACAACGAGATCCAGGTGTTCTTGTACATCAGTCAATGAAAGTAAGCATGCAGGTACAGCAGGCAGTGAAGAAAGCTAATGGCATGCTGGCCTTTATAACAAGAGGAATTGAGTATAGGAGTAAAGAGGTCCTTCTGAAGCTGTACAAGGGCCCTGGTGAGACCCCACCTGGAGTATTGTGTGCAGTTTTGGTCTCCAAATTTGAGGAAGGACATTCTTGCTATTGAGGGAGTGCAGCGTAGGTTCACAAGGTTAATTCCCGGAATGGCAGGACTGTCATATGTTGAAAGATTGGAGCGACTGGGCTTGTATACACTGGAATTTAGAAGGATGAGAGGGGATCTGATTGAAACATATAAGATTATTAAGGGATTGGACACACTGGAGGCAGGAAGCATGTTCCTGCTGATGGATGAGTCCAGAACTAGAGGCCACAGTTTAATAATAAGGGGTAGGCCATTTAGAACAGAGATGCGGAAAAACCTTTTCACCCATAGAGTGGTGGATATGTGGAATGCTTTGCCCCAGAAGGCAGTGGAGGCCAAGACTCTGGATGCATTCAAGAGAGAGTTAGATAGAGCTCTTATAGATAGCGGAGTCAAGGGATATGAGGAGAGGGCAGGAACGGGGTACTGATTGTGTATGTTCAGCCATGATCACAGTGAATGGCGGTGCTGGCTAGAAGGGCCGACTGGCCTACTCCTGCACCTACTGTCTATTGTCTATTATAGAAGCTGGTGAATGGCAAGGTGGAGATACGTCTCTACCAAAGGAGGTATAAGGTGCTCCTTCCTTCCACTAACCTGCGGGTGAATCTTGGGTAAACTGTAGCATCTGCTTAGCGACCCTCCCCCCGCCTGCCCCTGGCCCTGATCAGGGTCACATGATGCTATGGGAGCAGGCGATGGTTGGTCAGATGAGCAGCTGGTGCATAACACACGTCCTGGTTAAGTGACCACTAACTCTGGGCAGACAGTCTGTGAAGAGTATTGATAACGGATGGCGTCACCTATCTTGTACAGACACTGTCCAGAAGAAGGCAATGGCAAGCCACTTCTGTAGAAAATATTGCCAAGAACAATCATGGTCAAAAACCATGATCACCCACATCATACAACACAGCACATGGTGATGATATAATGATATTGATGACAGAAATTGTCCTTTAGCCTGGTGACATGCTTTTTTGGGCTTTTATCATTTGCCTGATTTTGAGCGGGGGGGGGGTTGTGGTGAAGAGAAAATGTCTGAGGTGAGTTGGTGGCTTTTCGGGGGATGCAAGAAATGTAAACAGAGTTTATGGAGGGGAGGGTGGTTTCCATCATAAACTGAGACATGTCCACGGTTATCTGCAGTTTCTTTCAGTCATAAACAGAGAAGTTCTCATACCAAGCAGTGATGCATCCAGATCAGATACTTCCTTTATTTCATTAATAAAACTCGGTGAGGGGAAAATGCCAAAAGATTTTTAGTCTCTTACGGAAGTAGAGGAGTTGGTGAGCTTTCTTGTCCATTACGTCCACATGGTTAGAACAGGACAGGATGTTGATGTTCACTCCTAGGAACTTGAAGGTCTCAACCTTCACAACCTCTACATCATTGATGCAGTATGTACACTGCTTCATCCTGAAATCAATGAACAACTCTTTTGTTTTGATGGCATTGAGGGATTGGTTGTTGTTATGACACCATTTCAGTTGGTGCTCTGTCTATTTCCTGTACTCAGATAAGTACAAAGTGTTATAGTTTGGGAAGTTAAACCAGACCATAGTATACACAGCAAAAGGCAAGCCTTGGACAGTGCTGTAGAACAGAGAGAGCGAGGGGTACAAAGATAGAGCTCCTTGAAAGTGGCAGCAGTACAGTATAATGAAGAAAGCATTTGGCACACTTGCCTTCATCAGTTGAATCACTGAGTGCACGAGTTGGGATATCATGTTAAAACTGATGTAGATGTGAACCACCTAGGTGTTGTTAAGGCTTCATAAAGCACTGGTGAGGCCTCACATGGAGTATTGTGCGCAGTTTTGGGCCTCTTTCCTAAGAAAACATGCGCTAACGTTGGGGAAGGTTTAAAGGAGACTCACAAAAATGATTTTGGGATTGAAAGGTTTTTCATCTGAGGAGCATGTGATGGCTCAGGGCCTGTACTCACTGGAGTTTAGAAGAATAAAGGGGAACTTATTGAAACCTATCTAATGTTAAAAGGCCTCGATAACATGGATGCGGAGAGGATGTTTCTTATTGTGAGGGAGTCTAAGACCAGAGAATACAGCCTGACAATTGACGGACATCCATTTAGAATGGAGATGATGAGCAATTCCTTTACCCAGAGAGTGGTGAATTTGTGGAATTTAATTCCCACAGGTAGCTGTGGAGGCCAAGTCATTGGATAAATTAAAAGTGGAGGTTGATAAAATCTTGATTAGCCAGGGCATGAAAGGATACAGGGAGATGGCAGGAGATTGGGCAGGAGGGAAATAAATTAGCCATGATGAAATGGCAGAGCAGAATCAATGGACCAAATAACATAATTCTGCTCCTATATCTATGGTCTTGTGGTCTTATGGTGTGTAGTCCTGATCACCGAGGTACAGGGAAAGATGTCATTAAATTGGAAAAGGTGCAGAATGCACTTATGCAGATGTTATTAGGACTGAAGGGTTGTTTCTTCGTATCTGGGTTCAGTGCACACCATGACACTGGATATTCTCTCTTCACAGAATCAGGTTTATTATCACCGGCATGTGACATGAAATTTGTTAACTGAATAGCGGCAGTTCAATGCAATACATAATCTGGCAGAGAAAAAAGATAAAATAAAATACTACTAATAATAATAATAAATAAGCAAGTAAATCAATTACCATATACATATATTGAATAGAATAAAAAATGTGCAAGAACAGAAATACTGTATATTATAAAAAGTGAGGTAGTGTCCAAGGATTCAATGTCCATTTAGGAATCGGATGGTAGAGGGGAAGAAGCTGTTCTGGAATCGCTGAGTGTGTGATTTCCCTCTCCCATATGACAGCAGACATGACAGTCACATCCAACCAGGCTCAAAGACGGCTATTACAAGAGTTACAATCAAGATAAAATTTGCCGATGCTGGAAATCCAAGCAAAACTCAGCAGGCCAGGCAGGATCTACACAAAATACTGGAGGAATTCAGCAGGGAGTTCCTCCAGCATTTTGTGTGTGTTTATTACAAAAGTTATCAGACTCTTACATGAATACCTTGCACGCTGAAAGATGAGCTCCAGGTCACCCTATTGTTGAATCATGATTCATTTGCAATCCAAAGGTTCTTTGTAAATCAAGAATAAGGCATAAAACATTGGTTATGATCCATTTGTTAAGGGTTACAAGAGCAAAATAATAACTAAAATAATAAATAAAAGACCAATCAAAAAAAGTTGTTGCGGTCTTATACACAGACTAGAGTATAACAATTGATAACAATTAACCTACAAAATAGCAAGAGATATGTAGCTTGAGAACTGCTACTGAAAACCAATATGTATGAAGCAGCTGTGCCATATTTACTGGAAAATTCTCAGAACTATTTTATAGATACATGTGATTATCTATAGATACGAGCAAACGTGTGATTAAGTTAAACCACAAGAATGTTTACAATATTCTACACCCTAATCCAACATTTCCCTATTGGATTCAAAATCACACATTTACATAGACATAGAAACATAGAAAACCTACAGCACAACATAAGCCCTTTAGCCCACAAAGCTGTGCCAAACATATCCTTACCTTAGTGTTACTCGTAGCCCTCTATTTTTCAAAGCTCAATGTACCTATCTAGGAGTCTCTTAAAAGACCCTATCGTATCCACCTCCGCCACCGTTGCTGGCAGCCCATTCCACGCATTCACCACTCTCAACGTAAAACATTTACCCCTGACATCTCCTCTGTACTGGCTTCCAAGCACCTTAAAACTGTAGTAAACACAAAGCACACTGCAGATGCTGTGGTCAAATCAAGACATACAAACAAGCTGGATAAACTCAGCAGGTCCTTAAAACTGTGCACTCTCATGTTAACCATTTCAGCCCTGGGAAAAAGCCTCTGACTATCCACAGCAGACAGAAAGCAGAGATTGACAGTGGTTTTTGGAACCGCAGGAAAAGGAAAGATTAATTTTGCACTCCAGCAGAGCAGTAGGGGAGCCCAAAGATCGACTATGGCTCCAAGCACAGCAGCACATAAGGGAGAGCTAAACTCTTGATTCCAGTACAGCAGTATGGTAGGCAGAGATCGACACTGGATTCCAGCTCAGCAGCAGGAAAGGCAGAGATTAACTCTGCATTCCAGAACAGCAGTGGAGAAGGTAGTAATTTACTCTTGATTACAGCACCGCAATGGAAAAGTTGAGACTGGATTTTGGATACCATCACAGCAGTGGAGAAGGCAGAGATTGACTTTAGTTTCCAGTACATAAGTGGAGCAAGAAATGGCTCAGTCTGAGTTCCAGTTTAACAACAGGTCAATGAGCTGTGATATTGAAAGGCGGTTGTGCAAGATCATCTCCTGCTTCTGTATCAGTGGAAATATTTCCCAACTCCCATCTCATCATACTGCCGAATCCTCCTACTTGCTGTCTACCCACACTGCTGTGATCATCCGCTCCCCCCTCCAACCTGTTCACAGAACCTAGGCCATGAGCAACAAACCGCCTCATCGTCTCCCTCGCTCTTCCTTCAGGGATCTGTGGATGTGCCCTACAAGGCCCCACTCCGAGCTCCCTCTCTACCTCATACAACTCACACACTTCCATTTATCCCATGTTCCCTCAACATGCTCACCTCCGCAAGCACCCGACCCAACCTTTCTCCAGACTGGGTCTCATTTTCCATGCCTGTGCCCCCCTGACCTGCTTTTGATATCCGGCTGCAGGCTGCAACTTCCATCCTCCGGACCGGGTGCAGAGAGTCTTCACTCTGTTCCCCCTTTGAGCTTACCGTGTACTGTTGGAATGGTGGGCTGCTTCTCTCACAGGGCCGGGAGCCAAACAATGAGACCCATTGCCCACTCTTGTAACTCTGATTCTCCCAGTCCGATTCCTCCTCCAGTCACTGAGCTCATCTGCTGACTGTCTCAGAGAGTAATGCGACTGCAGGTGGACGGTGAGTGAGGAGCCGCGGAGGGGCTCGGGTTTCTTCGGTTGCTGAAACACCCCTAATTAATGGGTGAGGGCAGATCCTGTGTTCCCCTGCTTACTGAACCCCACTGACTGCCCGTGTCCAGAGCTGGGCTCACGGTCCCACTGCAGTGGGACTGAGATGGTGTGAGGCTGGGGGACACACCCAGCACCTCCCCTAAGACTCAAACAGGGACCGAGGAGAATTAATGAGGTGACCCTCATTACACTGAGTCTGGAGGAGATCAGCACTCGGGGTGGACTATGGAAGATGTGGTTACAAGTTGAGTGTTTATAAACCATTTGGACAGGTTCATGGATGAAAGGTGTGGAGTAAAATGGGACTAGCTCAGGACAGCACAGTGATCAGTGAGATGGGCTGAATGGCCTCTTTCCATTGCTGTTTCTGTGCTTGACACATGGGAGCTCTGAACTGAACAATGGACCCATAAGGTAGGAGGGTCTGTAGAGGGGGTGAATGGTCTGTGGGTCACTGTATCCCCAGTTAGAAATCTGGTCTGTCATGTTCAGGATTCCAGTAATTCCATCAGTTTCCCAGGGCACTGCTTGTTAATTGCCCAGACTGAGCTCAGCAAGATGTTTATTCCTCAGCCTTCATGCTGTGCTGTGCTGAGTGAGACCCTGTGTATTCATTACACTGAATATAGTGTCCCAGTGAGTGACACAGTACACGGACACAACAACACACTCACACACAGCAATATGGTTCCTGACTCACTCTAACAGTAACATTACATTCAAAGTAGACTGTAGACTGTAATATCGAAACAGTGAGCTGTTTGTTGGTCTCCTCTCTCGCCGTGGAAGGGGCGACACCTCTCTCTCTCTGTGGCATGTTGAAATGCTGGTATGTGGACTGTAGTTTTTGATGGACCTAGATCATGGTCTCTTTGGGGGCTTTGTTATCACTGGCCTGATGGTGTGTGGGGCTGATGCTTCCTGCTGGAATGTGGGTGGAACGGGAAGGGGGGGAGAGTTTATGCTTTGCTGCCACTTGTGCATGGGAGAGGGGTGGGGGGCTTTGTGGTTTTAACATTTTTCTGTCAGTCATTCTTTGGGGATTTCCTCTGTTTCATGGATGTCTGTGAAGAGTGAGAATTTCAGGTTGTATAATGTATACATTCTCTGATATTAAATTGAACCAGTGAACCACTGAAAATAATCTCAGCCAGCAACATCCAGCTAGAGTTTGGCTGAGAAATGTTCTCTCTTCCACCCCAGGGTTAAATGGTTCCCATTGGAGGGATAACATAGAAAATGAGAAATAGGAGGAGGAGGCCAATCTGCCCCTCGTGCCTACTCCTGTCAGAGCTGGTATGACAGCCTCAGCTCCACTTTGCTTCCTGTTCCCCACACCCCCGACTCCTCGTCTCTGTGTGAAATGGGCAGACACTTATTCTGATATTGTGTCCTCATTCTAGATTCCACCCTCTACCCCATGAGGTGGAACATCCTCGTGGCTCTCACACTGTTGATTCACTCCAGTCAGGTTCTGTCCTTGACTATTTCACACCCGCTCCCAGTCGCCGTGATCATTGCTGTCACTTGGTAACTTTACCAACTTAGGGCATTTACCCCTCTTCATCCGTTACAACTTCAGTGAGACAGAGGACACCTAAATAGTCTCACCAAGAACTCCCAATTAATTCTGACCTGAAAAGCATGGACCCAAGTTCTGTAATGAAGGCAGAGAGTTTATTTAGTATCACGGAGAAACAGAGTCGACACTTAACAATACAATTAGTTACTGTGAGAGTCCAGTGTTCTCATTGGCTTGATCAGATCCATTGATAGATCCTGCTGGCTGCTCCGTCTACGTCATCCAGACGGCTGCCGATGCTCTGTATTTCTGACTTCCCGTGTTCTGCCAGAGGATGTCAGAGGTCATAGATTGCTTTAGCCGAATTAATCAGCTATTGCTGCCTCTCTGACTGGATGCCTGTGACAAGGCGAGTGCTGCAGGGATTTGTGCTAGGTCCATTGTCGTTTGCCATCTATATCAATGATCTGGATGATAATGTGGTTAACTGGATCAGCAAGTTTGCAGATGGCATCAAGATTAGGGATGTCTTGGACAGAAAGGAAGACCATCAGATCTTGCAGCAGGGTCTGGACCAGCTGAAAATGGATGAAAAATGGAACATGGAATTTAATGCCGATAAGTGTGAGGTGTTTTACTTTGGTAGGACCAACCAGGGTAGGTCTTACCCTGTGAATGGTATGCCACTGAGGAGTGTGGTAGAATGAAGGGATCTAGGAATACAGGTCTTTTGGTCATTGAAAGTGGTGTCAGAGATAGAGTCGTAAAGAAGAATTTTGGAACATTAGCCTTCATAAATCAAAGTATTGAGTAGAGGAGTTGGCACGTTAGTTGAAGTTACATAGAATGTTGATGAGGCCTACTTTGGAGTATTATGTACAGTTTTGGTCTCCTACCTACAGGAAAGATGTAAATAAGGTTAAGAAAATACAGAGAAAATTTACAAGGATGTTGCTGGGTCTGGAGGACGTGAGTTATAAGGAAAAATCAAACAGGTTAGGACATTATTCCTTGGAACGTAAAAGATTGAGGGGAGATTTGGTTGGTATACAAATCTCAATTTTTGGAGGTATACAAAATTATGAGGGAATAAATAGAGAAAATGCAAGCAGGCTTTTTTTCCCCACAGCAGTTGGGTAGGACTACAACCAGAGGTCATGGGTTAAGGGTGAAAGGTGAAATGTTTAGGGGGAACATGAGGGAAAACTTCTTCGCAGAGGGTCATGAGAGTATGAAATGAGCTGTCACCAGAAGTGGTGCATGCAAGCTCAATTTCAACATTTAAGAGAAGTTTGGATAGGTACATGGATGGTACTGTATGGAGGGCTATGTTCCCGGCACTGGTTAATTGGAGTAGGCAGTTTAAATGATTTTGGCATGGAGCAGGTGGAAAGCGCTGTTACTGTGCTGTAATTTTCTATGACTTTATGACTGTCCTAATCTCTGGCATGGTGTCTTTTCTATGTTGTAAGTGAATTGTGGACAAGAGTACATGGAGAGGAGGCAGGTTTCCATGATGTACTTAGTTGTGTTCACAACTCTCTGCAGTTTCTTACAGTCATGTACAAAACAGTTGCCATAACAAGTGTGATGCATCCTTGATGTTTTCTATGATGCATCAATAAAACCTGGGTAAAGGGGGAATGCCAGTGGTTTTTAGTCTGTTGAAGTGTTGTTCTTTTTTGCGAGTGAGTGGGCTGGGGTCTGTTATTGTCGCAGTTAATTTTTGTGAGCGAGGGGTTTGGGGACTGTTACTGTCACTGTTCTTTTCTGCGAGTGAGGGGGCCAGGGACTGTTATTGTTACAGTTAATTTTTGCCAGTGAGGGGGTCGGGGACTCTTAATTGTCACTGGTCTTATCTGTGAGTGAGGGGTGTTGGGGATGGTTATTGTCATTTTTTTGCTGTGGGAAAGGGGGGGCTTTTGGGGACTGTGACTTTTGTTTCTTCTCTTTTTGTGTGTTGGGGGAAGAGTTGATGGCTTTTCATTCATCAACACCATTTCTTTCTGTATTTACTGGCTCTCTGAAGGAGACAAATATCAGAGTTGTATTGTACATACATACTTTAACAATCATATGAACCTTTGAACCTTTATTGAGTTTGACGAGGACTGTCTATAGGTGATGTTCAGTCCTGGGAACTTCAGCCATCTCAGCTTCAGCACTATTGAGGTTAAGGATTGTGTGGAACATTGTCTATCCTCACTCTCCACACCCCCCCCCCACAACTTTTTGAAGTCAATGACCAACTCTTTTGTTTTGCTGACATTGAGAAAGGTGGCTGTCATGACAACACATCACTAGGCTCTTTACCTCACTCCTAGGTTCTGACTCATCCATTATTTGAGAGTTGGCCTTCTATGGTGGTGTCTATTGAAAACTGAGGGGATGAGAGGTGATCAACAGATAATGGACAATAGGTGCTGCAGTAGGCTATTCGGCCATTCAAGCCAGCACCACCATTCAATGTGATCATGACTGATCATCCACAATCAGTACCCTGTTCCTGCCTTCTCCCCATATCCCCTGACTCCGCTATCTTTAAGAGCTCTATCTAACTCTTTCTTGAAAGCATGCAGAGAATTGGCCTCCACTGCCTTCTGCGGCAGAGCATTCCATAGATCCACAGCTGTCTGGGTGAAAAAGTTTTTTCCTGAACTCTGTTCTAAATGGTCTACCCCTTATTCTTAAACTGTGGCCTCTGGTTCTGGACTCCCCCAACATCGGGAACATGTTTCCTGCCTCTAGCGTGTTGAATCCCTTAATAACTGAAGGGATTCCTCACTTCACACTGAAACATCCAAACACCTCATAGGGTTCAGCTGGATGGACCCCTGGCTGGAGTGATAGAATATGAGGTCAGCTACTCCAGACTAAGAGAGGAAGAAATACACTGGAAAAATCACACCCAGAGGCCATTGAATTTCCACAACTCTTTACTGAAGAGGACTGCAGAAGTTCAGTCACGTGGGGTATTCAAGGTAGATGTGGATGGCTTTTGGATATCAAGGGAATTAAAGGATGTGAGTTTGGTGCAGGAAAATGAGGTGGAGGGCAATCAGCCATGATATTACTGAATGGGAGAGCAGACAGGAAGGGGCTGAATGGTCTAACATAAAGTTTCTACTAAACAAAGAAATGGAGCTGGAGCGAATTCCTGGAACACAGAGACATCAGCAAGACATGACGGAGCTTTAGGAGTAACTGTTGTGAAAAAGGGTGTAACACTTGTAGGAACTTCCTCCAGCAGTAACTGTCTGAACTGAAGGGTGAGAGAAGAGTTAAACTGTTGGGTTGGAAATGAGTTGGGATTGGATTAAATTTCATTTGGTTCTGTTGGGATGGAATGCAGGAGTTGGGGAATAAGGTGTCCATAAGGATCTTCTTAATTCACATTTCTTTTTTCTGTCTCAACCTCAGATCCTGTGTCAGGTACAGACATCATGGTTCAGTACACCGCCAAGACTTGCAATATCACCTTGATCTGCTCTGCAAATTTAGGCAGCTCCATCAGCTTCAGGTGGTGGAGGGGAGGAGAAGCTGTGGGAAGTGGCAGCCACTATCACCTCCAGCAGCATGGAGAAGAAAAACAGGTCAAAGAAGTCCTGTACAAGTGTGAGGCCTAGAACCCATCAGTAAAGAAACAACAGAGATCTGGCTGGGAGACATCTGTGAAAAGAACAAGTCTAGTGATTGTCAGATGGAGCAATTGGAATTTAGAGAGGCTGCCCAGACTGTTCAATAAGACAGTGCTGATGGAGTTTTACTTTGTGTCTGATCTGTGCTCTTTTACAAAAAAGGGTTTACTTATGTTCACTGACTTTCATTAGAATGGTTCTCATTTTAAAACATTGACATCCCTGTCCAGGGCACGCTCCAGTCCCGGAATACCCACTGATCCAAGGAGACACGGTCTACTCCCTTCCCCAGGGACACCTGGGCATGGACATTTCCTCAGAAGAGGCACAAGCATTTGGTTCAGTTAGAAACCTCGATAGCTCTTTGTCAAGAACTAGGAATTCCAGGCCCTGAAGTAGACAGACAACAGATTTTCCTCTTCACTGGGTCTACTCTTGCTGTCCTGTGCTGGCTCTTGGTCTGGGCGAGGCTTCTTCACATCAATCAGCTGGGAGATGTCTACACAAGACTGCAATCAACCTATCTTCCCACACAGCCCTGGGAGATGTGGGCCATTCACCTGGGGTCGTGGAGGGAGTTCACTGGGGTTAAGCAAGATCGGTGCATTTATAATCCCTCCCCACAGATTTTTCATCCTCTTTAACCTCCCTCAACATTATTCTGCCATACTGACATTATATAACAGAAGGAATGCTTTTTCTTTTGTTCAAGAATAAACGGCTGTCTGCCTGCTGTCTCCCTCCACTGAGGTTGATGACCATCTGGGGCCCTCCCTACCTCTCCCTCTTTTCCATCATCCTACACACTGAACACAGAGGCTTCTCGCTGACTGGCAGCAGCCCACATCTCTCCAATTGCAAACTCAGCTGAGTCTTTCTTTAAAAATGATTTTCATATTTACAACATACGCACTCCATCGCAATATGTACATAATTGAAGTTAACACATTGCCCTCCGGAGAGCCCATGTGCTCCTTCACCTGGGACACGCTGGTATGGACACAACTCCAGAAGAAGGGCATTTGGCTCAGGGAAAACCCTCAAGTGCCCACCACTTGGATCTGAAAATGAACACCTTGGCCAGACCCAGGAGCAAATTGACCTAGAGAATTCCCAAGTGACCCACCTGCCTTCACTATGGGTGATGAAAGGTCACAAGGGTAGGGCTGATGTGCAGCAGAACTTGAGGTACAGCCCCTCACATAGTTCAGTAGTCCTAGAGCCTCTCACACTCCGTGTATACATGATAGACTGTCTCCTCATGGCTGCAGAAATGAGAGCTGACTGGGGAGCCCATTAATTGACTTGGGAATCTTTTGCACAACATTCTCTTCTCCAGGTCTCAGTGGACTCCCACATAAAGAACTCCACTCCAGAAACCAGAACGGACTGGCACAACATGTCCAGTGTGAAAAAATGAAGAGTTTTCAGGAGCAGCTTGTAAAAGAAATATCCCTGTTCCTGGAGAAATGACATAGAGAGGCCAGATCTCAAGAAGAGCTTCTGAGCCTTGGTCTGATGAATAGTTCTGGCCGTGGGTGGCAGTCTGGTCTGAACGACCCCTCAATGATCAGCCCCCTCAACACCCATTGTGACAGAATGGCTGGAGGCTTCAGCTATGAGTCCCATCCAATCCATTGCCTCATCCACCCACCCATCCATGGAGCCAGAAAGTCTCACAGTGCTGGTGGAGGAACACTCTGACTGAAGGTGACCGTTCCAGTTCATAAACTGGTCACTACAACAGAGCAGAACAGCTGATATCTATTGCTGGGTGTCCTCCCGAGGGGTAGAGTCTCTCGTAGATAAACCACACCATCGGACTGGGAGGATGCCCACTGTGAAGATAACCCTGCAGGGTTTGAAGGTGGAACTTTTCAACCTGCCCTGTCATAGAGGTCTGTGTTGAGTCATTGTAGATGGGTTTAACTCTGTATGTAACCCCAGCCTTCCCTGTCCTAGAGGTGTGTGTCAGGACATTGTAGAGGGTTTGACTGTATATAAACCCAGCTCTCCTTGGTATGGGAACACATAATGATGGGCCCACAGATGTTGGGAACTCATGAAACTGAGGAAGGTCATGTGGCCCATTGTGAACCAGCTCTGAAATCACTGAATCGCCAGAATATTGCAGCAAGTGTGGCTCTTCAGCCTGTCAATTCCTGCTAGCTTCATGCTGTGTCAGTCCAGCTCATTTCACATATCCACACCACTGTCTCTCTCTCTCACATTCAGTGAGAGTGTGACTGGTCCTATTCATACAGGGTTTGGTCTGTGTGAGGACCATCATGGCCTCCACCACCCCTCCCAGCCCATGGCAATGTTTTCCCTGGAGTACATTCCCCACTTCCCTCTCACCATTCGGTCTAATACTTTCTGCGGCTCTTGGTATCGTCTGCTCTGCCCAGAGACAGAGCTCCTTTCTGTTTACAGTCAGGGACCCTCATTGTTTCATGACCCAATTAAATCTGCCCTCAGCCTCTGTTCCTTTGAAACCCCCTCTTTCTGACATGACTCCTCAATCAACCAACCCCAGCCCTGTTCCATCCACAGAGCTCTCTTGTCTTGCCTCAGCTCTGACCATCCCCACCCAGACTTCCATTAACCCTGTTCACAGATCTGGGATCCTGATCAACAAATGCAGGGATACAGTCTGCCTCTTCACTGCCTCACCCTCTTGTCATTCCTCATTCAGAGATTTGTGGGCATACTCTCCAAGTTCCCTTTGCCCCTCCACACCACTTACACCCTCCCATTTATCCCACCTTCCCTCACCATGTTCACCTTTCCAGACAGTACCCCCACCACATCCCTGGACTGGGTCCAATTTATCATGTCTGTGCCCCACCACCCCCAACTCTGCCCCCTCTATTGATATCTGGCTGCAGGCTGCAACTTCCTTCCTCAGGACTGGGTGTAAGAAGTCTTCACTCTTCCCTCTGTGGGCTCACTGTGGCCCAGCTCTCTCACTGGGCTGGGACCCAGACACTGTGCCAGCAGACTCCCCTCAAGCCATCAACACCTCCACCGATTACCCCACCACCATTATGTTGTAATCTCCTGTCAGAGTAACATAATGTACAGATATTCCTGTACCTATTGTCACTTCATGAACATGCAATCAGTTTATGTACATCAGCTACTCTTATGTAGGTTTTCGGCCCAAAACGTCAACTGTTTATTCATTTCCATAGCTGCTGCCTGACCTGCTGAGTTCCTCCAGCATTTTGTGTTTTGCTTTGGATTTCCAGCATCTGCTGCCTGTCTCATATCTATATTTATTGTGTTCTTTATGCTTCATGTTTTTATGCTGCTTCAGATCCAGTAACAATTATTTTGTTCTCCTTTACACCTGTACACTTGTGTACTGAAGAATGACAATAAACAACCGTGGATTTGAATCCTGAAATTTGAAATGACCTGCTCCTGTGTCTGTGATTCCTCAGCACTAATTCCTCCTTCTGATAACTGCTTTCACTTGTCTCCTCAGATAATATTCCCATTATGAAAGTTGAGGTTGGACACGTAGCTTGGATAACTCCTGATATCCTAAAAGCAGCAAACATTACTGAGGTTGTGTGGAGAATCTTATCGGGCCCAACCAAGATAGCAGAATGCGTGAATGGGAAATTGACATACCTTGATACTGAAAAGTACAAGCAACGGATAGTTCTTCATCCTGGAGACTGTAGTTTAAAAATCCATGATCTACAGAAAGAGGACACTGATGTTTATGAGGTGATTGTTACGGCAAGTTCAAGAATACGGACTGAGATGAAAGTGCTACTGAATGTATATGGTAAGTGAGATACTGTGAAGGGGTCCGGGTTTCACCTATTCCTGAAACACCCCTAATTAATGGGTGAGGGCAGATCCTGTGTGCTCCCCTGTTTTCTGAGCCACATTGAGTGTCCATGTCCAGTGCTGGGCTCACGGTCCCAGTGTAGTGAGGCTGAGTCAGTGTGAGGCTCGAGGACACGCTCACCACATCCCCGGAGACTGGACCAGAGGCTGTAAACCATCGAACTGTCAATGGGGAGCCTCGTGTGTCTGAGGCTGGAGGAGATGAGTACATATGGAGTGGAAAACAAAGCAATAGCCAATGGGGTGGGAGGGGCTGTTGTGGATGGGCCAAATGGTCTATATCTGTGGGTCACGGTTAAACAGATCCCACAGTATCTCTAGGTCAAAGGTGTGGTCTGTCATGTTCAGGGATCCCAGTTCTGTCTGTTTCTCAGAGCACTGCTTGCTAATGGCCCAGACTGAGCTCAGCAAAGTTCACAGATACAGGAGCAGACCCACACCCGGCGTAATAGAATCACAAACAAGAGAAAATCTGCAGATGCTGGAAATCCGAGCAACACACTGGAGGAACTCAGCAGGCCAGGCAGCACCTATGGAAAAAAGTAGTCGACGTTTCAGGCCAAAACCCTTTGGCAGTCCTTTGAAGGGTCATGACCTATAATGTCGACTGTTTACTCTTTTCCATACTTTTGATTTTTATTTATTAATTGAAGGGTAAAATGAAATACAGAACAACAAAGTAAATCTTTCATGTTTCGTAAACTTTTTCTAGCTGCATCCAATTGCTGCTGCATGGCAACAAAGGCTATGTGCATGAGAGCATTTCAGTTATTGTGCAGCCATGCACCGGTGCAGTTTGGAGGGAACAGTGCTGAGTGATAATAAGCTGTCACTATTGCTCAGTGTGACTTTACCCTTCCCCACTGAGCCTCAGAGTGGTCACAGTGCCACCCACCTGGCTGCTGCTGCTGTGCCCTGATCGGTCATTTCCCCTCCCACCCCAGCAGCAGTATCCAAAGGGAAGTACTTGTTGCTGCTCCCGCTACCGTTCCTGGTGTTCACCGACCCATCTGCAGGCTGCAGCGTATCTGTGACCACCACACAAAAACTGTTATCTGTGATGCTCTCAGCATCCTGGATGGTCCTGAATATATCCTTCAGTTCCAGCAACTTAGCATGGTCAGTCAGGAGCTGCATAGTTCAAGGCATTGGCTATCATGTCTGTGGATCCAGTAGCTAACTTCATCCCCCAACCCCAAATGGTCCCTGCACCTCAAAACCACCCTGCAACTCAGTGAAAGCATTTCCTCCTTCCCCAAGGGGTACAGAGGCTCAGACACTCTATCAAAGAGGAAATTACCACCTCCAGCACTCCGTCCTCCTGTCTGACTCCCCCAGCCTTGGGACAGGTGGACTTCCCAGGGACAGGCTCAGAGAAAGGGCAGTACTGGAGTTGGTGGCCAGGTAATGTGAATGGAAATATTTAGTCACCCTCTGCATCTTCCTTCCACCCAAAAAGTCCCCTCCCTCCTTACCAGCTGCTGATCCACACCTACTGCCTCGGGAGAGGGTTAGAGGCCAGGCATAACAGTACTATCACAGTGGCACCAAGCACAGCCTATCTGTCACTGGGAAGCAGACAATGAACTGTCCATCAGTAACCTCTTTCCACATCAGCTTGCGGTAGAAGGAGGAGACGTGGCTGCGGTGCTGATGATTGAGTGGGAATGGGGTGATCTCCAGCTGCACCTCCCAGAAGATGCAGATGGTAGAGAAGGAGCTCATGGGGAATAGGCTGATTTAGAAAGCTGGTGGAGACTTCAAGTGTGTCCACCAGCAGAAATATCTCATCCACGGTGAGTCCTTTAGAGTCATAGTCACAGAGAAATACAGCACAGAAACCGGCCCTTCACTCCATCTAGTCCATGCTGAAACCATTTAAACTGCCTACTCGCAATGAACTGCACTGACAACATTGCCTTCCATATACCTGTTGTCCATGTACCTAGTATCCAATTTTCTCTTAAACATTGAAATCAAGCTCACATGGACCACTTGGACTGGCAGCTCATTCAACAATCTCGTGACCCTCTGAGTGACGAAGTTTCCCTTCATGTTTGCCTTAAACTTCTCACCTTTCAACCTTAACCAATGATCTCTGGCGGTAGTCCTACCCAACATCAGTGGAAATTTTTTTTGTATTTACCCTATTATACCCTCATAATTTTGTATACCTCTATCAAATCTCCTCCCAATTGTTTACATTCTAAAGAATATAGTCGTGATCTATTCAATCTTTCCTTATAACCCTGGTCCTCCTGACCCAGCAACACCCTTGTAAATTTTCTCTTCACTCTTTCAACCCTGTTTACATTCTTCCTGGAGGTAGGTGACCAAAACTCCATTCAATGCTCAAAATAAGGCCTCACCAATGTCTTATACAACTTCAACATAACATCTCATCTTATGAAGGCCAATGTGCCAAAAGCTTTCTTTATGAGTCCATCTGTCTGTGATGTCATTGCCAGCGAATTATGTATCTGTATTCCCAGATCCGTTTGTTCCTCCACAGTCCTCAGTGACTGACCATTCACTGCGTAAGACCTGCTCTGGTTGGTCCTACTGAAATGCCAAACCTCGCACTTGTCAGCATTAAATTCCATCTGCCATTTTTCAGTCCAATTTTCCAGCTAATACTGATCACTTTGCATTCCATGATATCTTTCCTCACTCTCCACTACACCCTAAACTGTGTCATCCACAAATTTTCTGATCTAGTTAACCAGATGATCATTTAAATCGATGATACAGATGGCAGGCAACAAAGGACCACTCGGACACCACTAGTTACAGGCCTGCAGTCCGAGAGGCAACCCTCTACTACCACTTTCTGACTTCTTCCACAAAGCCAATGTCTAATCCAGTTTATTCTCTCATCCTAAATGCCAAGCAACAGAACCTTCTTGACTGGACTCCCATGTGGGACCTGGTCAAATGGCTTTCTAAAATCTATGTAGACAACATCCACTTCCTTGCCTTAGTCCACTTTCCTAGTAACTTCCTCGATAAAAACCTTATAAGATTAATTAGACATGACCTACCACGTACAAAGCCATGCTGACTATCCTTAATCAGTCTATATCTATCCAATTACTTATATATCTGGTCCCTTAGAGCCTTTTTTTAAACAGTGAAACACCATTGGCTATTCTCCAATCCTTTGGTACCTCTCCTATCGCTAAGCATGATTTAAATATCTCCGCTAGGCCCCTGGAAATTTCTGCAATTGGCTTCCATAGGGTCTGAGGGAACACCTTGCGAGATCCTGTGGATTTATCCACCCAGATTTGTCTCAGGGTGGCATGCACCTCCTGCTCTGTTATCTGTACAGGATGCAAGATATTGTGTCAGGAACGGGGACAGGATTGGACCCAAATGCAGGACGGTAGGACAGCGGGCTGGATCCCGGAGGTCAGGCGAGGCAGGAGGATCCCAGAGTTCAAACGAGGCAGGCAGGAATACACCAGTAAATCGGGAAAGGCAACCGACAGCGTGACAGCACAGGCAAGGCAAATAAGGTAGAACAGCGGGACCAGCACACACGAGAGAAGCAGGGGAACAAGACCAACCGGACAGAACAGCGTTCAAGCAGGGCAGGAGGATTCCTCATGACGGGCCGTATGGATCCCGGGCAGGGCCGCCTCCCAGGTGGAAACATGGAGGCCTGGGCATGGTGCGGACACCTGGGCAGGTGCGGGGCACAACCCTTAGGGAGCAATGGGTAGGAAAAGGCAGAACCTCCACCGGGCAGCGGCAGTCCGGCCGGACCTGCCCAACGGAGGCAATGGGTAGGAAAAGGCAGAACCTCCACCGGGCAGCGGCAGTCCGGCCGGACCAGCCTGACAGAGGCAAGGGATCAGAAGGAAGCTGGGTCCAGGGTGAGCAGCAGGACACCGTGATACACCGGTAAATTGGGAAAGGCAACTGACAGCGTGGGCAAGGCAAATAATGTGGAACAGTGGGACCAGCGCACACGAGAGAAGCAGGGGAACAAGACCAACTGGACAGAACAGATACAGAACAGGCCAGCGGACCAGGCGTGGAGCGGGATTCAGAGCCCGCGGACCAGGCGCGGAGCGGGATTCAGAGACGGCAGAGCAGGACAACCCCACAACTAGGGTCAGTCCCCGAGCCCCTTATAAACACCTGCCCCCTAATAGGCGACAGGTGTACCTCCTTAAGCCAAGATGATTCAATGGCTCCGGGTGACGGGAGGGCTGGCTGCAAGGCCTGGAGTCCTGAGTCCGTGGACCGGACCATGACCCGGAGGGCGGACCCCGGACCGGACCCTAACACGTTGCCACTATGGCTCACTTCTGTAGACTCTGTATCCATCTTCCAAGTAAACACAGATGCAAAGAATGCATTTAAGATCTCCCCCATCTGTTTTGGCTCCACACATGGACTACCATTCAGGTCTTGCAAACCAATTTTGTCCCTAGCAATCCTTTTGCTCTTAACATACCTGTAGAGTCCTTTAGGATTCTCCTTCACCTTGTCTGCTACAGCAACTTCATATCTTCTTTTAGTCTTTCTAATTTCTTTCTTAAGTCTTCTCTTGCATTTCTTGTACATCATAAGCACCTCATTTGTTCATACTTGCCTTTGCCTGCTATACACCTCCTTTTGACTCTTAAACAGGGGCTCAAGATCTCTTGAAAACCAAAGTTCCCAAAAATTGTTATCTTTACCTTTTATTGTGACAGGCACATACAATCTTTGTATTCTCAAAATTTCAATTTTGAAGGCTTTCTACTTTCCAAGTACACCTTTGTTGGAAACAGCCTGTCCCAAACCACACTTGCCAGATAATTTCTGATATAAACAAAATTGGCCTTTCTCCAATTTCGAATCTCAACTCACAGACCAGACCTATCTCTTTGTATCATTCACAAAATGCTGGAGGAACTCAACAGGCCAGGCGGCACCTAAAGGAAACAGTACAGACAGTACAGGCTGAGGGTCTCGGCCTGAAACGTCTGATGTACTCTTTTCCATAGATGCTGCCTGGCCAGCTAAGTTCCTCTAGCATTTTGTGGGTGTTACTTGGATTTCCAGCATCCGAAGATTTTCTCTTGTTTGTGATTGGACTATCTCTTTGTATATTTACTTTGAAACTAATGGCATTGTCGTCACTAGATACAAAGTGTTCCTCTCTACACAAACTTCTGTTATCTGCCGTCTCATTTCCAAATAGCAGACTTAGTATCATTAACTCTCGTTGGGACTTCTATGTACTGATGAAGGAAACTTTCCTGAACACATTTGACAAACTCTATCCTATCTAGTCCTTTTATAGTATGGGATTCCCAGCCAGTAGTTGGTAGGTTAAAATCACCCACTATAACAACCTTATGTTTCTGGCAATAGTCTGCGATCTCTCTATAAATTTGTTCCTCTGAATCCTGTGGACTACTGGGTTTTCTGTAATTTAGCCTCATGAACGTCGTCATTCCATGACATCCACAGACCTTAGGAGATACAACCACAATACAATCCAGTAACAAAAGCACAAGGGAGGAGAGATAAACTATGGTGGGGCGGGGAGTGGAAGTGTGGGTTGGGGGATCTGATCCTGCTCTCCTATGCTGGTTCTTTGACTTTGTGCAGCCTCTTCACCCGGGATTGTTGAGGCCTCACAAAAGCCCATGATATAAAAATCGATCTTCTTCATGTAGAGAGGCCCTGCTGACCTGGGCTGTGCACTTTACCATCACACTCCTTCACAGTCACACCCAGGTGATCTTCCAGCCTCTACCAACAGTATTTCATTCCACAGCCACCAGTCGTAGAGTATAAGGACCATTATCATCTCCACCTACTACCCCCCTCCCACCTTTCCCACCAGCATCAGTCAAAGGGAGACAGATCACCCCCCTCCAGCTCCACAGCAGATCCATATTCCGACTGAGTGCAGATTCCTGCAACTAACTCATGCTCTGGGAGTGGGTGATGGGCCAGTGCAAATGGAGCTTGTCTCTGTGTCTAATTCCTGTCCTGTGAGTGTGGGAGGACTGTGTCACCATTTCATACTAGAAGCAGTCAGTCAGTCAGAGTGTGCTGGGGAAGAGGGTTTACTGAGGGGCTGAGTGAGGGAGCTGGACTAACATCATTGAGGATACTGTCAGAGACATTGGAGGCTGCAGTTGGAAGGGACGACAGGGAGCAGGGTGATGTGGGGCTGTTTGGAAGGGAAGGAGATAATTGAAGGGGAGAGGGGTGGTAGAGCAGAGTGACGTGGGGCTGATTAGAGAGGACTGAGGCACGGTGTTCAGTGACAGGGAGTTTTCTCTGGCCTGTGGTGAGAGGGAGTGGATCCATCGATTCCTTATCACTGGGAATGTGAGGATGGGATTAATGACAGAATCTTCTATCCTCCCCAGATCCAGATCTCAGATCTTCATGCAATGGTCAGAAGATTGCCACTGTGATCCTCCCCATGATCCTTGCCGTGATCGTCATTGTGGTCATTCTGTGACAGGTTTGTTATAAACGTTACCTAAAGCCGCATGATTCTCGCTCAGATGGGGACAAAAGTAAGGGAAAGAAATCTGGTACATCTGACAGAAGGTGTCTTCCCCGCCCCCACAAAAATAATCCGGCACTGGAAACTCTGGCCAGGGACAGCAGCAGGAGGGGCAACTGTCTCCCATTTCAACCCTGAGGAAATGGGTCCCAACTCATAAGGGAGAATGAGGCAGTCATAGATGAGAGCAACAGGGAGGTAGTCACACCTAGGCTGCCGGAAGCAGGTCGTTGGGTGACAGTCCGAGGGGGGAAAGCGAAGGAGAGTAGACAGGTAGTGCAGAGCACCCCTGTAGCCATTCCCCTGAATAATAAGTTTACTGTCCTGGATGCTGTTGGTGAGGACGACCGACCAGGTGTGAGCCAGGGTGGCAGGGCCTCTGGCACTGAGTCTGACCCTGTGGTGCAGAAGGATGGGATGGAGAAGAGGAGAGCTGTCGTCATTGGAGACTCTATAGTCAGGGGAGCAGACAGGAGATTTTGCGGATGTGAGAAGGAAACACACATGGTTTGTTGCCTCCCGGGTGCCAGGGTCCGGGATGTCTCTGACCGGGTGCATGACATCCTGGTACGAGAGGGGAAGCAACCAGAAGTCATGATACATGTTGGGACCAACGACATAGGCAGAAAGAGGGATGAGGTCCTGAAGTGTGAGTTTTGGGAACTAGGCAGAAGGCTGAAGAACAGGACCTCAAGGGTGGCGTTCTCAGGATTGCTGCCAGTGCTGCGTGATAGTGATGGTAAGAATTGGAGGAGTTGGCAGTTGAATGCGTGGCTGAGGAGTTGGTGCAGGGGGCAGGTTTTTAGATTTTTGGATCATTGGGATCTCTTCTGGGGAAGGTGGGACCTGTACAGATTGGATGGGTTGCACCTGAACTCGAGGGGGAGCAATATCCTTGCTGGCAGGTTTGAGAGGGATTAATCTAATTTGCAAGGGGGATGGGACCTGGAGCGATAGAGCAGTGAAAGAAGTGCATGGAGTAAAGCCAGATATAACATATAGAGAAGCTTTGAGGAAAGAGCAGCAGAATAAAGGGTGTAAAGGTAGTAAGGTAGAAGGGCTAAAGTGTGTGTACTTCAATGCAAGAAGCATCAGGAACAAAGGCGATGAACTGAGAGCTTGGATACATACATGGAATTATGATGTAGTGGCCATTATGGAGACTTGGCTGGCACCAGGGCAGGAATGGATTCTCAATGTTCCTGGATTTCAGTGCTTTAAAAGGGATAGAGAGGGGGGAAAAGGGGAGTAGGGGTGACATTACTGGTCAGGGATACTATTACAGCTGCAGTAAGGGTGGGTAATGTAGCAGGATCCTCTTTTGAGTCAGTATGGGTGGAAGTCAGGAACAGGAAGGGAGCAGTTACTCTACTGGGGGTATTCTGTAGGCCCCCTGGTAGCAGCAGAGATACCGAGGAGCAGATTGGGAGGCAGATTTTGGAAAGGTGCAAAAATAACAGGGTTGTTATCATGGGTGACTTTAACTTCCCTAATATTGATTGGCACTTGATTAGTTCCAAGGGTTTAGATGGGGCAGAGTTTGTTAAGTGTGTCCAGGATGGATTCCTGTCACAGTACGTGGACAGGCCGACTAGGGGAAATGCCATACTAGATCTAGTATTATGTAACGAACCGGGTCAGGTCACAGATCTGTCAGTGGGTGAGCATCTGGGGGACAGTGATCACTGCTCCCTGACCTTTAGCATTACCATGGAAAAAGATAAAATCAGAGAGGACAGGAAAATTTTTAATTGGGGAAAGACAAATTATGAGGCTATAAGGCTAGAACTTGCGGGTGTGAATTGGGATGATGTTTTTTTCAGGGAAATTTACTATGGACATGTGGTTGATGTTTAAGGATCTCTTGCAGGATGTTAGGGGTAAATTTGTCCCGGTGAGGAAGATAAAGATTGGTAGGGTGAAGGAACCATGGGTGACAAGTGAGGTGGAAAATCTAGTCAGGTGGAAGAAGGCAGCATACATGAGGTTTAGGAAGCAAGGATCAGATAGGTCTATTGAGGAATATAGGGTAGCAAGAAAGGAGCTTAAGAAGGGGCTGAAAAGAGCAAGAAGGTGGCATGAGAAGGCCTTGGTGAGTAGGGTAAAAGAAAACCCCAAGGCATTCTTCAATTATGTGAAGAACAAAAGGATGACAGGAGTGAAGGTAGGACCGATTAGAGATAAAAGTGGGAAGATGTGCCTGGAGGCTGTGGAAGTGAGTGAGGTCCTCAGTGAATACTTCTCTTCGGTATTCACCACTGAGAGGGAACTTGATGATGGTGAGGACAATATGACTGAGGTTGATGTTCTGGAGCATGTTGATATCAAGGGAGAGGAGGTGTTGGAGTTGTTAAAATACATTAGGACGGATAAGTCCCCGGGGCCTGACGGAATATTCCCCAGGCTGCTCCATGAGGCAAGGGAAGAGATTGTTGAACCTCTGGCTAGGATCTTTATGCCCTCGTTGTCCACGGGAATTGTACCGGAGAATTGGAGGGAGGCAAATGTTGTCCCCTTGTTCAAAAAAGGTAGTAGGGATAGTCCAGGTAATTACAGACCAGTGAGCCTTATGTCTGTGGTGGGAAAGCTGTTGGAAAAGATTCTTAGAGATAGGATCTATGGGCATTTAGAGAATCATGGTCTGATCAGGGACAGTCAGCATGACTTTGTGAAGGGCAGATGTGCCTAACAAGCCTGATAGAGTTCTTTGAGGAGGTGACCAGGCATATAGATGAGGGTAGTGCAGTGGATGTGATCTGCATGAATTTTAGTAAGGCATTTGACAAGGTTCCACGTGGTAGATTTATTCAGAAAGTCAGAAGGCATGGGATCCAGGGAAATTTGGCCAGGTGGGTTCAGAATTGGCTTGCCTGCAAAAGGCAGAGGGTCATGGTGGAGGGAGTACATACAGATTTGAGGGTTGTGACTAGTGGTGTCCCACATGTATCTGTTCTGGGACCTCTACTTTTTGTGATTTTTATTAACGACCTGGATGTGGGGGTAGAAGGGTGGGTTGGCAAGTTTGCAGACAACAGAAAGGTTGGTGGTCTTGTTGTTAGAAAGAATTGTTGAAGATTACAGAGAGACATTGATAGGATGCAGCAGTGGGCTGAGAAGTGGCAGGTGGAGTTCAACCCAGAGAAGTGTGAGGTGGTACACTTTGGAAGGACAAACTCCAAGGCAGAGTACAAAGTAAACGGTAGGATACTTGGTAGTGTGGAGGAGCAGAGGGATCTGGGGGTACATGTCCACAGATCCCTGAAAGTTGCCTCACAGGTAGATAGGGTAGTTAAGAAATCTTATGGGGTGTTAGCTTTCATAAGTTGAAGGATAGAGTTTAAGAGACGCGATGTAATGATGCAGCTCTATAAAACTCTAGTTAGGCCACATTTGGAGTACAGTACTGTGTGCAGTTCTGGTCGCCTCACTATAGGAAGGACGTGGAAGCATTGGAAAGGGTACAGAGGAGATTTACCAGGAAGCTGCCTGGTTTAGAGAGTATGGATTATGATCAGAGATTAAGGGAGCTAGGGCTTTACTCTTTGTAGAGAAGGAGGATGAGAGGAGACATGATAGAGGTATACAACATATTAAGAGGAATAGATAGAGTGGACAGCCAGTGCCTCTTCTCCTGGGCACCACTGCTCAGTACAAGAGGACTTGGCTTTAAGGTCAGGGGAGGGAAGTTCAAGGGGGATATTAGAGGAAGGTTTTTCACTCAGAGAGTGGTTGGTGCGTGGAATGCACTGCCTGAGTCAGTGCTAGAGGCAGATACACTAGTGAAATCTAAGAGACTACTAGACAGGTATATGGAGGAATTTAAGGTGGGGGGTTATATGGGAGGCAGGGTTTGAGGTTCAGTACATTATTGCGGGCCGAAGGGCCTGTAATGTGCTGTACTATTCTATGTTCTATGTTCTAACTCAGGAATAAGGAGTCAGGCTGGGGCAAGAGTGTGAGGTTTGGGAGGAGGATTTGAACTGGACAGAGGGATATGGTGAGGAGTTGGGAGAAAGGAGCTGGCCACTGCACTTTGTCCCACAGACACGGGGGCACCAGGGCTGAACAGTCAATAAGTCTGGGTTCTGGCATCCCCCCTGAGGGAGGCCCCAAGCACGGACCCCCTTGAAAGAGATGCAAATGCCGGCATCCCAGGAGGGAGTCCCCAGCTTACACGCAACCACTGAGGAAGACAGTAACACCAGTCACTCCTTCACCTGGACAACGAGTACCTCTCCACAGACCCAGTTACTGGGGAATGGAGCCCACACCCAATGCAGAGTGAGGAGGTTGGGAGTGGGTTTCCATCACAGTGAAACTTCTGTTCTTGTTCCACAGTCCCAGTGGGGATGGACCCTCACTCAATGGAGAGGACAAGGATTCAGGTGCAGCATAAAAGCAAAGCAAAGGAGGCATACAATATGGTGAGGTTTAGTAGGAAGCATTGAATACCTAGTAGAGAACTATTTTAAAACCAATAAGGCAAAAAAAATTAAATACAATGGTAAATTATCCAATAATGTAAAAGACAATTTCAACATCTCTTGCAAACTTCCTGCGAGGATATTCGTCCCTCTTGGATTTGGGTGCAACCCATCCCTTTTGAGCAGGTCATAGATTCCCCAGCAGAGATCCCATTGATCCAGAAATCTGAACCCCTGCCTCCTGCACCAGTTCTCAGGTGCACAGTTCTCTGCCAAATGTGCCTCGTTTGTACCAAGACTTGTGGATGCTGACCCTCCTCCTTCAGAATGCCATGGGCTCGGTCTGAGATGTCAGTGACCATGGAAGCTGGAAGGCAACATGTCATCCGGGTGTCTATTACATCCACAGAAAACCTTGTGTACTTCTTTAACTATGGAATTCCCTATCACGGCTGCTACTGCAGTCCTCTTCCCCTCCTTTCCCTACTGGGCCATAGAGCTAGATACAGTTGTAGAGTCTAGAGACCTGGTCATGGTGGCACCTCCACTGCCACCCTATCCCCCCACTTCAGTAGGTCATCCTCCTCAACAGCATCCAACAAGGTATAATCATTATTGAGGGGAATGGCCATAGGGGTACTTTGTACTGGCTGCCCATTTCCCTGTCTTCTGACAGTCACCCAGTTATCTGCCTCCTGCAACTTGGGGTTACTACCTCATCGTACCTCCTATCATCACCTCTTCAGATTTCTGGATCTCTGGGATTTCTTCTGGGGAAGGAAGACCCCCTGTGCAAAGAGGTGAATTACACCTGAACCCTAGTAGCTGGTTAGCTTGACCTTGGCAATTGGTAAGGTTTTAAAATCTATTATAAAAGATGAAATTTCAGAATAGATGGAAGTAGGTGATAGAATAGGGTGAAGTTCGCACAATTTTATTCTAGATCTTTGAGAAGGTAACAGGCCGGCTAGAGGAAGGAGTGTAAGCACAAGCAATTGACAGGAACTTTCACAAGGCATTTGACAAGGTTCCACTCTCGAGGCTATTAACCAACATAATACAAAATTTTGAAAGGGATAGATAAGATATAAGTAGGAAAGTTGTTTCCATTGGTAGGTGAGACAAGAACTAGGGGACATTACCTCAAGATTCAGGGAAGAAGATTTAGGATGGAGATGAGGAGAAACTGTTTTTCCCCAGACAGTGGTGAATCTGTGGAATTCTCTGACCAGGGAAGCAGTTGAGGCTTCCTCACTAAATACATTTAAGAAACACTTAGATAGGTTTTTATTTAGTAAGGGAATTAAGGGTTATGGGGAAAAGGCAGGTAGATAGAGCTGAGTTTATGGGCAAATCAGCCATGATCTTATTGAATGGTGATGCAGGCTCGATGGGCCGGATGGCCTACTCCTGCTCCTATTTCTTATGTTCATATGTTCTAAAGAGCCCATGGCATTGTTGGTAAGGTACCAGCACGGATAGAAGATTGTCTGACTGGCAGAAGTTAGAGAGAGTGGGGATAAAATGCTTTTTTAGAACACCTGCCACAGACCAATGGAGAATCAAAGGGTTCAGGGTTGGGACGGCAGCTTTTCACTTTATACGTGAATGATCCAGATGAAGGAACAGATGGCATTGAGGATACATCAGGGTCAGGATAGCCGGAGGTACAGTTGGTGTCACAGAGGCACAGAGTCTGCTGCAGGAGCTGGACAGGTTGGGTGAATGGGCAAAGAAGTGGTAGATAGAACATAGAACAGTATAGCACATTGCAGGCCCTTCAGCCCATAATGTGCTGACCCTCGACTCTGCCTCCCATATAACCCCCCACCTTATATTCCTCCATATAGCTGTCTGGTAGTCTCTGAAACTTCACTAGTGTATCTGCCTCCACCACTGACTCAGGCAGTGCATTCCACGCACCAACAACTCTCTGAGTGAAAAACCTTCCTCTAATATCCCCCTTGTACTTCCCTCCCCGACCTTAAAGCCATGTCCTCTTGTACTGAGCAGTGGTGCCCTGGGGAAGAGGCGCTGGCTGTCCACTCTGTCTATTCCTCTTAATATCTTGTACACCTCTATCATGTCTCCTCTCATCCTTCTTCTCTCCAAAGAGTAAAGCCCTAGCTCCCTTAATCTCTGATCATAATCCATACTCTCTAAACCAGGCAGCATCCTGGTAAATCTCCTCTGTACCCTTTCCAATGCCTCCACATCCTTCCTATAGTGAGGTGACCAGAACTGGACACAGTACTCCAAGTGTGGCCTAACTAGAGTTTTATAGAGCCGCATCATTACATCGCATCTCTTAAACTCAATCCCTCGATTTATGAAAGCTAACACCCCATAAGCTTTCTTAACTACCCTATCTACCTGTGAGGCAACTTTCAGGGATCTGTGGACATGTACCCCCAGATCCCTCTGCTCTTCCACACTACCAAGAATCCTGCCATTTACTTTGTACTCTTCCTTGGAGTTTGTCCTTCCAAAGTGTACCACCTCACACTTCTCCGAGTTGAACTCCATCTGCCACTTCTCAGTCCACCTGCATCCTATCAATGCCTCTCTGCAATGACTGACAATCCTCTACACTATCTACAACACCACCAACCTTTGTGTCGCCTACAGACTTTCCAACCCACTCTTCTACCCCCAAATCCAGGTCATTAATAAAAATCACAAAAAGTAGAGATCCCAGAACAGATCCTTGTGGGACACCACTAGTCACACCCCTCCAATCTGAATGTACTCCCTCCACCATAACGCTCTGCCTTCTGCAGGCAAGCCAATTCTGAATCCACTCTGCCAAACTTCCCTGGATCCCATGCCTTCTGACTTTCTGAATAAGCCTGCTGTGTGGAACCTTGTCAAATGCCTTACTAAAATCCAGGTAGATCACATCCACTGCACTACCCTCATTTATATGCCTGGTCACCTCCTCAAAGAAATCTATCTGGCTTGTTAGGCACGATCTGCCCTTCACAAAGCCATGCTGATTGTCCCTGATCAGACCATCATTCTCTAAATGCCCATAGATCCTATCTCTAAGAATCTTTTCTAACAGCTTTCCCACCACAGACGTAAGGCTCACTGGTCTGTAATTACCTGGACTATCCCTACTACCTTTTTTGAACAAGGGGACAACATTTGCCTCCCTCCAATTCTCCGGTACCATTCCCGTGGACAACGAGGACATAAAGATCCTAGCCAGAGGTTCAGCAATCTCTTCCCTCACCTCATGGAGCAGCCTGGGGAATATTCCGTCAGGCCCCGGGGACTTAACCGTCCTAATGTATTTTAATAACTCTAGCACCTCCTCTCCCTTGTTATCAACATGCTCCAGAACATCAACCTCACTCATATTGTCCTCACCGTCATCAAGTTCCCTCTCAATGGTGAATACTGAAGAGAAGTATTCATTGAGGACCTTGGTCACTTCCACAGCCTCCAGGCACATCTTCCCACTTTTATCTCTAATCAGTCCTACCCTCACTCCTGTCATCCTTTTGTTCTTCACATAATTGAAGAAAGCCTTGGGATTTTCCTTTACCCTAATCTCCAAGGCCTTCTCATGCCCTACTTGTTCTTCTCAGCCCCTTCATAAGCTCCTTTCCTGCTACCCTATATTCCTCAATGGACCCATCTGATCTTTGCTTCCTAAACCTCATGTTCCAACCGTGTTCCAGCGACCATGGATTGGCCTCGGCCGTCGATCTCAACTGCCCCAGCGACCCAGGGCATAATGAAAACCCGGACTCCAGCACCATCAACGCAGGTTCCAACGACCATGGACAGCTTCAAAGCGATTGCGGAACCACCGACTGCGACTCCAGCCTTGAACTCCAGGCCGGGTCTTCACATGCTGTGATTGTGACTTCCGTCTCCCCTTCCCCCACCACCACTCTGCAGTCCCCGCTCCCTCAGATCCCATCGTCAGCTCCTGGGCCCTCAGCCTCTCACCTTAACCATCCCCTCTCCACTGACACTACCAGCCTCCCTCCCCCCTCTGATCCCATCTCTCATCCGTGCCGGGTCTTTACCATTCCCTCCAACCTTCAACTCTCTGAGGCAGAGCGCTCTGTCCTCATTAAGGGCCTCAGCTTTGTCTCCCTTCGCCCACACCTCAGCGAGTTCCGCGTACGCCATGATTCTGAACTCTTCTTCTGCCACCTTCTGCCAAAGCTTACTTCTTTGACAAGGACTCCCCTACCCCCACCAATGACCCCTTCTCCCGTCTTCAACCCTCCTCCTCTTCATGGACACCCCGCTCTGGTCTTCTGCCTGCTCTGGATCTCTTTATTGCGAATTGCCATGGGACATCAACTGTTTCGACTTCACCACACCCTGTTCCAATTCCAACCTCACTCCTTCCGAATGGTCTGCTCTCCGCTCCCTCCGCACCAATCCCAACCTCACTATAAAACCTGCTGATAAGGGGGGAGCTGTTGTAGTCTGGCAGACTGACCTCTACCTGGCCGAGGCACAGCGAGAACTCTCTGATACTTATTTACCCCTTGATCATGACACCACTAAGGAGCACCAGGCCATTGTCTCCTTTACCATCACCAACCTAATCAGCTCTGGGGATCTCCCATCCACTGCCACCAACCTCATAGTTCCCACACCCCGCACTTCCCGTTTCTACCTCCTACCCAAGATCCACAAACATGCCTGTCCAGGTAGACCCATTGTCTCTATTTGCTCCAGCCCCACCGAACTCATTTTTGCATACCTTGACACTGTTTTATCCCCCCTGGTTCAATCCCTTCCCACCTATGTTCGTTGCACTTCTCACGCTTTGAATTTTTTCAATGATTTTAAGTTCCCTGGCCCTCACCGCCTTATTTTCACCATGGACGTCCAGTCCCTATATACCTCCATCCCCCACCCGGACAGTCTCAAAGCTCTTCGCTTCTTTTTGGATTCCAGACCTAACCAATTCCCCTCTACCACCACTCTCCTCTATCTAGCAGAATTAGTTCTTAATCTCAATAATTTTTACTTTGGCTTCTCCCACTTCCTCCAAACCAAAGGTTTAGCCATGGGCACCCACATGGGTCCCAGTTATGCCTGCCTTTTTGTTGGCTTTGTGGAACAGTTCATGTTCCAAGCCTATACAGGTTTCCGTCCCCCTCTTTTCCTTCGCTACATCAACGACTGCATTGGTGCTGCCTTTTGCATGCATGCTGAGCTCGTTGACGTCATTAACTTTGCCTCCAACTTTCACCATGCCCACAAATTTTGCTTGTCCATTTCTGACACCTCCCTCCCCTTTCTTGATCTTTCTGTCTCCATCTCTGGAGACGGCTTATCTACTGATATCTACTATAAGCCTACAGACTCTCACAGCTACCTGGACTATTCCTCTTCCCATCCTGTCTCTTGCAAAAATGCTATCCCCTTCTCGCAATTCCTGCATCTCCGCCCCATCTGCTCCCAGGATGAGGCTTTTCATTCCAGGACGAAGGAGATGTCTTCCTTTTTTAAACAAAGGGGCTTTCCTTCTTCCACCATCAACTCTGCTCTCAAACGCATCTCTCCCATTTCCTGCCCATCTGCCCTCATCCCATTCGCCCGCCACCCCACTCAGGATAGGGTTCCCCTTGTCCTCACCTACCACCCCACCAGCCTCCAGGTCCAACATATAATTCTCCTTAACTTTCGCCACCTCCAACGGGATCCCACCACCGAACACATCTTTTCCTCCCCCCCCCCTTTCTGCTTTCCACAGGGATCGCTCCCTACGCGACTCCCTTGTCCATTCGTCCCCCCCATCCCTTCCCACCGATCTCCCTCCTGGCACTTATCCTTGTAAGCGGAACAAGTGCTACACCTGCCCTTACACTTCCTCCCTCACCACCATTCAGGGCCCCAGACAGTCCTTCCAGGTGAGGCGACACTTCACTTGTGAGTCGGCCGGTGTGCTATACTGCATCCTGTGCTCCCGGTGTGGCCTTTTATATATTTGTGAGACCCGACGCAGACTGGGAGATCGTTTCGCTGAACACCTACGCTCTGTCCGCCAGAGAAAGCAGGATCTCCCAGTAGCCACACATTTCAATTCCATGTTCCATTCCCATTCTGATATGTCTATCCATGGCCTCCTCTACTGTCAAGATGAAGCCACACTCTGGTTGGAGGAACAACACCTTATACACTGGCTGGGTAGCCTCCAACCTGATGGCATGAACATTGACTTCTCTAACTTCCGTTAATGCCCCTCCTCCCCTTCTTACCCCATCCCTGATACATTTAGTTGTTTTTTTTTCTCTTTGCCCATCACTCTGCCTGCTCTCCATCTCCCTCTGGTGCTCCCCGCCCCCTTTCTTTCTCACTAGGCCTCCCGTCCCATGATCCTTTCCCTTCTCCAGATCTGTATTACTTTAGCCAATCACCTTTCCAGCTCTTAGCTTCATCCCACCCCCTCTGGTCTTCTCCTATCATTTTGCATTTCCCCTTCCCCCTCCTACTTTCAAATCTCTTAGTATCTTTCTTTTCAGTTAGTCCTGACGAAGGGTCTTAGCACGAAATGTCGACAGTGCTTCTCCTTATAGATGCTGCCTGGCCTGCTGTGTTCCACCAGCATTTTGTGTGTGTCCCTCATGTATGCTGCCTTCTTCCACCTAACTAGATTTTCCACCTCACTTGTCACCCATGGTTCCTTCACCCTACCATACTTTATCTTCCTCACCGGGACAAATTTATCCCTAACATCCTGCAAGAGATCCTTAAACATCAGCCACGTGTCCAGAGTACATTTCCCTGCAAAAATATCATCCCAATTCACACCCGCAAGTTCTAGCCCTATAGCCTCATAATTTGCTCTTCCCCAATTAAAAATTTTCCTGTCCTCTCTGATTCTATACTTTTCCATGATAACGCTAAATGCCAGGGAGCGGTTGTCACTGTCCCCCAGATGCTCACCCACTGAGAGATCTGTGACCTGACCCGGTTCGTTACATAATACTAGATCTAGTAAGGCATTCCCCCTAGTCGACCTGTCAACATACTGTGACAGGAATCCATCCTGGACACACTTAACAAACTCTGCCCCATCTAAACCCTTGGAACTAATCAAGTGCCAATCAATATTAGGGAAGTTAAAGTCACCCATGATAACAACCCTGTTATTTTTGCACCTTTCCAAAATCTGCCTCCAAATCTGCTCCTCTGTATCTCTGCTGCTACCAGGGGACCTACAGAATACCCCCAGTAGAGTAACTGCTCCCTTCCTGTTCCTGATTTCCACCCATACTGACTCAGAAGAGGATCCTGCTACATTACCCACCATTTCTGCAGCTGTAATAGTAACCCTGACCAGTAATGCCACCCTTCCTCCCCTTTTCCCCCCTCTCTATCCCTTTTAAAGCACTGAAATCCAGAAATATTGAGAATCCATTCCTGCCCTGTTGCCAGCCAAGCCTCTGTAATGGCCACTACATCATAATTCCATGTATGTATCCAAGCTCCCAGTTCATCACCTTTGTTCCTGATGCTTCTTGTATTGAAGTACACACACTTTAGCCTTTCTACCTTTACACCCTTTATTCTGCTTCTCTTTCCTCAAAGCCTCTCTATGTGTTAGATCTGGCTTTACTCCATGCACTTCTTTCACTGCTCCATCACTCCGGGTCCCATCCCCCTTGCAAATTAGTTTAAACCCTCCCGAACCATGCTAGCAAACCTACCTGCAAGGATATTGCTCCCCCTCGAGCTCAGGTGCAACCCATCCAATCTGTACAGGTCCCATCTTCCCCAGAAGAGATCTCAATTATCCAGAAATCTAAAATCCTGCCCCAACTCCTCAGCCACACATTCAACTGCCATCTCCTCCAATTCTTACCATCACTATCACGTAGCACTGTCAGCAATCCTGAGAACGCCACCCTTGATGTCCTGTTTTTCAGCCTTCTGCCTAGTTCCCGAAACTCACACTTCAGGACCTCATCCCTCTCCCTACCTATTTCGTTGGTACCAACATGTATCATGACTTCTGGTTGCTTTCCCCCTTGTACCAGGATGTCATGCACCCGGTCAGAGACACCCCGGGCCCTGGCACCCGGGAGGCAACAAACCATGCGGGTGTCCTTCTCATGTCCACAAAATCTCCTGTCTGTTCCCCTGGCTATAGGGTCTCTAATGATGACAGCTCTCCTCTTCTCCGCCCCATCCTTCTGTAACACAAGGTCAGACTCAGTGCCAGAGGCCCTGTCACCGTGGCTCACACCTGGTCAGTCGTCCTCACCAACAGCATCCAGGACGGTAAACTTGTTATTCAGGGGAATGGCTACAGGGGTGCTCTGTACTACCTGTCTACTCTCCTTCACTTTCCCCCCTCGGACTGTCACCCAACAACCTGTTTCTGGCAGCCTAGGTGTGACTACCTCCCTGTAGCTCTCATCTATGACTGCCTCATTCTCCCTTATGAGTCGAAGGTCATCCAGCTGCTGCTCCAGATTCCTCACACGGTATTCCAGATCACCCATCCGCAAGCACTTCTGGCAGATGTGACTCTGCGGGAGAGGGGAGTTCCCCCAAGACTGCCACATCTCACAGGAGAGGCACATCACCGTCTGAGGAGGCACTGTAAAGACTAACTGGGAACAAGCTCATCCTCTGCCTCTTCTTGTCGAAGCCTCTCGAGTCAAAGCCTCAAATCTCCACTCCTTCACTGGCCCACTCACTCACTGGCCACTTTTCATAGGTGGCTCTGCTTGAGCTACCCCTCTATTTCTTTGTTTGAGCTTTTCAAACTGCTTGGTCACCTGACCTCGATTGTCTAATCAACGGCTTTCTGCTGAGTCTGAGTTATTCAAATCTTGATTGTCTAATCAACCCCTTTCTGCTGAGCTATTCAAATCTTGATTAATTTGTTTGCACAGTCCAACTACCAGAATCCCTCGAGTGAAAGCCTCAAATCTCCACTCCTTCACTGGCCGCTTTCCAGATGGAAGTATTTAGTTTTGAAAGGGTGTGGATATAATAGCAAGAACGAACTGCTGAGGCTTTATAAGGAGTTGTTTAGACCCCATATGGAATATTGTGAACAATTTGGGTACTGTATCTAAGGAAATTTGTGCTGCCTCTGGAAAGGGTCCAGATAATGTTCACAAGAATAATTACAGGAGTGGAAGTCTTCAGGTATGAGGAGTGTTTGGCAGCTTTGGGCCTGAAAAGGATGGACTTCAGAAGGGTGAAGGAAAGGATTGCACTAAATCACAACAGATACTGAAACGCCTGGATAACATGAAGGTGTAGAGGATGTTTATGTCAGTGGGAGAGTCCAGGATACAAGGGCACAGACTCAGAATAAAGAGATATGCTTTTGGAACTGAGGTGAGAAGGAATTTTTTCAGCCAGAGGTCAGGAATCTGGAATTTAACGATGAGATTGAGAGGTTTTCAATTGGTAGAGTAGTTAAGGGTTACAGAGAAAAGGCAGATGAATGGGGCTACATAAGGAACCAACCATAATTAAATGATGGAACAGGCTCAAAGGGCTAAATGTCTTAAATTTCCTCCTATATTTTATGGTCTTACGGATCTGCAGTAGATTGTGCTGACCACACTCCTCGATCCTGGACATTCCATTTCCTGTTCATTATCACCCAGATTTGTGTTTATAACTGGTGCTAAACCCATCACTCACACAGTCAATGTGGTACATTTTCCCCACACAACCAGTCACTTGAGTCTACTGTCCCCCACATATACAGTCACTGAAGTACATTGTCCCCTACACACCAGATCACTGGGGTATACTGTCCCCCACAAACCAAATCACTGGGGTACACCATCCCCCCTCACACCAAATCACTGGGGTACACCATCCCCCACACACTCAGTCACTGGGGAACACTGCCCCTGTACCCAGTCACTGGGGTACACTATACCCCAAAACCCTGTCAATGTGGTACACTGTCCCACACACTACCTGTCACTGGGGTACACCGATCCATACACACCCAGTCACTGAGATACACTGTCCACAAAAAACACAATTCCTGGGGTACACATTCCACCCTACACCCAGTCACTGGGGTACGATGTCTTCACAGCCCAATCACTGAGTACATTGTCCCGTCCCCCCCCCACACACACCCAGTCACTGGGGTACACTGTCGCTGCACACCTAGACACTTGGTTACACTGTCCCCACACACCCAATCAATGGGGTACATTGTCCCCACACCCAGTCATTGTCCCACACACCCAGTCACTGGGTTACATTGCCCTACATATATGGTTACTGGAGTACTCTGTACACCTCATGACTGGTTACTGGTGTACAATGTTCCCTACACACCCAATCACTGGGATTTACTGTCCTCCACACTCCCAATTGTGGCATGTGGTGGGAAGACTTTGACTTGTGTGGGTGTGATGTTCTCCAGGATATTGACCAGTGTGAGAGATTGAGACAGAGTAACTAAAGTGAGGTTTATGGGACATGTCGGTGAAGATGAGAATGAGGAAGGGAGTTGGGGTGTTGTGATTTGTGGCTGTGCAGGTGACATTGCAGAGGATGAGTAGGGAGCAGATGAACATATGTTGGTTTGAGGGTCACTGGGAGACTCTGTGGAGGGAAGGTCAGGTATCAGTATCATTATTGGAAGCCCTCAACTCTGTTCTCTATCCCACAGGCCAAGGGGAGAGCCAGGCTTTGGAAGATCAAAAGAAGGAGCCTGCAACTAATGCCTTGGAATAGGACCCAGCTCACAGATATTTCCTCCATCGGGACAGCAAGTACCTCTCCAAACCCAATCACTGCGAAACGATGCCCACTCCTTCCTGGCCCCGCAAGCACAGAGGGTGTGTGTAGGGGTCCTCCTCTCTACTGGAACCCCTGCCTTTGTTCAACAATTCCAAATTGCTTTATATACTGTGGGTTCTGCAGCAACTGATGGTAACCCCACTCCCAAATCTGGGATCCTCTCTACTGCACACAGACCTGTGTCCACTACTCGTCTGCCTGTCTGTCCCTTCTTTATCTCCCTGATGCTCAGATCTAACCCTGGCCACCTTTCCTTGTGACTCTAGTCCTGAGAATCTACAACTTTCTTGTCCTCTCTCAGTATTCTCTCCTGTGTCCCCACCCGAAACCCTGTGCCTACATCATTCCCCAGCATCGCTACACATCCCCAGTTAGTCCCCACACTCTGTCATCACTGAATGCTCCATTCATGTTCTCACCTTTTTTTCTTTTCCTCTATCCTACCTGGGTAAAGTCCACAAGACCACAAGACATTGGTGCAGAATGAGGCTATTCAGCCCATCGAGTCAGCTCCATTATTTGATCAAGGCTGGTCTATTTCTCTCTCAGTCACATTCTTCTGCCTTCTCCACATAATCTTCCATGCCCTGACATATCAAGACCCCATCAACATCAGCTTTAAATATACTCAGAGATCTGGCCTCCAAAGCCACCAAAGTAACAAATTCCACAGATGCAACAACCTCTGGCTAAAGAAATTCCTCCTCATCTCTATTTCAAATAGACATCTCTCTATTCTGACATTGTGACCTCTAATCCTATACTGTCCCACAATCAGAAACATCCTCTCCACATCCAATCTATCTAGATGATAGACTTTCAACATTCAATAGGTTAAAATGAGGTACTCCCTCATTCTTCTAAATTTCAGTGAGTACTGGTCCAGAGGTATCCAATGCTGCTCATGTGATAAGACTCTCAAGTCCAAAAACATTTTCTGAACCTCCTCTGAACCCTCTCCAATGTCACCACATCTTTTCATAGAAAAGTGCGTCAAACTGTTGACAATACTGCAAATGAGGCATCACCAACCTCAGCTTTACACCCTTGTTTTTATATTCTAGTTCTCTCAAAATCAATGTTAACATTGCATCTGCCTTCCTCACCACCAACTTAAACTGCAAGTTAACCTTTAGAGAATCCTGCACAGGGAATCACATTTCCCTAGGGTTTTGTCCTGAAACATCAACTGTACTCTTTTCCATAAATGAGTTCCTTGGATCTCCAGTATTTGCAGAGTTACTCTTGTTTGTGGTTGTATTCCCTTTGCACTTTGGATTTATGAATTTTCTACCCGTTTAGAAAATAGTCTACTGTTTCATTCCTCCTCCCAAAGTGGAATTTAGTTCCTGACAGGATGTTACATCTGGCACATCTTTGCCAAATCTCCTCATCTGTCCAAGTCTTTCTGCAGCCTCTCTGCCTCTGCAACACCATCTGCCCCTTTAGCTATCTTCATATCATCCACGAACTTGCCCACAAAGCCATCAACTCCATCATCCAAATCATTGATACACAACGTGAAAAGAATAAGTCCCAACACCGAACCATGTGGAACACAACTTGTCAGCAGCAGCCAATCAAAAATGTTCCCTGTATTCCTACCTTATGTTTCCTTCTAATTATCCAATGATCTTCCAATCCTATGTCACCTCTTTCCAAGGATATGATTTATTTTTTATCAATAGGGTCATGCTACACCCTCTGCCTACCTGCCTGTCATTTCAATACAATGTGTATCCATGGATATTAAGCTCTCAACAATAATTTTCTTTCCCATGGATGTTCAGCTCCCAACAATAACCTTCTTTCAGTCATGACTCAGTGATGCCCACAACATCGTACCTGTCAATCTCTGACTGACCGTCTAACAAGACTGTCTGTCTTATTTTGCATGCAGCGTGCATTCAAATATAACACCTTCAGTTAGCTGTTTTCCCTTCGATAAACTTGTCAGCCCCATCTGATCAGTCACACTGAGCTTCACAATGTACTGCGGCCCCCACACTGTAACTTCCTGTTCCCCATCCCACAATCGCTCCCGGGACATCCCTCCCAATTCTCATTGCCTGATTAACCATTGACATCCTGAAGGAAAGTCCCAGATGTTGGAGCTGAGGGTGGAACCTGTGCAAAACCCAGGATGTCGGATGTAGTGAAGGGTCCTGTGAAGCCTCTCTCAAGATTCTGGGTCTGTGGACGGCCACACACTGCAAGTGGTTTATTGTTAATATTGTGCGCTCCCTGCCAACATGAACCGGTGAAGGCTTCACCAGTGAAATCACGCTCAGTCTTTCAGCCAGAGAGCCTGGTGATGGGGTACTGGGCAAAGGGCATAATTTTAAGCTGTGCATTGTCAGATTTAATGGCTTGGCCAGCGTCCATGGCGAGTTAATGTTTCCGGTTACACATGTCTCTCTCCACAGCTGCTGCCTGACCTGCCTCGGGCTTCCAGCATTTCCTGATTTTGCTAGAGATCTCCAGCTTGTAAAATTGTTCTATATTTACTCCTTCAGACTGTGTACTTTATAATAAATTCTTATAGTTTTTACCCAAAACCGTTCTGTTGTTGGGCTGCAGCAGGTTTACTAAGACAAGTTAGCTCGTGGGGTGCTGTGGTCTGAATGGACAGCCCATGGACCAGCACTCTAGGATTGGCCGAAGTGGTTGTGGAACAATTTTATTGGCCACCATTATTACCGCACACCTGATTGTCCGTCACTTGGCTGTCGCGTTTACTAATTGGCTGCTGGAATACCGCACTTCCTGATTGGATCGGCTGGTAGCAGCGCAACATGCCACTGACCAGACGGATTGGATCGCTGATGTGACGGTGACCGCAAAGCGACACATGGAGCTGACGCCGACTCTTCGGTTTACCGTGTTCGCTGGTTAAAGGGTCCGAGGAAGGCAGGTGTATTGGCGGGATACACTTCCTCTGGACTGTGGATGCACCCATTCCTCTCACACCGGCCTTCCCCACAATCCCTCCACCCCGTCTGTTAGATTCTTCATCTGTCAAAGGTGGGGGGGGGGGTAATAACTGGGCTAAGGCAGGAGAATAATAAAATGACGGAGGAATTAAACAAATATTGTTATGCCCATGTTAGTGGGAGACGTAGACGAGAACCGCTACCTCTCTTAAACACACTATATATATATATATATATATACACACACACACGCGTATATATTAGGGAGGGGGTGTTGCCTTTTTAGAAACAATGCGTATTATGTACAGTGATTTTACTTACTGTAATGCTGCAGCTCCTGTGTATACTCAAGAAATGTGTGTTGAAGGAAAGACTATTGGCGTATTTATTGTGTTACGCAGGACTGAGTTAAGGGAATCGGCGAAACAGGAGAAACACGAGAAAATTTGCAGATGTTGGAGATCCAAAGCAGCACAGACAAAAATGCCGGCGGAACTCAGCATCTAGAGAAAAGAGTTATGGGCCGAAATCCTTCATCGGGACTCCAAAGGAGGGGAAAAGTTAGAATCAGAAGGTGGGAGAAGGTGAAAGTGGAAGGGAGAGGGGAGCGGGTGTAGTGAAGAAGAGCTGGGGAGGTGTTTGCTGAAAGAGATAAAGGTCTGGAGAAGGTTGGAATCTGATGATGATATGCAAGTTGGAAGAGAAGGTGTGAGAGGGAAAGAAAAATGGGGAGTGGTGAAGGATTCTTTGATTCGAAACGAGAAGGCAGCGGGAGAGCACCCAAGGAATTCCAACGGGAAGACATTTTGAGTTCTCGGGGGGGTGGGGGGGGGAGAGAGGCCAGACTGCGCAGGCGCATGACGTCAGCCAGTTGCGAGCGAACAGTTTAAAAGGAAGGCAGCCGTATCCAGCGGGCAGCGGAGTGAGAGAGCTTTGGCTCAACGGGACGAGGTGAGGCAGTTGTTGATTGCAAAAGGAAGTAGTATGTGTGTGACGCCAGTTTTCTGTGGTCGGTGTCAGATGTGGGAGGTCCTGGAGTCTCCCGGCGTCCCGGACGGCCACATCTGCACCCGGGATGCATCGGGATGCAACTCCTAAGGGACCGTGTTAGGGAACTGGAGCTGCAGCTCGATGACCTTCGTCTGGTCAGGGAGAGTGAGGAGGTGATAGAGGCAGGTGGTCACTCCGGGGCCACGGGGGACAGAAAAATGGGCCACAGTCAGGAGAGGGAAGGGGAAGAGTCAGGTACTAGAGAGTACCCCTGTGGCTGTACCCCTTGACAATAAGTACTCCTGTTTGAGTACTGTTGGGGGGGGGGGACAGCCTACCTGGGGGAAACGACAGTGGCCGTACCTCCGGCACAGTGTCCAGCCCTGTAGCTCAGAAGGGTAGGGAAAGGAAAAGGAAGGCAGTAGTGATAGAGGACTCTATAGTCAGGGGGTCTGACAGGCGGTTCTGTGGATGCAGGAAAGAAGCTCGGATGGGAGTTTGCCTCCCAGGTACCAGGGTCCGGGATATTTCTGATCGTGTCCAAGATATCCTGCGGTGGGAGGGAGAACAGCCAGAGGTCGTGGTACATATTGGTACCAATGACATAGGTAGGAAAAGGGAAGAGGTCCTGAAAGAGGACTACAGGGAGTTAGGAAGGAAGTTGAAAAGCAGGACCTCAAAGGTAGTAATCTCGGGATTGCTGCCTGTGCCACGTGACAGTGAGAATAGGAATAGAATGAGGTTGAGGATAAATACGTGGCTGAGGGAATGGAGCAGGGGGCAGGGATTCAGATTTCTAGATCATTGGGACTTCTTTTGGGGCGGGTGTGACCTGTACAAAAAGGACAGGTTGCACTTGAATCCAGGGGGAACAATATCCTGGTGGGCAGGTTTGATAGAGCTGTTGGAGAGGGTTTAAACTACTCTGGCAGGGGGGTGGGAATCAGAATGTGAATGCAGGGATTAAGGTAGAAGGACAAGGGCATGATGCTAAGAGTTCTGAGTTGATGAGGAAGGACAGGCAGGGGACAGAACATAATTGTAGATGTACAAACAGGCTGGATGAACTTAGCAGGTCGGGTGTTGCCCAACCTGCTGAGTTCATCCAGCTTTTCCGTATGTTTTGATTTGACCACAGCATCTGCAGTGTACTTTGTGTTGAACATAATTGTAGCCAGTTAAAGGGGTTGAAATGTGTCTATTTCAATGCTAGGAGTATTAGGAACAAGGAGGATGAACTTAGAGCATGGATTAGTACGTGGAACTGCGATGTTGTGGCCTTTACTGAAACTTGGTTGGAGGAAGGGCAGGATTGGAGGATGCAGGTCCCGGGGTTCAGGTGTTTTAAAAGGAATAGGATGGGAGGTAGAAAAGTGTGGGGGAGGAGTGGCATTGCTGGTCAGGGATAGTATCACGTCTATAGAAAGGGAGGACGCTGCAGAGGGAGTGTCCACGGAGTCAGTCTGGGTGGAAGTCAGAAATAGGAAGGGATCAATCACTCTGCTGGGAGTAGTCTATAGGCCTCCAAATAGCCCTTGGGACACCGAGGAGCAGATAAGCAGGCAGATTTTAGAATGGTGCAGGAAATACAAGGTAGTAGTTATGGGTGATTTAAACTTCCCTCATATTGACTGGCACCTCCTGAGTGCAAGAGGGATAGATGGAGCTGAATTTGTTAGGTGTGTTCAAGAAGGATTCCTGACACAGAATGTGGACCGGCCGACGAGAGGAGAGGCTATACTGGATCTAGTTCTGGGTAATGAACCTGGTCAGGTGACAGACCTCTTGGTGGGGGAGCATTTTGGTGAGAGTGACCACAACTCCCTTAGCTTCAGCATAGCTATTGAAAGGGATAAAATCAAATGAAATGGTAAAGTGCTTAACTATCAACATTGAGTCTAATGAAATGTGACAGCTCGCCATATAAAGATGACAAGGGTAAAATTCAAAGTTTGCCTGATGGAGAGGAAATCTGGATGGACATTTGCAGTCAGTGCTCTCATTGCAGTTTATTCATTATGGACTGTGCCTTTGAAAAGACAGCGAGGGTGCCACTGGTTCAGAGAGAGAGGGACACCGAGCAGCTCATGAGTCGCTATAGCGAAGGAAGGGCAGAGCTATATAATGGACAGCTGGTCTTCAGCATGTTTGGATATATATACAAGGTCAGCTGGTTTTCCGGCAGACACACACAGAAGACACACAGAGATACAGAGGAAGTAAACACTGGATGACCTTTGAGTGCCCACAACAAGGTGGGTTTTGCTCGTAGTGATGGGGTGAAACGGGACAGAAATGGGGTGACCTGTGGAAAGCTATCAGTGTGCTTAACCCTTGCCTGGGTTATAGCTTTACTGCATGAAGATGGTACCCTTATTGAGGTCACAGTTGGTAAACTTAAAAGGTTTTTGGAGGACAACAGGAAGATCAACAGCATTGGCTTACTTGGATAACAAATCGCCTCTCTCTCTCCTAATTCTACACAACTCAACATCACAAACTGAACTGACTTCGTTTATATACCATCATAAGACTGTATCATTTACCACCTAAGCTTCAAGTTTGGTGTTTTGTATTTCCACACTTATATATGCACAAGCTCTGCTGACCTGTTTGATTTATCTGGTTTGATATTACTATATTATGTAGATACTAATAAGTAGTATTTTGTTAATAGCAAAGCCAGACTCCGGGTGTGTTCCATTTCTGCCGGTTCTTTCAACCCGTTACAAGGTACGTAACAAAAGTGGAGGCTCGTCCAGGATATAAACACATTTTGGAACTTATTGATTGAGTGATTATCAGTCATATTGGCTACTTCTTCTTTGATTGGCTTGTGTGTGGAAACAGCAGAAATGGATTTTGTGGATTTTCTGGCATCACCAGACCCTGCGGCTTTGAAGAAAGTTAAAAAGGATAAGTTGTGGGACATTGTTGAAGAGTTGAAATTTATAGGGATAAAGAAGGGTATGACAAAGGTAGAACTTCAAAAGAAAATAGTTGAATACTATATCTCTACAAATCAATTTGATGAAGAGGAGTTAAAGGGGCTTCCTGTAGGTAAAGAGGAGATCCAGTTACAACTGGAACAACTGAAGTTCGATAGACTTAAACTGGAGACTGAGGATAAAGAAAGACAAAGGCAGTATGATGCTAGAGAGGCAGGTAGGCAGAGAGAAGAAGCAGAAAAACAGTGTTCGAGAGGAAGAAATGGCAGCGAGAGCATCAAGTGCCAGGTCGTGGTGATGAGTTGGTTGTACTGTTTAATGCCAGCCAAGAGATTAAGTTGGTACCTTCATTTGATGAAACCAAAGTTGATAGGTATTTCCTGCATTTTGAAAAGGTGGCACAGGGACGGAAATGGCCGAAGGATCAGTGGGCTGTTCGGTTACAAAGTGTGATTAAGGGGAAGGCTCAGAAAGTGTATTTTGCCCTGACTCTGGTAGAGGCAAACAATTATAACACAGTGAAAGATGCTGTGCTTAAGGTTTATGAGTTGGTTCCGGAGGTGTACAGACTAAAGTTTCGAGATTTAAGGAAGTCTTGGAACCAAACATATGTAGAGTTTGCCCATGAAAAACAGGTATACTTCAATCGTTGGTGTACCTCAAAAGGGGCGGATGAGGATATTAACAAGAGAGTTGATTTTGGTTGAAGTGTTTAAAAGCTGTGTCCCTGTTGATGTAAGGACATATTTGGATGAGAAAGTGGCTATGACCCTTTCCGTGTCTGCTAGGTTAGCAGATGAGTATGCCTTAACCCATAAGGTTAAGTTTTTCCTCGAATAAGAGCAACCAAAAGAATAACAGAGATAACAAAGATAACCCACAGGTTAAACCAGAAAGTAAGTCAGGAACTAATGACAAAAGCAAGGAGGAAGGAAAGCAGTGAAAAGGAACATTTTCCAGTTTTACATGTCACTTTTGCAAGAAGCCTGGTCATGTGGCAGCTAATTGTTTTGCTCTGAAAAGAGAGAAAAGAAAAGGAGACAATTCCAAATGTTCAGTCGGTTGATATACCGCTAAGGAAGGAGTGGTCTGCCCGAGTGCAAGAGGGATGTGAGCGGTTTACCTCAAATGGGTTTGTGTCTGTAAAGGAGGGGTCAACTCCGGTTCCAGTGAGAGTCTGGCGAGATACTGGGACTTTACCGTCAATAATATTGGACAGTGTTTTGGATTTCGGAGATAAGATGAAAACTGATGAAGTAAATATTATCAAAGGTATTGGAAAGGGGTCTGAGTCTGTGCCTTTGCATAAGGTAATTTTGAAATGTGAATTGGTATTACGACCTGTTAAGATAGGGGTACAATCTGAATTACCGATAGACAATGTTGATGTATTGCTTGGTAATAACCTTGCAGGAGGGTATGTTTATTCAACACTGCAATTGTGTACTTTCCATTTCACGCGCAAAGAGAGTAGTAGAATTAAAAGTGGAGAATGTTGCTGGCCAAAGAACAGACGAACAGTCGCCGGCAGTGAATAACAAGCATTACGGAAGAGAGGTACACAAAACACACAGCTTCACAGAAAGACTAAGCTCCCGAGACAGAGCGTCGGAAACAGTTCTGAGTGCAGTTCATTGCGATCGTGTAGGTATTCAGATGGTGCAGCATCAGTAGGAACCGTAACGAAGGCAAAGACTGCATCACGACGTGCTACATTTGAAGAGGGAAATTTTTATTAAAATAGACAAAGCTCGGGTGGAGGCTACTTTGTAACACGTGCATCTTGAAAAAGAGGCTGCAGTAGCTCTCGCGCCGACAACGATATGGCAGCAGCAGCAGAGCAAGATGGCGGGAAGCCTGACATCAATAGTACAGGGTACATGGGAGCACACTCCCTTCGGTTTTCCTCTCAGTTTTGCAGAAAGCTTTGGAAAACGACAACAATTAGCGCACTGTAGCCACTGGTCACCCTCCTGCACCTTGCTTACAGCAAAACTCAGAAATACTTTATCCTTCACATATATTAGACAAATCTTGCTTGATAGTCCAGCACCGAATAAGGAATCCCTCCTACTGTAAAAAGAAAGATGATTACGCCAAGTTTTGAGAGTATCAATCGACATATGCAGCGAGTGTTTAACGCGCCTCAGTAACTGGCAGTTGGGCAGTAAACAATTTATTCCAATTATCAGCGAAATGTTCGACCAGCCTTGGAAATTTAATGAACGATTCCCATCTTCTAGCATTCTTTATACTTTGCTTCTTCATGCTCTGTATAACTTTGTACATTTTGCGTGTAAGTCCAGCTTTATATATTCCTAATCGCATAAGAATGCGTGCCTTAGTCCTCGTAGGTTTGCTGCATTAAGTACTGATCGTAATTTCTGTGTTTTACTCTTAATCAATTGCAATGGAGAGATACCCAAATAAAGCACCCGGTGCTTGGACGCTATATCCTGCCTCCCGTCTTCAGTTGAGTGGGGTTAGGCTCAGTGCTGAATTGTGCACTTCCAGCTTCACACACAAGGCGAGTCGAACAGTAAGATCTTATTGATTGCAGGAATAGCAACAATCGCAAGGTGGGGTAGTAGACTGGGTGAATGGTCAGCAGGGTAAGCCGCATAGAAGACATTTCTATCCATTCCTGCAAGTAGTGTTTCTGAATTCCAATCTATTTCGGTAACATTCCGCACTTCAGTTCCCATAACTCTAGCCATTCTTGTTGACTGTTCCAAACTACTCCCTCTCGTCGCAGTTTCTGCCCGTGATCCAGCGTCTCCCCTCACTAACACTATGATGACTGACTACAAGTACATTTTATAACCAGAACCGCGAAATCCCTTGGTGCACTATGAGGAAACCGTTAGACTTAGCTTATGATTTATGATGAACACATTCAGTTAACTCTTTATATTAAGGGATCCTGAGCATCAGGCGGAGCATCAGCCTGGTCAACTATTTTTGAGTTCGGATCTAATTTCCAACTTTCTAACAGTTCAATTTCTTTAAAAGAGTCAATATGGGGCGACATCGGATAGGTTTACTCACCGATAATTGACAAGATGGAGGTGAAGAAAGTTTCCATTTGGAAGGATGTGGACTGTTCAGAACGCAGTTCTCCGGTAAAATTCAACACAGAATCTAGTACAGCACAGCATAAAAACAGGCCAATCAGCTCACAATGTTGTGCCGAACCTGATAAATTAGTAATTAAATGGCAAAGAAACCAATCGTCTCTGCCTACACAAAGTCCGTAACCTTCCGTTGTCCTCACATTCATGTGCCTACCTAAATGTTTCTGAAAAGTCTTTAATGTTTCTGCCTTTAACACCGCGCCCGGACTGCTCGTTCCAGGTACCCGGGACTTGCTGCGTAAATAAGGAAGCGTCTCTTAAATCTCCTTTTAAATTATTCCTCTCACGTTAAATGTATGGCCTCTGGAATCAGTCATTCCAACCTTTGGAAAATGACATTGTCTGTCATGTCTATCAAAATCTCTCATAATCTCATAGATCTCTATCAAATCTCCTCTCTGTCTCTGCCGCTCTAGAGAAAACAACCCAAGTTTGCCCATCCTCTTTTTATAGCACATGCCCTTCAATCCAGACAACATTCTGGTAAACCGTTTTTGCACCCTTTCCAAACGCACACCAGCCTACACATAATGGGGCGACCAGAAATGCGTGTAATACCCCAGATGCGGCCGAACTAGAGTTTTCTAAAGCTGCAACATAACTTCCTGCCATTTGAACACAATGCATCGACCACAAAGGCAAAAATGACCCAGGCTTTCTTAAACATACTATCAATTTCATGGAGCTATAAACTTGGACCTCAAAACCCCCTGCTCATCATCACATTAAAGGATCTTGCACTTAACAGTGTAACTGTGTCTTTTTGCCTTTGATCTACCAAGGTACAACATTTCACATTTGGCTGTATTGGACAGTGCACATTTGACATCAGTAACTAAGTCCATACGGAATGGCTTCCATTCGATTCTATTTCCCATTCTCTTGTGTTTCCTATGGTAATAATAGCCATATTGCCAGTGACATGCAAGTATATTCCATAAGTGTCTCGTTTAATACACAGCATCATATCTATAAAACACTAGGCTGACATGCAACAAATCCGAAATGAAAATAGAGAAATATCCAGGGACTGACCATAAAAACATAGAAATCTACAGAACATTACAGAACCTTCGGCCCACAATGTTGTGCTGACCATGTAACCTACTCTAGAAACGGCCTAGAATTTCCCTATTGCATAGCCCTCTATTTTTCCAAGCTTCATTTACCTATCTAAGAATCTCTTAAAAGACCCTATTTTACCCACTTCTACCACCTTTGTTGGCAGTGCATTCCACGTACCAACTACTCTCTGTGTGAAAAACTTACCTCTGACATTCCCCTTGAACCTACTGCCAAACACATTTTAACTATGCCCCCTTGTGTTAACCATTTCAGCCCTGTGAAAAAGTCTCAGGCTATCCACACAATCAACGCCTCTCATCATCTTATACAGTTATGTTCCTGCATTATATTTTCTAACATGCTGCACTTACAATGCTGCTGTCACAGGTTATTCTAAATGTTGTTACTGGTTTACATTGCATTATCTCAATGCACTGTTGTCATGATATGTTCTGTGTGAGTGCAAACAAAAAAAAATACCTCTACCTCAGGACATGTGACAATAAAATTACATTACCAATGTATGTTTCTGCAACTTCCCTTTGTGTGATTCACAACACTTCGCTCTGTATGTGATCAATCATCTTTCGTGCTCACAATGAACAGCTGGAACTGAAATACATTTATTCAAACATTTATTTGAATGTAAACAACATTTCGCCAAATCCAAAGAGCTGACAACGGAAAATAAAATATGCAAGTTTGCATGTTATGTAATACATGGATCTCCAGGAAAACAAAAATTCTACTCAATAAGATTCTAAGCACAACTAGGGATTGGGCGTATACATTATTGTGAGAGAGGCCTTTGAGACAATGTGCCACTGTTAGAGTACAGAGCTCATGCTCCGGCACATTGAGGTTGCGATGAGGAGAGTTGAAGGCTGTAGATTGTTCTTTTGTTCATTTAATGGTTCTTGCTTTCTTTCTTATTGCACTGTTGGACCAGTGAGAGACCAGGGAGGATAGTGGACTGCTGCACTTGCGGAATGTGGGAAGGCAGGGAGACCTGTGGTGTATCTGGCGACTGCAACTGTGAGAAGTAGATCCAGCCTCAGCTTCGTTCAGACCGTGCTAAGGAATTGGATCTGGAAATGGATGAACTTTGGACCATTCGGAGGGCTGAGAGGTTAATCAACAGCATATACAGACAGATAGTGACACCCATGATGCAGGACACACGTAGCTGATTGATGGTCGGGGAGTGGGGTGTAGGGGGAAGTGGATAGACAGCCAGTGTAGACAACCGATGTGACCATTGCCCACAACAACAGGTACATTGATTTGGATACCACTGTGGTGGAATAATTTGGCAGAGGGAAACCTCAGCAGTCAGGCTTCCCAATCACAAATCCATGTTAACTTGTTTATTTGTGTCACTATATTGCAGATATCTCTGCATCCCATTCTTTACTGCATACCCTGTCAGAGGTCTCAGCACGCTAAACATATGCAGGATTCTCATTTCCTCAATTCTACATATTCCAAAGCCCACCCTCTCCCACCCTTGGAACGCACACGTGTAGGTAGGGACAGACAGTGGGATCCTGACAATCCATATCGGACGTGCAGATCCACAGTTACCTGCTTACATTCTCCCTGTTTCCAATAGCAGAAAGTATCTTTCGCCACAAGGGAATCTGCATGGACAGTCCCAGCGGCTGCACGTTGATATGGAATTGTCTCCAAAAAAAAAACTACTGTATTTGTAGTCACCTCACACAAAACTAAGATGCAGAGCATTTTGTCTCTGCTGTCCCAATTTTTTCCTTTCATTAGTTTCTCAGTTGCTAGGCAATGCATTTATGTTGCTTTGCATTTCCACGTGATATAACCTGGTGTTTTTGTGTCTTTTTCATGGACACGAATATTTAATTGGATCCTGTCATTTATCTACTTGTACAATTTCTCTCGCCTCCCTTGGAAGGGATATACATTTGCCCATACCAATTCATTTCACACTTTGCATAAATCTACTGTGGCTCTTTCAATCTGATTGTAACAACTTCCAGAAGGTGTGATAAATAATTTAGTTTTACAGTATTCTGAACCCCATTTTAATCTATTAAAAGTGTTCCATGAATCCATAACACTATATCAGAAAGTGGAGGAAGTAAACATGAGGTAGATATCATGACCAGTGAGAATAAGCAGTAGCAGACGAAAGACACAATGGGTCGGACTGGTGTAAATATGACTGTTTGAACTATTACTGGAGTCCTGGAGAGAGGGTAGAACTTGAAGCGAGAATCATAGTACTATAAGCCGGTGAGCATAGGATGGATGCAGTGGAGAGAGGAACAACAATGGTAATTAATTCTGCAGTGTTTGCAAGCTGCAGGAAGAGAAACGGCGGTATAAAAGGGTTGCACTATTAATCAGGGACAATACCACAGTTACACTCAGAGTGGACAAAATGCAGGGCCCACCTACCAGGCAGCCACCAAACAAAAAAACCCAAAAATAAACCATAAAAAAAACTGTGAAACACCCAATGTCCAGAGAGAGAGAGAGAGACAAACCATGCAAACAATAAACACAAGTAAATTGTGTTTAGAACTGTAGTCACAAAGAGTGTTATTCTGTGGACCCTTAGTTCAATGCAGAGCTGAGCAGTGATCTGAACTGTTCCAACCCTTGACTTCAGCCCCAACACCCTGACCTTTGCGATCTGGCCCAGTGCCTAAATCATGTTATAAATATTGGGTTCTGTCCCTTCTAAATGCTCTGGAGCCTATACCCAATCCTTCCGATTTGGCATGAAGCTTAAATCGATCGAACCTCAGATCTTTGTCACTCTCGGTAGTTACAGAGAGACTGGGAAGTCCACCACAGAACAACCTGCAACAGACCCATCCAGCACACCTGACCTATCTCCACCATTCTAAAAACATTCAATTCCCTGAGCCCACTGCCTCATCATCCCTATGGTGGTCAATGTTGTTCTCCTTATGCCTCTGTTTCCTTGTGGAAAGCAGATAAAAGACAATACTTCTTTTCCAACACCCTCCTTCACACGGCACAGCTTGTGCTCAGTCTCAATAACTTTGTTTCTGATTGATTCCACTTTGAACAAATTAAATGTGTAGCCATGGACACTCAGATGGGCCCCAGTTATGGCTGCTAATTCATTAGCCACATGGTGCAGCTCTTCTTATGAAACTGACCCAGGCACTGCTCTCCAACTCTTCCTTAGTTACATGCATCAGAGACTGCACTGGGGACATTTCCTGTACCCCTGTTAGTTTCATTAATTTGCCTATTAACTTCCACCCTGCCCTCAAATGCACCCAGGGCGTTTTTACTAAACAGACCTATGTGCCCGTTCCCAACTCTTCCTCAGCTACATTGACAGATACAGTGGTGACATTTCCTACAGCCATGTGGACTCATCAGCCTCATTAAATTGCCTAATAACTTTCTCTCCATCCTCAAATGCACCCAAACCATCCACAGCTCCTCTCTCTCCTTTATTAATCTGTCTCCATCTCGAGACATTACCGCAAACCCACTGACTTCGACCATCTCCTGCCATGTCCCTTGTAAGGACTCCATTTCTTTCTCACAGTTTCTGTGTCTCACCTTGGGATGAGATCTTCCAGGCCTGAATATCTAAAATACCCTTCATTTTCAAGAGCTGGTGCTACACCCACCCCCAGCACTGTGGTAGATGAAGTCCTCACCTCATATCCTCTGTTTAACAACTTCTGGTCTCGCCCCACTTACCCTCTGACAGAACAGGAATAGAGTTCCCTTGGTCCTTTCATCCCACTGGCTGATTCATTCAGCACATCAGTCAACATTTCTGCCAGTTATGAGATGATCTCACCACCAGGTTACCTCTTTCCCTGTTCACCTCAAGATGCCTCAATATTTTCCACAGGAACCACTCTCTCTATGATTCACTAACTCACCCATCCCATCCCCTCCCCAGATACTTTATTCGGTGATTGTAGGAGGTGTAACTTGTCCCTACACCTCCTCCCTCCTTCATCACCTTTCAGATAAGGCAGACATTCACATGCCCCTCCTCCAATCTTGTCTAGCTCATTGAGACCTCCTCTACACTGGTGATATGAAGAACAGACTGAGTCATTTTAAATCTTGTCTCCATTCCCATTCCGACATGTCTGCCCTTATCCTCCTCCACTGCTAGGATGAGGCCAAACACAACTAGAAGCACAGCACCTTGTATTTTGGCTGGGTAGTCTACAACCCAATGCCATGTCTATGATTGAATTCTCCAATCTCAGATAAACCGCTCCTCCTCTGTTCCTTTTCTTTCTCCTAATCTACCCAGTTTCTCCTACACCCAGCATACCCTCCCTGCCACCCATCAATCCATTTCTTTCCTCCTTCTTTCCCTTCCTCCACCCTCTCCATCTGCCTATCACCTAGACACTCCTCCCACTAGGTCCCACCCCACCTTCCTTATATGATTCCATGTTCCCCTTCATTTTCTATCAGATTCCATCATCTGCAGCTCTTCATCTCCTCCACCTGTCACCTCCCAGCCTTTGTCACTATTTCAGCTCTCCTTTCCTTGTTCTGCCTGTCATCCCATCATCTGGGTCCACCCGTCATTGCCAAAATCCCACTCCCTTATAGGACCATAGAACCATAGAACACTACAGCACAGTACAGGCCCTTCAGCCCTCCATGTTGTGTCAACCCATATAATCCTTAAAAAAAATACTAACCCCACACTACACCATAACCCTCTATTTTTCTTTCATCCATGTGCCTGTCCAAGAGGCTCTTAAGTACCCCTAATGTTTTAGTATCCACCACCATCCCTTGCAAGTCATTCCAGGCACTCACAACCCTCTGTGTAAAAACCTTACCCCTGATGTCTCCCCTAAACTCCCCTTAATTTTGTACATATGCCCTCTGGTGTTTGCTATTGGTGCCCTAGGAAACAGGTACTGGCTATCCACCCTATCTACGCCTTTCATAATCTTGTAGACCTCTATCAAGTCCCCTCTCATTCTTCTACGCTCCAAAGAGAAAAGTCCCAGCTCTGCTAACCTTGCTTCATATGACTTGTTCTCCAATCCAGGCAACATCCTGGTAAATCTCCTCTGCACCCTCTCCATAGCTTCCACAACCTTCCTATAATGAGGTGACCAGAATTGAACACAATACTCTAAGTGTGGTCTCACCCGAGATTTGTAGAGTTGCAGCATGACCTCTCTACTCTTGAACTCAATCCCCCTGTTAATGAAGCCTAGCATCCCATAGGCCTTCTGAACTACCCTATCAACCTGCGCAGCGACCTTGAGGGATGTATGGATTTGAACCCCAAGTTCCCTTTGTTCATCCACACTCTTAAGTAACTGACCATTAATCCTGTACTCAGTCTTCTGGTTTGTCCTTCCAAAATGCATCACCTCACACCTGTCCGGATTGAACTCCATCTGCCATTTTTCTGCCCAACTCTGCAGCCTGTCTAGTAGTAGTAGTCTCGCGAAGTCCGAGGAAGACGAATGTGTTGAGCAGTCAACGTCTGTGGGCACGCATATGACTTCTGAGGCCGAAGTCCGAAGCGCAGATGCGGTCACAGATGGGGCAAGGAGCACTGCCTTTTGGGGCAGGAGAGGACGCCTTCGTGTGTCTTTCTTGACTCGCCTTGAGGCGCTGCATGCGCCAGTTGGCTTGGAAGTTGTTTGCTACCTTGGAGCATAGATTGCGCCACTTGGACCGATCAGCAGCAGTGTGTTCGAGATCGCGGGGGTGGAGTTTGGCCTACTTAAAGTTTGACTTGAGGTTGTCCTTGTACCTCTTCCTTGGGCGACCTTGAGCACGGTTACCCTGCTCCAGTTCTCCGTAGAACAACTGACGCAGCATTCTGGACTCATCCATGCGGATCTCGTGGCCGGTCCATCTGAGCTGAGCCTTCAAAACCTTGGCTTCAATGCTTGTGGAATTGGCTCGGACCAGGACTGTCAGGTTGGAGGTACGGTCTTGCCAGTGAATTTGCATGATTGATCGCAGAGCACGATTGTGAAATTGTTCAAGCTGTTTGACATGTCTGTAATACAGTGTCCAGGTTTCACAGCCATATAGAAGTGATGAGACCACAACAGCATTGTAAACCTTTAGTTTAGTGGAGAGGCGAATGTCTTTGTGCTGCAGAACTTTGACCCGGAGCCTTCCGAGTGCCCGGCTTGCTTTCTGGATCCTTGACGTGATTTCTTTATCAAAGGCACCTTCGCTGGAGATGGTACTCCCCAGGTATTTGAAGTTGTCAACGTTCCGTAGTTGTGTGTCATCGATGGTGATGCATGTCTGTGGCGGGGCACTGTTAGTGCAGGTTGCAGGAGGACCTCTGTTTTACCAAGGCTGATTGCCAAGCCGAACAATTTAGATGCGGCGGAGAATCTGCTGACCATTGTTTGTAGGTGGTCCTCTTGGTGTGCCATGAGTGTGCAGTCATCTGCAAAGAGCGCTTCTATGAACAACGTTCGGAGGGTCTTTGTGTGTGCTGCAAGGCGAAGTAGGTCAAAGAGTGACCCGTCCAGGGTCACTCCAAGGTTATCCTCTTGTAACCTTCAACAAACTTCAGCTCCATCCACAACTCCTCCAATCATCGTATCATCCGCAAACTACGCACCCATCCTTCCACCTCTACATCCAGGTCATTTATAAAAATCACAAATAGCAGGGATCCCAGGACAGATCCCTGCGGCACTCCACTTATTATTATTTAATTATTTATGGCTTATAGTCTGATATTTCCACACTATTCTTAGTTGGTGAGGCTGTAACGAAACCCAGTTTCCCTCGGGATCAATAAAGTATGTCTGTCTGTCTGTCTGTCTGTCTGTCTGTCAGTCGAACCCACTTCTCTCTCTGCCATCCTTCTTCATTCGCTTTGCCTGGCATCCCAGCTGCCATTCCCAGTCTACATCCTTCCCTCCCTTCCCACACCTAACTTTCATACTTCCCTTCTCTTGCCCATTCTACCACTCCTAATCTCCTCACACCTCTCCCCATCCACCTTCCATAACACTCCCTCCTCTTAACTCTCCGGCATCTTCTCATCTTCTCCTTCCCTCCACTGTCTCTCCCCAGCTGTTCCTCCTCCTTTCTCTCTCTGTACTCCATATTTCATCCCCTCTGCTGTCCATTCAACCTACCCATCCATCTGTGTGTGTGTGTGTGGGGGGGGGGGGGGGGGGGGGCTCGGCCAGAACCAGGAGAAAAGAGAGGTAAGAAGGAAAGGAGTCAGAATGGGAAAAATGGAGGGGAGGATGATGGGTATAGGGAGAAAGGAAGAGGTGATAGGGAGTCATTCAACCTTGTGCCTCTGAGTTTCAAGATTCAAAAACTTATCAGCTCTGCAGGGCAGAATGAGACAGCATTTCCCAGGAGCAGTGCAATCATAACAAACATCCAGAAGACACGGTACATCATTAAAGACCCCTCACACCCTCTTCATGAACTGTTTGTTCTTCTGCCATCAGGCAAACGTTACAGGAGCATCAAAACTATAACCACAAGGCTTCTGTTCCGGTGACTAAGAGCTGATTATTGGCTGTAGAAGGAGGAAAGCATAAGCCAGACCTCATCGGCAGATCAGAGGTGTCAAGGGACAATGACTTTAAATTCCATGGTGTTATTTAAGAGTATCAGTCCTGCATAACACATAAGTGCAATTATGAAGAAAGATCGACAGCGTATTTACTTCCATAAGAGTTTACAAAGATTCAGAATGACATCTAAAAACTTAACAAACTTCAATAAATCTGTCATGGACAGTATACTGATTAGCTGCATCACAGCCTGGTATGGAAACAGCAATGTCCTTGAATGAAAAATCTTAGAAAAATATAGTGTATACGGCCTGACCATCATGGGTAACGTGGTCCCACCATTAAGTACAATCACACTCAGTTCAGCCAGTTGCTGTTGAAAGAAGTTCCCATGTGTTCTGTGCCCTCTTTCATGATCCCTACTGACACACCTCCATAAAAATATCCAGACAGTCCTATTTATGGTGCCGTGTCCCAGCAATTCTCTCCAATTCCAGCTTTGGCAAGTGAAATCAGAGCCAAAGTAAAAGCAAAAGAGTGGTCATACAATGAAGCCAAAGCTAGTGGCAAGATAGAGGATTGGATTGCAGAAATAAACTAAGAAGTTCTTTAGGAAGGAAAAGATGGATTATGAAAGGAAGCTGGTGACTAATACCAAAGAAGATACTGAAAGCTTCTCTAAATATATAAAGGGTAAAAGAGAGTTGAGGGTAGATATGGGACCAATACAAAATGACGCTGGAGATATTGTAACGAGAGACACAGAGATGGCAGAGGAATGCATATTTTGCATCAGTCTTCACAGTGAAAGACATTTGCAGTATACAGGACCTTCAAAAGCATGTCAGGGAAGTGAAGTCGGTGCAGTAAAAAGTACGACTGAGAAGGTGTTCATGAGGCTGAATGGTCTGAGGGTGGATAAATCTCCTGGACCTGATGGAATGCACCCTCGGGTTCTGAAAGAAGTAGCTGGAGCGATTGTGGAGGCATGAACAATGATCTGTCAAGAATCAATAAATTCTGGCATTGTACAAGATGACTGGAAAATTGCAAATGTTACTCCGCTATTTAAGAAGGGTGGACAGCAGCAGAAAGTAATTATAGACCCGTTAGCCTGAAGTTGTTGGAATCGATAGTTAGGGATGAGATTATGGAGTAACTGGAGGCATGTGACAAGATAGGCCAAAGGAAAATCCTTCCTAACTAATCTACTACAATTTTTTGAGGGAATTCCAAGCAGGGTAGACAAAGGAGATGCAGTGGATGTGGTGTACTTGGATTTTCAGAAGGCATTTGACAAAGTGCCACACAGGAGGCTGCCTAGCAAGATCAGAGCCCATGGAGTTACAGGGAAATTACTAGCATGGGTGGAACATTGGTTGATCAGCAGAAAGAAGAGAGTGGGAATAAAGGGATCCTATTCTGGTTGGCTGCTGGTTACCAGTGGAGATCCACAGGGGTCAGTGTTGGGACTGCTGCTTTTTATGATGTATCTCAATCATTTAGACTATGGAATTTATCGAATTGTGGCTGAATTTGCTGATGATTCAAAGATTGGTGGAGTGAGACTTAGATAGTTTAGGGGAATGGGCAAAGAAATGACAAATTAAATACAATATTGGAAAGTGTATGGTCATACACTTTGGTGGAAGAAATAAACAGGCAGACTATTATTTAGATGGGGAGAGAATTCAAAATGCAGAGATGCAAAGGGACTTGGGAGTCCTTGTGCAAAATACTCTAAAGATTAACCTCCAGGTTGAGTCAGTGGTGAAAAAGGCAAATGCAATGTTGGCATTCATTTCTAGAGGTATAGAATATAAGAGCAGGGATGTGATGTCGAGGTTCTATAAGGCACTCATGAGACCACACCTGGAGTATTGTGTGCAGTTTTGGGCTCCTTATTTTAGAAAGGATATACCGACACTGGAGAGTGTTCAGAGAAGACTTACGAAAATGATTCCAGGAATAAAGGGCTTACCGTATGAAGAGCATCTGGCAGCTCTTAGGCTGTATTCCCTGGAGTTCAGGAGAATGAGGGAGGATCTCATAGAAACATTCCAAATGTTAAAAGGCCTAATAGATTAAATACAGCAAAGTTATTTCTCATGGTAGGAGAGTCTAGGACAAGAGAGCACAACTTCAAGATTGAAGGACATCCATTTAGAACAGGAATGCAGAGAAATTACTTTAGCCGGGGGGGGGGGGTAGTAAATCCGTGGAGTTTGTTGCTATGAGCGGCTGTGGAGGCCAAGACATTGGGTGTATTTAAGGCAGAGATAGATAGGTTCTTGATTAGCCAGAGCATCAAGGATATGGGGAGAAGGCAGGGGAGTGGGGATGACTTGAAGAATTGGATCAGCCATGACTGAATGGCCTACTTCTGTTCCTATATCTTATGGTATTATGGTCTTTCTCTTTTACCATTAATGTGAGTGGTCCCAGTGTCCCTTGCATACACAAATGTGACCCAGTCAGATATGAATCTGGTCCAAGAGCAACTGCCCTGGGACTGGTAGGTCAGACCCAGACTGGGACTGTGTGATGATCCAGAGTGAACCTGGTGCTGGACAGACCCTGGGTCTCACCCTCTCCCCACTGAGACATTCCACAGCTCACAGATCAGGGGTGTAAGCAGAAAGCTCAATGGTTCAACATTCAATGTTTAATTTTATATCAGGGAATGTATACAGTACAGAATCTGAAATTACTACTCTTAACTGACATCCACAATACAGAAGGAAACCTAAAGAATGAATGCCAGGAAATATTAGAAACCAAAGGCCCCTCCTTCCCCCCTCACATACCAGAAGCAGCAAATCATCAGCCCTCCTCCCTTGCATTTCTCCCACTCATTCCAGCAGAAAGCATCAGCCCCATCACCGCACCACCCACCATGCAAGCGATAGCAAAGCCCTGAAAGAGATCATAAACTAGAGTCCATCGGAAACCACTGTTCATCCAAACAGTTTGACCCCCACAGGCTCTCGTTCGCTCATTAGCAAGGGAGAGAGGTATCAGCCCTGCCACAGTGACAGAGGAGGCAAACAGCTTGCTCTTTCAAAGCTGCAGACTGTCACATTGCTTTATTTCAAGCACCCCTGACACAAGAGAATCCATCCCCTTTCTCACCCCATCCCCTCTCCCCTCACCCATCTCACCTCTTCCCTCACCCTTCTCACCCTCTAACCCTCTCTCTCCTAACGCATTATCCTCCCCGCTACTCCCATCTACCCTCAGCCCCTATAAACTCCGTCCCATGCCCTCTCCTCTACAGCTTTCCCCTCCTGTTACACCTCCCTTTACACCTCCCCTCTCCCCTCCCCTCACCCCACACTCCCCACTCCCACTTCTCCCTCACACCCTCCCCCAACTCTACCCGATACTCCCTCTCCTCTGACCCCTATTCCCCTCTCTCCCTCTACACCCTTTCCTCTCCCCCACTTCCCCCTCTGCCCCTCCAGTCTCCACCACACACTTTTCACCCTCTTCCTTCTCCCTCACCCCTTTCCCTCCTGTCTTGTTTTCACCATCTCCCAACCCCCCATCCCTCTCCCCCGTTCTCCACTCAATCCCCAACTTTCGCACTCTCCCCCTCACTGCCCCTCCCCATTCCCCCTCCTCTCCCTCTTCCCCCTCCTTTCTACTCTCTCCCACAACGACTCCCACTCCATACTCTCCATCACTCACATCTCCAACAGTACCCCACTCTCCTTCTCTTCCCCCCTACCCTCCCTGCCTTCCCTCTGCTCTTCCCCTCCCTCCCTTCAACCCCCTCCCCTCTTCTTCCCCTTGTCCCCATTTTCTCCTCCCCCTCTCCCCCACCACCCCAACCCATCCATATTCTTCCCCCTCTTTCACTCTCCGTCTACACCCTTCAGCCTCTACCCTCTCACCTCCTCCCAATCCTCCCTACCTCACTTCCCCCATTCTGCTCACTCTTCCCCTTTCAATCTCCCCCACTCCCTCTCTCCTCTCGCTCCCTCTACACCCCTCTTACCGTTCCTCTTTCCTCTCCTCTCCCATTGCCCATTCTACCCCTCCCCATCCCCAATGCTCCTTGCTCACTGTCCCCCTACCCTCCCCCCCTCCCTCCAGTTTGAGATAGAGATACAGAAGTTAAGGCTCAAGAGTCAAGCTTCTGGCTCTAGGGAACTGTTTTTACTGTTTGTTGCCAGTCAGCAAGTTAAATTGGTCCCTCCATTTGATGAGGCTAGGGTTGACAAAGACTTCCAGCATTTTGATAAAGTTGCTCAGAGTTTATGGTGGTCAAAAGGGAGTTGGCCTCTTCTCTTACAGAGTGTAATTAAGGGTAAAGCTCAACAAGCTTATTCTGTCTTATCAGTTGACGAAGTATCTGATTATCACATTGTGAAGCAGGCTGTGCTTAAAGCCTATGAATTGGTTCCAGAAGCCTATAGACAAAGATTTTGAAATTTGAAGAAATCTGCGAACCGGACACATGTGGAATATGCTTATGAGAAGTCTATATGTTTTGAGCGGTGGTGCACATCTAAAAATGTGGATGGTGATTTTAACAACTTGAAAGAGTTGGTTTTAATTGAGGAATTTAAAAGGTGCTTCCATAATGACATAAAGACATTTGGATGAGAAGGACGCTGCCACGTTGCAAGAATCTGCTGGATTAGCAGATGAGTTTGCCCTAACCCACAAGGTTATGTTTACCCTGAGTAAAACCTTCCAAAAGAGTAGCGTGGATATTCAGAGTAAACCAGAAATTAAATCTGGGTCTAGTGACAAAGGTGAGGATGAAGGAAAGCAGTTAAAGGAGAAATATTCTGGTCTACCACTGTGCAGTAGTACACAGCTCGAATCACATTATCAAGTTTGCCGATGACACGACCATGGTGGGTCTCATCAGCAAGAACGACGATTCAGTGTACAGAGAGGAGGTGCAGCGACTAACAGACTGGTGCAGAGCCAAGAACCTGTCTCTGAATGTGAACAAAACAAAAGAGATGGTTGTTGACTTCAGGAGGGAACGGAGCAACCACCCTCCGCTGAACATCAACGGCTCCTCCATAGAGATCGTTAAGAGCACCAAATTTCTTGGTGTTCACCTGGTGGAGAATGTCACCTAGTCCCTCAACACCAGCTCCATTGCCAAGAAAGCCCATCAGCTTCTCTACTTTCTGCGAAGGCTGAGAAAAGTCCATCCCCCACCCCCCCCCCCCCCATCCTCACCACATTCTACAGGGGTTGTATTGAGAGCATCCTGAGCAGCTGCATCACTGCCTGGTTCAGAAATTGCACTGTCTCAGATGACAGGACCCTGCAGCCGATAGTGAGGTCAGCTGTGAAGATCATCGGGGTCTCTCTTCCTGCCATTACAGACATTTGCACCACACGCTGCATCCGTAAAGCTAACAACATTCTGAAGGACCACTCGCACCCCTCATACAAACTCTTCTCCCTCCTGCCATCTGGCAAAAAATACCGAACCATTCGGGCTCTCATGACCAGACTGTGTAGCAGTTTCTTCCTGCAAGCCATCAGACTCCTCAGTACCCAGAGTCTAGATTGACAACAACCTATTCTCCTCTACTGTGCCTATTGTCTTGTTTATTAATTATTGTACTGTCTTGCACTGTTTTGTGCTCTTTATGTAGTCCTGTGTAGCTCTGTAGTCTACTGGAGTTTTGTGTTGTTTTACATAGTCTAGTGTAGTTTTGTGTTGCTTCATGTAGCACCATGGTTCTGGAGGAACGTTGTTTCGTTTTTACTGTGTACTCTACTGGCAGTTTATGGTCGAAATGACAATAAAAGCGACGACTTGGCTTAACTCTCACTACTGTAGGAAATCTGGTCATGTTATGACTGTTTCTTCCTGAAGAAGAAGAAGGAAAAGGAGGCAGTCCCAGATGCCTCTGTCCAACACTTTGAAACACCCATAAACCTAAAGGGTTCTGAACAGTCTGAGGCTGAGAGGTCTGACCGAGTTAGGAAAGAATTCAAACCTATAGTGTCAGATTTGTTTGTTGTAATAAATGAAAGGTCCACCCTGGTACCAGTGAAAATTCTAAGAGATACTGGGGCTTTTCAGTCACTTATATTAGACTGTGTTCTGCAGTTTAGCGATGAGACTGCCACTGGTGAGGTAAATCTTATTCGAGGCATTGGGAACGATGCTATTTCTGTACCTCTGCACGAAGTAAAATTGAAGATGGAGTTAGTTTCAGGACCTATTAAAATAGGACTACGACCCAGTCTGCCAGTGGATGGTGTTTCTTTGTTGTTAGGGAATGACTTAGCCGGTGGTAACGTTGTTCCTGTAGCGCAGCTGATGACTATGCCCAGCACTGAGGATCCAACAGTAGATTTTCACATTTATCCCTCCTGCGCAGTAACGCGAAGCATGGCCAAGAATTCTAGCCAATGCAGAAAGTTCTGTGCAGCATAGTTCTGCTATCCATCACAGCCAAAATGGAGATACAGAATTTGATGACTTGTCAGGGACTTTTCTACCTTCATTGTTTCACCAAGATCCAGGTATTAAATCTGACGATAAAGATTTATCTCTGTCTAGGAAGGAGTTTATAGCAGAACAAAGCAGAAGGCTGAGATAGAAGCTTTAAGAGAAAAAGCTCTCTCAGGTGATGAGATTAAGAAAGTGTCATTTGGATAACACTTCAAAGATGGAGTGTTAATGAGAAAGTTGTGACCACGTGATATTCTTGCCAGTGAAGAATGGGCAATTTTTCACTAGGTTGTAGTTCCTAAAATCTGTAAGAATGAAATTATAACTTAGGCCCATAGTGTGCCCTTGGGTGGTCATCTAGGTATCAATAAAACTGTGAACAAAGCTTTGAAACAATTCTTCTGGCCTTGTCTGAGGAAAGATGTTACGACATTTTGCCAGACTTGTCATACTTGTTAGATTTTGGGTAAACCTAATCAGGTCACTCCAGTGGCCCCACTGCAGCCTATTCCTGCATTTGGTGAACCCTTTTCCAAAGTTATTGTGGATTGTGTTGGCCCATTGCCAAAGCCTAAAGCTGGCCATCAGTATTTGCTGACCACCAAGTGTACAGCACCTAGATTTCCAGAAGCCATTCCTCTCAGGAATATAAAGCTAAGACTCTGTCGAAGACTCTCATAAAGTTTTACTCTATTTGGTTTGCCTAAAGAAATCCAGTCTGATCAAAGAAATAATTTCATGTTAGGATTATTTCAGCAAGTAGTTTATAATTTGTGAGCCAAACAAATTACCTCATCTGCGTACCATCCAGAATTACAAGGGACCTTGGAAAGAATCCATTCTACCCTTAAGACCATGATTAAGCCATTCTGTATTGAAAACGAGAAGGATTGGGATGAGGGAATTCATTTGCTTCTATTTGCAGTAAGAGAATCAGTATAGGAATCCCTAGGCTGTAGCCCCTTTGAATTGGTATTTGGACACCAGGTCCAAGGACCTTTGGCATTGGTAAAGAAACAGTGGGTTAACAAAGACATGCATATTAACTTGCTAGACTGTGTTTTGAAATTCAAAGACAGATTACACAAGGTCTGTAGCTTAGCAAGGGAAAACTTAAAGGTTTCTCAGGACAAAATGAAATGCTGGTATGATAAACAATGTTGTATGAGAAAGTTCCAGCTGGGAGATAAGGCGCTGGTGTTCCCTTATTGTGTTCACCCTCTCCAAACACTACAAACACCTTTTCTCCAGACTGGATTCCACTTGTCATGTCTGTGCCTCCCTGTCATGACAATCAATATCTGGCTGCAACCTGCAACTCCCTTCCGCAGGGCTGGATGCAGAGAGTCTTCACTCTGTTCCCCCGGTGGGCTCACTGTGTGCCGGGTCTCTCTCAGGGTTGGGAGCCAGGTGATGGGCCGCATGGCCAGCTCCTGTAACTGTGATCCTCCCGGCTCTGATTCTGCAGTTACTGAGCTCACCTGCCAACTGTCTCCTCTTGTCTCCTCAGCTGGGACTGGAACTTCCCCTACATCTGTAAACAGAGCTTGGGGACACTCGGTCTCTTTACATCCTGGGATCCCAGTTGGACCGAACGTTGCTGAAGTTGTGTGGAGTCGGTTATCACCCAGAAAGAAGATAGTGACATATTCAAACGAGAACAGTGAATATTACGGATCTGAGGAGTACAAGCGACGGATAACTCTTCATCCTGGGAACGTCAGTCTGGAAATCCGTGATCTACGGAGAGAGGACGCTGGTGATTATGAGGTGACTGTCACAGCAAGTTCAGGAGCACAGACTCAGTGAGTAATGCGACTGGAGGTGGACGGTGAGTAAGATGCTGCGGAAGGCCCGGGTTTCATCAGTTCCTGAAATGTCCTTAATTAAAGGGTGAGAGCAGATCCTTTGTGTTCTATCTCCTTTACTATAGCATTGGGGAGGGATAGGAGCAGACAAGTTAGGGAAGTGTTTAATTGGAGTAAGGGGAAATATGAAGCTACCAGGCAGGAACTTGGAAACTTAAATTGGGAACAGATGTTCTCAGGGAAATGTACGGCTGAAATGTGGCAAATGTTTAGGGGATATTGGCCTGTTCAGAGTCTGGCCCTGTGGCTCAGAAGGGTAGGGAAGGAAGGAAGAAGGTAGTAGTGATTGGGGACTCTATAGTTAGGGGGGGTCAGACAGACGATTCTGTGGACGCAGGAAAGAAACTTGTATGGTTGTTTGCCTCCCAGGTGCCAGGGTCAGGGATGTTTCCAAGATATCCTGCGGTGGGACGGAGAACAGCCAGAGGTCATGGTACATACTGGTACCAATGACATAAGTAGGAAAAGGAAAGAGGTCCTGAAAAAAGACTACAGGGAGTTAGAAAGGAAGTTGAGCAGCAGGACCACAAAGGTAGTAATCTCAGGATTACTGCCTGTGCCACCCGACAGCGAGTACAGTATAGGAATAGAGTGAGGCGGAGGATAATGTGTGGCTGAGGAATTAGAGCAGGGGACAGGGATGCAGATTTCTGGATCATTGGGACCTCTTTTGGGGCAGGAGTGACCTGTACAAAAAAGGACGGGTTGCACTTGAATCCCAGGGGGACCAATATCCTGGCAGGGAGGTTTGCTAAGACTACTGGGGCAAGTTTAAACTAGGATTGCTGGGGGGGGGGGGAACCAAACTGAAGGGACTGGTGGAGAGGAGGTTGGCTCAAAAATAGGGAAAACTTGGAAACAGTGTGAGAGGGAGGATAGTCAGGTGATAGAGACTGAAGGCTTGAGATGTGTCTATTTTAACTGAAGGAGTGTTGTGAACAAAGCGGATGAGCTTAGAGCGTGGATCAGTACTTGGAGATATGATGTGGTGGCCATTACAGAGACTTGGATAGCTCAAAGACAGGACTGGTTACTTCAGGTGCCGGGTTTTAGATGTTTTAGAAAGGACAGGGAAGCAGGCAAAAGAGTTGGGGGTGTGGCACTGTTGATCAGAGATAGTGTCATCGCTGCAGAAAAGGTGGACGCCATGAAGGGATTATCTACAGTCTCTGTGGGTGGAGGTAAGGAACAGGAAGGGGTCAGTAACTTTATTGGATGTTCTTCATAGGCTGCCCAATAGTAACAGGGATATCGAGGAGCAGATAGGGAAACAGATCCAGGAAAGGTGTAATAATAACAGAGTTGTTGTAATGTTAGATTTTAATTTCCCAAATATCAACTGGAATCTCCCTAGAGCAAGGAGTTTAGATGGGGTGGAGTTTGTTAGACAGACAGGCAGACATACTTTATTGATCCCGAGGGAAATTGGGTTTCATTACGGTCGCACCAACCAATAATAGGTAGAAATATAGCAATATAAACCATAAATAATTAAATAATAATAATAAGTAAATTATGCCAAGTGGAAATTAGTCCACAACCAGCCTGTTGGCTCAGGGTGTCTGGCAGTCCGAGGGAGGAGTTGTAAAGTTTGATGGCCACAGGCAGGAAAGACTTCCTATGACACTCAGTGTTGCATCTCGGTGGAATGAGTCTCTGGCTGAATGTACTCCTGTGCCTAACCAGTACATTATGGAGTGGATGGGAGACATTGTCCAAGATGGCATGCAACTTGGACAGCATCCTCTTTTCAGACACCACCGTCAGAGAGTCCAGTTCCACCCCCACAACATCACAGGCCTTACGAATGAGTTTGTTGACTCTGTTGGTGTCTGCTACTCTCAGCCTGCTGCCCCAGCACACAACAGCACACATGATAGCACTGGCCATCACAGTCTCATAGAACATCCTCGGCATCATCCGACAGATGTTAAAGGAACTCAGTCTTCTCAGGAAATAGAGACGGCTCTGACCCTTCTTGTAGACAGCCTCAGTGTTCTTTGACCAGTCCAGTTTATTGTCAATTCGTATCCCCAGATATTTGTAATCCTCAACCATGTCAACACTGACCCTTTGGATGGAAACAGGAAGGTTCAGGAAGTGTGTGTTCGGGAAGGTTTCCTGTCACAATCTGTAGATAAGCCTACAAGAGGAGAGGCTGTACTTGATGTGGTATTGGGAAATGAACTTGGTCAGGTGTCAGATCTCTCAGTGGGAGAGCAGTTTGGACATAGTGATCATAATTCTATCTCCTTTACAGTAGCATTGGAGAGAGATAGGAACAGACGAGTTAGAAAAGTGTTTAATTAGAGTAAGGGGAATTATGAGGCTATCAGGCAGGAAATTGGAGGCTTAAATTGGAAACAGATGTTCTCAGGGAAAATTACAAAAGAAATATGGCAAATATTCAGGGGATGGTTGTGTCGAGTTCTGTATAGGTATGTTCCAATGAGACAGGGAAGTTATGGTAGGGTACAGGAACTGTCATGTACAAAGGCTGTAATAAATCTGGTCAAGAAGAAAAGAAAAGCTTACAAAAGGTTTAGAGGGCTAGGTAATGTTAGAGATCTAGAAGATTATAAGGCTACTAGGAAGGAGCTTAAGAACAAAATTCGGAGGGCCAGAAGGGGCCATGACATTGCCTTGGCGGTCAGTATTAAGGAAAACCACAAGGCATTCTACAAGTATGTGAAGAGCAAGAGGATACGACGTGAAAGGATAGGACCTATCAAGTGTGACAGTGGGAAAGTCTGTATGGAACTGGAGGAAATAGCAAAGGTACTTCATGAATACTTTACTTCAGTATTCACTATGGAAAAGGATCTTAGTGATTGTAGTGATGACTTGCAGCAGACTGAAAAGCTTGAGCATGTCGATATTAAGAGAGCGGATGTGCTAGAGCTTTTGGAAAGAATCAATTTGGATAAGTCGCGGGGACCAGATGAGATGTACCCCTGGCTACTGTGGGAGGCAAGGGAGGAGATTGCTGAGCCTCTGATGATGATGAGCTTTGAGGATCCAGGTGATTGGAAGGTTGCAGATGATGTTACTTTATTCAAAAAAGGGAGTAGTGATAGCCCAGGAAATTATAGACCAGTGAGTCTTACCTCAGTGACTGGTAAGCTGATGGAGAAGAGCCCGAGAGACTGGATTTATGAACATTTGGAGAGGTATAATATGATTAGGAGTAGTCAGCATGGCTTTGTCAAAGGCAGGTCATCCCTCATGAGCCTGAATGAATTTTCTGAGGATGTGACTAAACACATTGATGAAGGAAGAGCAGTAGATGTAGTGTATATGGATTTCAGTGAGGCATTTGATAAGGTACTCCATGCAAGGCTTATTGAGAAAGTAAGGACTCATGGGATCCAAGGGGACATTGCTTTGTGGACCCACAAATGGTTTGCCCACAGAAGACAAAGAGTGGTTGTAGACAGGTCATATTCTGCATGGTCGGTCACCAGTGGAGTGCCTCAAGGATCTGTTCTAGGACCCCTACTCTTCGTGATTTTTATAAATGACCTGGATGAGGAAGTGGAGGGATGGGTTAGTAAGCTTGCTGATGACACAAAGGTTGGAGGTGCTGTGGATAGTGTGGAGGGCTGTCAGACATTACAGTGGGACATTGATAGGATGTAAAACTGGCTGAGAAGTGGCAGATGGAGTTCAATTCTAGTCAAGAAGAAAAGAAAAGCTTATAAAAGGTTAAAAAAAACTAGGTAATGAGAGAGATCTAGAAAATTATAAGACTAGCAGGAAGGAGCTTAAGAATGAAATTAGGAGAGCCAGAAGGGACCATGAGAAGGCTTTGGCGAGCAGGATTAAGGAAAACCCCAAGGCATTCTACAAGTATGTGAAGAGCAAGGGAATAACACGTGTGAGAATAGGACCCATCAAGTGTGACAGTGGATAAGTGTGTATTTTACCGCAGAAGATAGTGGAGTTATTCAATGAATGCTTTGTTTCAGTATTCACCATGGAAAAGGACCTTGACGATTGCATGGATGACTTACAGTGGACTGAAAAGCCTGAGCATATAGACATTAAAAAAAAAGGATCTGCTGGAGCTTTATGAAACCAAAAAGTTGGGTAAGTCAACAGAACTGGATGAGATATACACCAGGCTACTGTGGGAGGTGAGGGGGGAGATTGCTGAGCCTCTGGCAAAGATCTTCAGAATCAGAATCACGTTTATTATCATCGGCACTTGACGTGAAATTTGTTGACTTAGCAGCAGAAGTTCAATGCAATCCATATTCTGGCATTAATAATAATAATAATGATAATAGTAATAATGATATTAATAATAATAATAATAATAATAATAATAATAATAATAATAATAATAATAATAATAATAATAATAATAATTACTATTAATTATAATGAGGAGGAGAAAATGGAGGCGCGATGCAGCGTCCACGGCCTCACTGGAGATGGATATCTGTTACTTGTTAAGTAGGGATCCGTGCACAATCCTGATTTGATGGAGACAGACGTAAGAGCGTGGATGAACAGCTGGAGAAAATTCTGAAATGCCTGCTTCGCTGCTGCTGCTACTCTGCGGTCCGGAATCTCTGGAGGAGAAGGCCTCCGAGACCTCGGCTTTGCTTGCTGGGGAAGCTGTATCGGAGGGGCTGGTCGGAGGCTGGAAGTTTTCGGATGGACTCAGAGTCTGCTGTCATTGGGTGCTTCCAAGGCATTAGTTGTCAGTGCCTGGAGGTTTATGGCATGGAGAGTTTCTCCCTTTTGCTGCCTGATATCGGGACTATTGGAGTCGATCAGGACTTGAGACTTTTTAAACCATATTCATGGTCTGCTTTTATCAAATTATGGTATTGTTTTGCACTGCTGTAATTATATGCTATAATTATGTGGTTTTGGCAGTGTGAGTCTTTGGTTTGTCCTTTTTTTTATTTTGTGATATCACTTTGGTGGAACGTTGTATCATTTCTTAATGCATCCATTTCTAAATGACAATAAGCGAGGACTGAGTGTCCTCATAATCTAATCTCAATAATAATAAAATTAAAACATAATAAATAAACAAGTAAATCAATTACGTGTAATGAATAGATTATTAAAAATGTGTATAAACAGAAATGCTGTATATTAAAAAGTGAGGTAGTGTCCAAAGCTTCAAAGTCCATTCAGATGGCAGAGGGGAAGAAGCTGTTCCTGAATCACTCAGTGTGTGCCTTCAGGCTTCTATCATCTCCTACCTGATAGTAACAGTGAGAAAAGGGCATGCCCTGGGTGCTGAAGTTCGTTTATAATGTATGCTGCCTTTCTGAGACCCCGCTTCCGAAAGATGTCCTGGATACTTTGTAGGCTAGTGCCCAGAAAGGAGTTGACTAGATTTATAACCTTCTGCAGCTTCTTTCAGTCCTGCGCAGTAGCTCCTCCATGCCAGACAGTGATGCAGCCTGTCAGAATGGTCTGCATGGTGCAACTATAGAGGATTTGGAGTGTGTTTGTTGTCATGCCAAATCTCTTCAAACTCCTAATAAAGTATAGTCATTGACTTGTCTTCTTTATGACTGCATCAATATGCTGGGACCAGGTTAGTTCCTCAGAGATCTTGACACCCTGGAACTTAATGCTGCTCACTCTCTCCACTTCTGATCCCTCTATGATGATTGGCATGTGCTTCCTCGTCTTACTCTTCCTGAAACCCACAATCAGCTCTTTCGTCTTACTGACATTGAGTGCCAGGTTGTTGCTGTGGCACCATTCCACTAGCTGGCATATCTCACTCCTGTACGCCCCGTCGCCACGAACCGAGATTCTACCAACAATGGTTGTATCATCAGCAAATTCGTAGATGGTGTCTGAGCTATGCTTAGCCACATAGTCATGTGTATGCAGAGAGTAGAGCAGTGGGCTAAGCACATGCCCCTGAGGTTTGTCAGTGTTGATCATCAGCAAAGTGGATATATTATTACCAATCCACACAGACTGTGGAAGTCGATGATCCAATTACAGAGGGAGATACAGAGGCCCAGATTCTGCAACTTCTCAATTAGGATTGTGGGAATGATGGTATTAAATTCGGAGCTGTAGTTGATGAACAGCATCCTGATGTAGGTGTTTGTGTTGTCCAGGTAGTCTAAAGCCATGTGAAGAGCCATGGAGATTGCGTCTGCCATTGACCCATTGTGATGATAGGCAAATTGCAATGGGTTCAGGTCCTTACTGAGGTAGGAGTTCAGTTCAGTCATAAGCAACCTCTCAAAGCATTTCATCACTGTTGATGTGAGTGCTACCCGGGGAATAGTCGTTAAGGCAGCCCACATTCTTCTTCTTTGGGACTGGTATAATTGTTGTCCTTTTAAAGCAAGTGGGAACTTCTTCCCATAGCAGTGAGAGGTTGAAAATGTCCTTGAATATTTCTGCGAGTTGGTTGGCACAGGTATTCAAAGCCATACCAGACACTCCATTGGGACCTTCTGCTTTTCGAGCATTTACTCTCTTTAAAGAGTACTCTGTTTAACACCAACCTCTGAGACAAAGATCACAGGGTCTTCAGGTACAGCAGGGATCTTTACAGCTGTAGTTGTGTCCCCCCTTTCAAAGCGTGGATAGAAAGCATTGAGTTCATCTGGTAGTGAAGCATCACTGCCATTCTTTTCATCATCAATGGGGATAGGAGAGGTTCCTGAGGATTGGAGGGTTGCAGATGTTGTTCCCTTATTCAAGAAAGTGGGTAGAGATAGTCCAGGAAATTATAGACCAGTGAGTCTTACTTCAGTGGTTGGTAAGTTGATGGAGAAGAATTACCTGGATGAGGAAGTGGGCAAACTTCATATGGTGGTCAGGTGTGTAGAAACTCCTTGGGCAGACACCAGATTTACATACAATCAGAATCAGGTTTAATATCACTGGCATATGTTATGAAATTTGTTGTTATGCAGTAGCTGTATGTTGCAATGGAAATTTTAAAAATAAAAATTACAATAAGCATGCATAGCAAATAAAGCAGCATCCATCATCAAACACTCCACAATCCATTACAATCCATTGTGATGAGCAAACCAAGGTTCAGATGGGGTCCAGAGTTAACCCTATGAACTGTGCTGCTATTGACAGAGAGAGGGGGGAGGCATCCAATGCAGATGTGAGACAGAGAGACATGATTTAATGTTATGGATCCTCGGCTGATTGTGTACCTTTGCTCCAGGGACACTTTGCCGGCTAGTTAAAATTCCTACAGAGACGGCAGGGTGGAGCCAGTTTGATGGAAGCTGGTGTCCAGCAAGTGGAGATAAAAAGCAGGTCTGCTAGGACACAGGGAGACACACCACGGGACACTGAATGACCTTTGTGCACCCACATGAAGGTGGGGGTTTTGGAGGATCGATTTGGGGAAATCGATCAGTGGCTCACAGTGTGTAAAGGTACGACCAACGGGGAACTGCTCGTGTGTCCACTCTTGCCTGGGTGACAGGTCCACCACTGAAGAACAGTCGTACTTGGCATGGTCATAGTCGGTGACCACAACAGGAAGACAATGGGAAGATCGACGGCAACGGCATCACCTCTCATCATCTCTCTCTCTCTCTCTCTCTCTCTCTCTCTCTCTCTCTCTCTCTCTCTCTCCTCTCTCTCTCTCTCTCTCTCTCTCTCTCTCTCTCTCTCTCTCTCTCTCTCTCTCTCTCTCTCTCTCCTCTCTCTCTCTCTCTCTCTCTCTCTCTCTTTCCCCAACGGTACACAAGCAACTGCCATAGCCTAAACTGAACAGAACTGAACTCTTCACCATTGTAAGACTGTATCCATTTACCTCTAGATTTGAAAGAGCCTAGTTTTGGTCCTATTTCCACGCACACACACATATATATATACATATCTATATCATTGCTAACCTGTTTAATATATTTGCATTTTATAGTACTGTATTGCTTAGTTTACTAATATTTACTAATAAACACTATTAGCTTATAGTAATATCAGACTCCAAAGTGTTTTCCATTTCTGCTGATTCTTAACCTCTAGTCATGGGGTACGTGACAAAATTGGGGCCCTTGTCCGGGATTTTGAACGACAAATTGGGGGCTGTTTGAATTGATTGGGGTAAATTCCCTTAACTGTTTTGGGTTGCGTGGAAAACAAAAGGAACAACAGCAGAAATGGACATCGATAATTTTTTGAGGGAGCCCACCTCGGAGGCATTAGAGGATGCCAGGAGGGTGGATCTGTTGAGTATTGCAAGAAAGTTGAATCTTTCGAAGGTGAAGATTTCAACTAGCAAGTCAGAGATGCTGAGAGCCATAGCCGAGTATTATGTATCTACGGGGGTGTTTCAAGTAGAGGAGTTGGAGTTGTTTCCTGAAAATAAACCCAGCGAGGTTGAGATTCGACTTCAGATGGAAAGATTAAGGATCGAGACTGAGGAGAGGAAAAGAACGCAGCAGTATGAGTTTGAGTTACGAGTAAAAAAACCTGGAGGCTGAAAGACAGAGAGAAGAAGAGGAAGGAGAGAGAGAGAGAGCAAGCAGAAAGACAGAGGCAGTTAGAGAGGGAGGTGTGGCGGCTAGGAGGTCCAGTGTTGGACTTAGATGATTTTTATAGCTAGAAAGAGCTGGTTGTAATTGAAGAATTTAAGAAGTGTGTTCCCGGTGTCGTAAGGGAATTCCGAGATGAAAAGGATGCCGCTACCTTGCGGGAGTCTGTTGAGTTGACAGATGAGGTTGTTTTAACTCAGAAGGTTGAGTTTATTTCAGATGGGAGTTGCCCAGGGAGTAGCTGGGAGGATCAGGGGAAACTGGAATTTGAAACTGGGACTGGTATTGAAAGCCTAGAAGAGGCAGCTGACCCGTTTGTCTGTGTTCAGGTTGTTGAAGTATTTGTGAATTGCCAGAGTGTTGAACCTTGTGTTAAACTCAGTTAACGTCTGAGATGTCCGACTTGGTTGGCAGTTTTTTTTTGTGTCAGATGAACTTGATTCTCAAAGTGAGGATTGTCAGACGTTTGTGTTAGATACAAACGTATCTAAAAGTTGGTGATGAGTTGAAAGCTGGTGATGGGAATTTGATGGACAATAGTAAGGAAGGGGCTGTGTCTGGATTTTTAAATAAGAATTGGAGAAGTTTGGACTGGTTTTGCGACCTTTGAACCTGCTTGCAGGACAATGGTCTGTTGAAGAATGTGTCAGCTTGTTAAACTCTATTTTAGAAGTTGAAAGACAAATACAAGGTCATCAGGATGTTGTTCAAGATTACAATGTAGAGGGAAAAGATTGTTTTGGGTTTGAGAAACCACCTGACTGTGTTACGATGGGGTGAATCGAATTAAAGACAATAGACAATAGGTGCAGAAGCAGACCATTCGGCCCTTCGAGCCTGCACCTCCATTCTGAGATCATGGCTGATCATCTACTATCAATACCCGGTTCCTGCCTTGTCCCCATATCCCTTGATTCCCCTATCCATAAGATACCTATCTAGCTCCTCCTTGAAAGCATCCAGAGAATTGGCCTCCACTGCCTTCCGAGGCAGTGCATTCCAGACCCTCACAACTCTCTAGGAGAAGAAGTTTTTCCTTAACTCTGTCCTAAATGACCTACCCCTTATTCTCAAACCATGCCCTCTGGTACTGGACTCTCCCAGCATCTGGAACATATTTCCTGCCTCTATCTTGTCCAATCCCTTAATAATCTTATACGTTGCATCAGATCCCCTCTCAATCTCCTTAATTCCAGCGTGTACAAGCCCAGTCTCTCTAACCTCTCTGCGTAAGACAGTCCAGACATCCCAGGAATTAACCTTGTGAATCTGTGCTGCACTTCCTCTATAGCCAGGATGTCCTTCCTTAACCCTGGAGACCAAAACTGTACACAATACTCCAGGTGTGGTCTCACCAGGCCCTGTACAAATGCAAAAGGATTTCCTTGCTCTTGTACTCAATTCCTTTTGTAATAAAGGCCAACATTCCATTAGCCTTCTTCACTGCCTGCTGCACTTGCTCATTCACCTTCAGTGACTGATGAACAAGTACTCCTAGATATCTTTGTATTTCTCCCTTACCTAACTCTACACCGTTCAGATAATAATCTGCCTTCCTGTTCTTACTCCCAAAGTGGATAACCTCACATTTATTCACATTAAACGTCATCTACCAAGTATCTGCCCACTCACTCAGCCTATCCAAGTCACCCTGAATTCTCCTAACATCCTTATCACATGTCACACTACCACCCAGCTTGGTATCATCAGCAAATTTGCTGATGTTATTCTCAATGCCTTCATCTAAATCGTTGATGTAAATCGAAAACAGCTGTGGTCCCAATACCGAGCCCTGTGGCACCCCACTAGTCACCACCTGCCATTCCGAGAAACACCCATTCACCGTTACCCTTTGCTCTCTATCTGCCAACCAGTTTTCTCTCCATGTCAATATCTTCCCCCCAATGCCATGAGCTCTGATATTACCCACCAATCTCCTAAGTGGGACCTTATCAAATGCCTTCTGAAAATCGAGGTACACTACATCCACTGGATCTCCCTTGTCTAACTTCCTGGTTACATCCTCGAAAAACTCCAATAGATTAGTCAGCAAACACGAGGAAATCTGCAGATGCTGGAAATTCAAACAACAACACATACAAAATGCTGGTAGAACACAGCAGGCTAGGCAGCATCTATAGGGAGAAGACGATAGATTAGTCAAGCATGATTTGCCCTTGGTAATTCCATGCTGGCTCAGCCCAATCCTATCACTGCTATCTAGATATGCCACTATTTCATCTTTAATAATGGACTCTAGCATCTTCCCCACTACTGATGTTAGGCTGACAGGATGATAGTTCTCTGTTTTCTCCCTCCCTCCTTTCTTAAAAAGTGGGATAACATTAGCCATTCTCCAATCCTCAGGAACTGATCTTGAATCTAAGGAACATTGGAAAATGATTACCAATGCATCCGTAATTTCCAGTGCCACCTCCTTTAGTACCCTAGGATGCAGACCATCTGGACCTAGGGATTTGTCAGCCTTCAGTCCCATCAGTCTACTCATCACCGTTTCCTTCCTAATGTCAATCTGTTTCATTTCCTCTGTTACCCTATGTCCTTGGCCCATCCATACATCTGGGAGATTACTTGTGTCTTCCCTAGTGAATACAGATCTAAAGTACTTATTAAATTCTTCTGCCATTTCACTGTTTCCCATAACAATTTCACCCAAATCATTCTTCAAGGGCCCAACATTGTTCTTAACTATCTTCTTTCTCTTCACGTACCTAAAAAAGCTTTTGCTATCCTCCTTTATATTCCTGGCTAGCTTGCGTTCGTACCTCATTTTTTCTCCCCCTATTGCCTTTTTAGTTAAGTTCTGTTGTTCCTTAAAAATTTCCCAATCATCTGTCCTCCCACTCACCTTAGCTCTGTCATACTTCCTTTTTTTTAATGCTCTGCAATCTCTGACTTCCTTTGTCAACCACTGTGGCCCCTTTACCCCCTTTGCATCCTTCCTTCTCCGGGGGATGAACTGATTTTTCACCTTGTGCATTATTCCCAAGAATACCTGCCATTGCTGTTCCACTGTCTTTTCTGCTAGGATATCTGTCCATTTAACTTTGGCTAGCTCCTCCCTCATGGCTCCATAGTTTCCCCTGTTCAACTGCAACACTGACACCTCCGATCTGCCCTTATCCTTCTCAAATTGCAGATAAAAACTTATCATATTATGGTCACTACCTCCTAATGGCTCCTTTACTTCAAGATCACTTATCAAATCCTGTTCATTACACAACACTAAATCCAGAAGTGCCTTGTCCCTGGTCGGCTCTCGTACAAGCTGTTCCAAGAATGCATCCCGTAGGCACTCTACAAACTCCCTATCCTGGGGTCCAGCACCAACCTGTTTCTCCCAGTTCACCTGCATGTTGAAATCCCCCATAACTACTGTGACATTACCTTTGCCACATGCCAATGTTAACTCCCTATTCAACTTGCACCCAATATCCATGCTACTGTTTGGTGGCCTGTAGACAACACCCATTAGGGTCTTTTTGCCCTTACTGTTCCTCAGTTCTATCCACACAGACTCTACTTCTCCTGATCCTATGTCCCCCCTTGCAAAGGACTGAATCTCATTCCTCACCAACAGGGCCACCCCACCCCCTCTGCCCACATTTCTGTCCCTACGATAGCACGTATACCCTTGTACATTCATTTCCCAGGTCTGATCTCCCTGCAGCCATGTCTCCATTATCCCAACAACATGATAGTTACCCATTCGCACCTGAGCTTCAAGCTCATCTGCCTTATTTCTGATACTTCGTGCATTCAGATATAGAATTTTTAGCCCATTTCTCCTCTCTCTGTTTAAATCGCTGCCTATTGTGCTTATCCCAGCTCCCCGAACTCCCATCGGGCTATACGCCCCTTGAATATTTTTGTCCTTCCTAAATTTACTTATTCTTTCTGCACATTTAACTCCATGTTCCCTCAGACCATCCCTCTGTACATGTGTCCTCCTTATCACTTGTTCCGCCTCACCTTTCTCTACTACACACTTAGTATTCCAGAACCGTGTAGTCCCCACCTGTCCTTTATTCTTCATCTCGCTATCCTCTCTCGCATTCTGGATCCCTGCCCCCTGCAAATTTAGTTTTAAACCCCCCCCCCCCCCCCCCGAGAAGGACTAGCGAACTTTCCTGCAAGAATGTTAGTACCGCTCCAGTTCAGGTGTAAACCGTTCCGTCGGAACAGATCCCACCTTCCCTGGAACAAAGCCCAATTATCTAAAAACCTGAACCTAAAGGTCGAAGAAGCGGAATCGATGGATTGTTTGGGAACTTTCAGAATGTAAACATGGTCTTAATAAGTTTAGTGTTGGTGTTGAGCTTGATAAACATTAAACTGGCACCTATCCAGGGTGAAATTAAGTCAGCGGAACAGCTAACGAGCAAGCTCGTGGCTGGAACTCACGCACAGATATTGACGCAGTTAGCAACGACAGGAGTTTAATTTATGGAAGTTTGTCAGAGACTTTTCTACCTTTTATGTTACAGCAGGATTTGGAGAGTAAGGAGGATGAGAAAGGCTTGTCCTTGTCGAGGGATGAATTTATTGCAGAGCAAAGTTGAAATTCTGAAAAGGCTGTGTTAAAGGAGACAGCTCTCACAGAAGAGGACGTTCAGAGAGAGTCAGTATGATATTACCTTAGAGATGTAGTGTTACTGAGGAAGTGGAGACCCTCTACTGTGCCTGCAGATGAGGATTTGGCGATTGTACATCGAGTAGTTGTCCTGAAATTTTACAGGGCTGAGATTTTAAACATGGCTCATAGTATGTCTTTAGGTGGGCACTTTGAAGTGGAAAGGACAGTAAATAGAAGTGTGAAGGAATTCTACTGATCTAATTTAAGGAATGATGTTGTGAACTTGTGCAGGACTTGCCATTCCTGTCAGGGTGCGGGAAAACCACTTAGGCCGATACCTGTTTTTGGTGAACCATTCTCCAGGGTCATAGTGGATTGTGTGGGCCCATTGCCAAAGACTGCAGCTGGCTACAAGTATCTGTTAACTATCATGTGTGTTGTGTCCAGGTTCTGCAGAGTAGTGACCCTCTGGAACATCAAAGCCAAAACTGTGGTAAAAACATTTATCAAATTTTCCACATTGGCAGATCTACCTAAAGAAATCCAATCTGTCCAGGGTAGGAATTTCACGTCGAGAACATTCCAGGGATTGGTTAAAGAATGGAGAGCTAAGCATATGGTGTCACCTTTGACCTTACTCAGACAGCAATGGTCAGATCAGAATGTAAATGTGATTAAGTGTTATCATGACTCCAACCCTGCATCAATGAGAACTGTTATGACAACGGAAGAGATTGTCGTGTCTAGTACTGGAATATCAAACCATCTTACTGAACTCCCTGTAGTTTTCACAAGACTCAGAAAGTCTGATGTTTTGAAAAACATTAATGGAAAAATTCAACATTTGCAGTCAAAGCAGTGAAAACACCTGAAGAGCTTAATTAACAAATTTATTCCCTGATATTGACTTCAGGAGGGCACGGAGTGACCACTTCCCACTGAACATCGACGGCTCCTCGGTAGAGATTGTAAAGAGCACCAAATTTCTTGGTGTTCACCTGACGGAGAATCTCACCTGGTCCCTCAACACCAGCTCCATAGCAAAGAAAGCCCAGCAGCTTTATGCGAAGGCTGAGGAAAGTCCATCTCCCACCCCCCATCCTGATCACATTCTACAGGGGTTGCATTGAGAGCATCCTGAGCAGCTGCATCACTGCCTGGTTCAGAAATTGCACCATCTCGGATCACAAGACCCTGCAGCATATAGTGAAGGTAGCTGAGAAGATCACTGGGGTCTTTGTTCCCGCCATTACGGATATTTACACTACACGCTGCATCCGCAAAGGAAACAGCATTATGAAGGATCCCATACACCCCTCATACAATCTCTTCTCCCTCCTGCCATCTGGGAAAAGGCTCCAAAGCATTCGGGTTCTCACGACCAGACTATGTAACAGTTTCTTCCCCCAAACTATCAGACTCCTCAATAATCGTAGCCTGGACTGACACATTGCCCTACTGTCCTGTTTATTTTTTATTGTAATGCCTGCACTGTTTTTGTGTACTTTATGCAGTCCTGTGTAGGTCTATAGCCTAGTGTAGCTTTCTCTGTGTTTTTTTTATTATGTAGTTCAGTCTAGTTTTTTGTACTGTGTCATGTAACACCATGGTCCTGAAAAATATTGTCTCATTTTTACTGTGCACTGTACCAGCAGTTATGGTCGAAATGACAATAAAAGTGACGACTTGACTTGACTTGATATTCTAAGACTGTGCACAATGGCAGTGCATGACATCATTGTAAAGTCAGCCCAGCCCATTAGGCAGTATCCCTGCAGAATGAACTTGGAGAAAAGCAAGCTGGTGGACAAAGAAATTGACTACATGCTAGCAGCCAGTATCATTAGGTGATCTACATCTCACTGGGCATCCCCGTGTGTGATTGTCCCAAAACCGGATGGTAGTGTATGATTCTGTGCTGATTACAGGAAAGTAAATGCCATCACAAAGACCGATGCTTATCCAGTCCCGAGGGTAGATGATTGCATTGATAGAGTGGGGAAGGCTAGGTACATCATGAAGACTGACTTGCTGAAAGGGTACTGATGTGTTCCTTTAACTGACAGGGCTCGAGAAATTTCAGCATTTGTCACACCCTCTGGATTGTATGAGTATAATGTTTTACCTTTCAGAATGAAAAATGCTCCAGGGACATTTCAGAGGATGATTGACTCAGTAATTAGAGGTTTAGAAAACACAGGGGCTTATATCGACGACTTAGTGGTCTGGAGTGACACGCGGGACGAGCACATTGTGGCTGTGGAAAAACTGTTCAAATGGCTGCCTGAAGACAATCTAACAGTGAACCTCGCCAAAAGTGAGTTCGGCCACACTACTGCCACGTATCTGGGGTATGTGGTAGGTCAGAGGCAGCTGGCTCGGGTGCAAGAGAAGGTATAGGCTATTTCTGAAGTTCCCATCCCGACTGATAAGAGAGCTCTGCAAAGGTTTTTAGGAATGGTGGGGTATTATCGGAAGGTTTGTAAAAACTTTGCAGACATCACTCTTCCTCTCACCATGCTCTTGAAAAAGAGTGAAACATTTGTATGGAGTGACCCTTGCCAAGAAGCCTTTGAGAAGCTGAAAACAAAATTGTGTTACTATCCTGTGCTGAAAGCACCTGATTTTTTAAAACCCTTCTCTCTAGCCACAGATGCTAGTGATGAGGCTGCCAGGGCAGTATTGCTACAGAAAGATGGGGACAAAATTGAACACCCCATGGCTTATTTCTCTAGAAAGTTCAATGTACATCAGAGAAACTATTCCACTGTAGAGAAAGAATTACTATCACTTATTCTGGCATTACAGCATTTTGAGGTTTATATTTATCTGGCACAGAAGCCACTAATAGTTTATACTTCCCACAATCCTTTGGTATTTCTGACTAACATGAAGGATAAGAACAGAAGGTTGCTAAATTGGAGTCTGATGTTACAAGAATATGATGTGAAGATCAAACATGTAAAGGGGACTGACAAGGCAATTGCCGATTGTTTATCTAGATGTTAGATTTGAAATTATATCTGTTTTACTTTGTTAATTGATGACTACTTATGTATTGGATTAGACTCTGTAATGTACATTTACATTTAAATTTTTACCCTCGTAAAAATTTCCTAAAACATGGAGGGGGGTGGGGTGGTGTGATGAGCAAACTGAGGTTGAGATGGGGTCCAGAGTTGACCCTATGAACTGTGCTGCTATTGAGAGAGAGAGAGGGGGGAGGCGTCCAGTGCAGATGTGAGACAGAGAGATATGATTTAATGTTATGGATCCTCGACTGATTGTGTACTTTTGCTCCAGGGACACTTTGCTGGTTGTTAAAATTCCTGCAGAGATGACAGGGTGGAGCCAGTTTGATGGAAGCTGGTGTCCAGCAAGTGGAGATAAAAAGCAGATCTGCTAGGATACAGGGAGACACACTACTGGACATTGAACGATCTTTGTGCACCCACGTGAAGGTGAGGGTTTTGGAGGATCGATTTGGGGAAATCGATCAGTGGCTCACAGTGTGTAAAGGTGTGACCAGTGTGGAACTGTTTGTGTGTCCACTCTCGCCTTGGTGACAGGTCCACCACTGAGGAACGGTCGTACTTAGTGTGGTCATATTCTGTGACCACAACAGGAAGACAAAGGGAAGATCAATGGCAACGGCATCACCTCTCATCATCTCTCTCTCCAACGGTACACAAGCAACTGCCACGGCCTAAACTGAACTGAACTGAACTCTTCACCATTGTAAGACTGCATCCATCTATCCCTAGATTTGAAAGAGCCTAGTTTTGTTCCTATTTCCACACACACACACATATATATATATCCATATCTATATCATTGCTAACCTTTTCCATATATTTGCATTTTATAGTACTGTATTGCTTAGTTTACTAATAAACGCTATTAGTTACAGTAATAACAGACTCCAACGTGTAATCCATTTCTGCTGGTTCTTAACCCGATAACGGGGTATGTGACACCATAGTAAATGTGCTGATGACACAAAGGTTGGGAGTGTTGTGGATAGTGTGGAGGGCTGTCAGAGGTTACAGCGGGACATTGATAAGATGCAAAACCGGGTTGAGAAGTGGCAGATGGAGTTCAAAATCTAGTCAATAAGAAAATAAAAGCTTGTGAAAGGTTCAAAAGACTAGGTAATGATAGAGATCGAGAAAATTATAAGACTAGCAGGAAGGAGCTTAAGAATGAAATTAGGAGAGCCAGAAGGGGCCATGAGAAGGCTTTGGTGAGCAGGATTAAGGAAAAGGAACAGACTCTGGAGCTTCCCAAGTTTTGCAACTCAACCCATTGACTACAACTTTGTCCTATCATCAACCTCTCCTTGCAAGTAGTCTGACTCCACATTGCCTCCATTTGTAAACCAACTTCTCCATTCTCAGTGCTATCACTCCAGTTCCCATTCCCCTGCCAAATTAGCTTAATTCCCAGACAGAGGGCCTTAACAGATATTAGTCCCCATCCCTTTTGTACATGTCATATCATCCGTAGAAGAGATCCCAAATAAAACATGAGTTGCCTCTTTACCATTCTGTGATGTGTGGAAGCAATTCCAGTATGGTATGCTCCTACACACTCTACCATTCCTTATCCTTGTCTGCAAACCTCACGTGCCCTGGTGATGTGTTGTGGCATCTGGCGGGAGTTGAGACTCAAAGTGAAGGTCTCTGTGCAAGGACCTGAGGTGGACAGTGTTGCACACTGTGGTCAGAATCAAATTCAGGTTTGTTTATTCATTCATTATGTTCTGTGTCGTCCAACATGGACGATCATGATCTTGACTATGATTGTTCTGGGCAAATTTTCTACTGAAGGTGTTTGCCATTGCCACCTTCTGGCAGTGCCTTTACAAGATTGGTCACCCAACTATTATCACTCCTCTTTAGAGATGATCTGCCTTGCATCAGTGGATCCATAAGCAGGACTTGTGATATGCGCCAGCTACTCATACAAACATCAGCCACCAATCAGGTTTATCATCACTGACAAGTGTTGTGAAATCTGTTGCTTAGTGGTAGCGGTATAGTGCAAGGCTGCCATAAAAGAACAATGACACTAAATTACAAATAATAAATCATGACAAAGAGGAATAGCAAGGTTTTGTTACTGGGTCCATGGTTCAGATATCTGATGGTGTAGGGGAAGAATCTGTTCCTAAATTAGAGTGTAGCTGTTCATAAAACCATATAAACATATAACAATTACAGCACGGAAACAGGCCATCTCGGCGCTTCTAGTCCATGCCGAAAGCTTAGTCTCACCTAGTCCTACCGACCTGCAGACAGCCCAATACCCTCCATTCCTTTCCTGTCCATATACCTATCCAATTTTTTTTAAATGACCAGATTGAACCTGCCCCTACCACTTCTACTGGAAGCTCGTTCCACACAGCTACCACTCTGAGTAAAGAAGTTCCCCCTCGTGATACCCATAAACTTTTGCCCTATAACTCTCAACTCATGTCCTCTTCTTTGAATCTCCCCTACTCTTAATGGAAAAAGCATATCCACATCCACTGTATCTTATCCCCCTCATAATTTCAAATACCTCTATCAAGTCCCCCCTCAACCTTCTACGCTCCAAAGAATAAAGACCAAACTTGTTCAACCTTTCTCTGTAACTTAGGTGCTGAAACCCAGGTAACTAGTAAATCTCTTAGTAAATCTTCTCTGTACTCATCTATTTTGTTGACATCTTTCCTGTAATTTGGTGACCAGAACTGTACACAATACTCCAAATTTGGCCTCAACAATGCCTTGTACAATTTTAACATTACATCCCAACTCCTATACTCAATTCTCCAATTTATAAAGGCCAGCATGCCAAAAGCTTTTATCACCACCCTATCCACATGAGATTCCACCTTCAGGGAACTATGCACCGTTGTTCCTAGCTCACTCTGTTCTACTGTGTCCCTCAATGCCCTACCATTTACCATGTATGTCTATTTTGATTAGTCCTACCAAAATGTAGCAACTCACACTTATCAGCATTAAACTCCATCTGCCATCTTTCAGCTCACTCTTCTAACTGGCTTAAATCTCTCTGCAAGCTTTGAAAACCTACTTCATTACTCACTACGCCACCTATCTTAGTATCATCTGCATACTTACTAATCCAATTTACCACCCCATCATCCAGATCATTAATATATATGACAAGCAACATTGCACCCAGTACAGATCCCTGAGGCACACCACTAGTCACCGGCCTCCAACCTGACAAACTGTTATCCACCACTACTGTCTGGCACCTCCCATCCAGCCACTGTTGAATTCATTTTACTACTTCAATATTAATACCTAACGATTGAACCTTCCTAACTAACCTTCCATGTGGAACCCTGTCAAAGGCCTTACTGAAGTCCATATAGACAACCTCTTCAAAAAATTCAATAAGATTTGTCAAACATGACCTACCACGCACAAATCCATGTTGACTGTTCCTAATGAGAACCTGTCTATCCAGATAATTATATATACCATCTCTAAGAATACTTTCCATTAATTTACCTACAACTGACGTCAAACTTACAGGCTGATAATTGCTAGGTTTACTCTTAGAACCCTTTTTAAACAATGGAACCACATGGAAAATAGGCCAATCCTCCGGTACCATCCCCGTCTCTAATGACATTTGAAATATTTCTGTCAGAGCCGCTGCTATTTCAATACTAACTTCCCTCTAGGTCCTAGGGAATATCCTGTCAGGAACTGGAGATTTATCCACTTTTATATTCTTTAAAAACGCCAGTACTTCCTCTTCTTTAATCATCATAGTTTCCATAACTACCCTACTTGTTTCCCTTACCTTACACAATTCAATATCCTTCTCCTTAGTGAATACTGAAGAAAAGAAATTGTTCAAAATCTCCACCATCTCTTTTGGCTCCATACATAGCTGTCCACTCTGATTCTCTAAGGGACCAATTTTATCCCTCACTTTCCTTTTGCTATTAATATAACTGTAGAAACCCTTTGGATTTATTTTCACCTTAATTGCCAAAGTAACCTCATATCTTCTTTTAGCTTTTCCAAATTCTTTCTTAAGATTCTTTTTGCATTCTTTACATTCCTCGAGCATCTCATTTACTCCATGCTGCCTATATTTATTGCAGATATCTCTCTTTTCCGAACCAAGGTTCCAATATCCCTTGAAAACCATGGCTCTCTCAAACTTTTAAACTTTCCTTTCAACCTAACAGGAACATAAAGATTCTGTACCCTTAAAATTTCACCTTTAAATAACCTCCATTTCTCTATTACATCCTTCCCATAAAACAAATTGTCCCAATCTACTCCTTCTAAATCCTTTCACATCTCCTCAAAGTTATTCTTTCTCCAATCAAAAATCTCAACCCTGGGTCCAGTCCTATCCTTCTCCATAATTATATTGAAACTAATGGCATTGTGATCACTGAACCCGATGTGTTCCCCAACACATACCTCCTTCATCTGACCTATCTCATTCCCTAACAGGAGATCCAACACTACCCCTTCTGTAGTTGGTACATCTATGTATTGCTGCAGATCTGTCTATCCTGCACTCATTTTACAGTCTCTAAACCATCCAGCCCTTTTATAGAATCGGCTTCCCAGTCGATGTGTGGAAAATTAAAATCTCCCACAATCACAACCTTGTGCTTACTACAAGTATTTGCTATCTCCTTACAAATTTGCTCCTCCAATTCTTGTTCCCCATTAGGTGGTCTATAATACACCCCTATACGTGTAACTACACCTTTCCCATTCCTCAGTTCCAACCAAATAGTCTCCCTAGACGAGCTCTACAATTTATCCTGCCAAAGCACCGCTGTAATATTTTCTCTGACAAGCAATGCAACACCTCTCCCTCTTGCCCCTCCAATTCTATCACACCTGAAGCAATGAAATCCATGAATATTTAGTTGCCAGTCACACCCCTACTGCAACCATGTTTCACTAATAGCTACAACATCAGTTTATTGAGTGTATTCGGGATGGGTTCCTTGAACAATACGTTACTGAGCCGACAAGGGGGCAAGCAGTCTTAGATCTGGTCCTGTGTAATGAGACAGGACTAATAAAAAATATCCTAGTAAAGGATCCCCTTGGAATGAGTGACCATAACATGGTCGAATTCCATATTCAATTAGAGGATGAGAGGGTTGGATCTCAAACAAGCGTACTGAGCTTAAATAAAGGAGACTATGATGGTATGAGAGCGGAATTGCTTAAGATGGATTGGGAAAATAGATTAAAGGGTAGATTGGTACTTGATCAGTGGTGTATATTTAAGGAGTTATTTTACAACTATCAAGAAAAATATATTCCACTGAAGAAAAAAGGGTGTAAGAGAAAAAATAGTTATCCGTGGCTAAGTAAAGAAATAAAGCAAAGTATATGACTAAAAAGAAAGTTATATAAGGTAGCTAAATCTAGTGGGAAGATTGAAGATCGAGAAGCTTTTAAAGATCAGCAGCAAATAACAAAAAGATTGATTAAGAAGGGGAAGATAGATTATGAAAGTAAATTGGCGAAAAACATAAAAGCAGATAGTAAGAGTTTTTATAGTTACATAAAAAGAAAAAGGGTGGCTAAAGAAAATGTTGGTCCCCTAGAAGATGAGACCGGGAAATTAATGGTAGGGGACATGGAGATGGCGGAAATGCTGAACAAATATTTTGTATCAGTTTTTACAGTAGAGGACACTCAAAATATCCCAACACTGGATAAACAGGGGGCTCTGGGGGAGAGAAGCTAACTACGATTCAAATCACCAAGGAAATGGTACTTGATAAATTAATGGGACTGAAGGTGGATAAATCCCCTGGACCGGATGGCTTGCATCCTAGGGTCTTAAGGGAAGTGGCGGTCGGGATTGTGGATGCATTAGTGATAATTTTTCAAAACTCGCTGGACTCGGCAATGGTCCCGGCAGATTGGAAAAATGCTAATGTAACTCCTTTATTTAAAAAGGGCAATAGACAGAAGGCTGGGAATTATAGGCCAGTTAGCCTATCATCTGTGGTTGGCAAAATGTTGGAATCGATAATTAAGGAAACAGTAACAGGGCATTTGGATAAACATAGCTTAATAGGACAAAGTCAGCATGGCTTTACAAAAGGGAAGTCATGTTTGACAAATTTGTTGGAGTTCTTTGAGGACATAACATATAGGGTAGATAAAGGGGAACCAGTGGATGTGGTGTATTTGGACTTCCAAAAGGCATTTGACAAGGTGCCACACCAAAGATTATTACTTAAAGTAAAAAATCATGGGATTGGGGATAATATTCTGGCATGGGTGGAGGATTGGCTTTCTAACAGAAAACAGAGAGTTGGGATAAATGGTTTATTCTCAGACTGGCAGTTGGTGACTAGTGGTGTTCCGCAGGAGTCGGTGTTGGGACCCCAACTCTTTACAATCTATATTAATGATTTGGAAAAAGGGACTAAGTGCAACGTATCTAAGTTTGCTGATGACACAAAGATGGGAGGGAGTGTAATGAGTGCGGCGGACATTGAAACCCTGCAGGGGGACATAGATAGGCTGAGTGATTGGGCAGACATTTGGCAGATGAAATATAATACTGACAGGTGTGAGGTCTTGCACTTTGGCAGGAAAAATAATAGCAAGTTATTATCTAAATGGAGAGAAACTGGAAAGTGCTTCTGTGCAAAGGAATCTGGGGGTCCTGGCGCAGGAAACACAAAAAGTTAGTATGCAAGTGCAGCAGGTGGTCAAGAAGGCCAATGGAATGCTGGCTTTTATTGCTAGGGGGATGGAGTATAAGAACAGGGAGGTCTTACTGCAGTTGTACCGGGTATTGGTGAGACCACACCTGGAGTACTGCCTGCAGTTCTGGTGTCCATATTTAAGAAAGGACATACTGGCTCTCGAGGCAGTGCAGAGAAGGTTCACTAGGTTAATTCCGGGGATGGGTGGGTTGATGTATGATGAGAGGTTGAGTAGATTGGGACTCTACTCATTGGAGTTCCGAAGAATGAGAGGCGATCTTATGGAAACATATAAGATTGTGAAGGGGCTTGATCGGGTGGATGCGGGGAGAATGTTCCCAATGATGGGTGAAACTAGGACTAGGGGGCATAATCTTAAAATAAGGGGATGCCGTTCCAGGACTGAGATGCGGAGAAATTTCTTCACTCAGAGGGTAGTGGGGCTGTGGAATTTACTGCCCCAGAGAGCTGTGGAAGCTACTACACTCAATAAATTCAAAATGGAGATAGACATTTTCCTGGATAAAAATGGCATTAGGGGATACGGTGAGCGAGCAGGTAAGTGGACATGAGACTAGGTTTAGATCAGCAATGTGATCTCCTGGACCAGTTTTCGATAGCCTGGATGGGTCGGAGAGGAATTTTCCAGATTTTTTCTCCTCAATTGGCAACTCGGTTTTTTTCCCCCGGGTGATCACATGGGTTTGGGCGGGATGAATAATAAAATAAAATGGGCGGCATGGTGCCCTGTTGGTTGGCACTGTTGCCTTGTGGGATTCGGTGAAAACTAGAGTTAAGATTGGATCAGCCATGATCTTGTTGAATGGCGGAGCAGGCTTGAGGGGCCGATTGGCCTACTCCTGCTCCTATCTCTTATGTTCTTATGTTAAGTTCTTATCATATTTCGAGGTATCAATCCATGCTCTTAGCTCATCCACTTTTCTTACAATGCTCCTAACATTAAAATAAATGGATTTAAGAAATTCTCCACCTCTTACTCTCTGTTTATCACTAACGGTGCAAACAACTTTACTATCTTCTTTTTCTTCCTTCTCCCCTACATCTTCAATCTGAGCGCTCCCCTTCTCTATCAGCTGCCTATCCTCCCTCACACACTGTCTACAAGCTTTCTCTATTTGCGAACTAACCTCCTCTGTCCTAGCCTCAATTTGATTCCCACCCCTAACTATTCTAATTTAATGTCTCCCCAGTAGCCTTAGCAAATCTCACCGCCAGGATATTTCTACCCCTAGGATTCAAGTTCAACTCGTCCTTTTTGTACAGGTCACACCTGCCCCAAAGGAGCAGAGAGAAAGTTACTGGTAAGTATTCTAAGACACCGGATTTATGAGTCCTCTCTTACAAATCGTTAATGCATATCGGTAACAGTTGCCGACCCAGCACCAACCCCTGTGGCATACCACTGGCCACTGATTTCCAACCAGATTAGCACCCATGTGTACTTACTCTCTGCTTTCTATTGGTTCACCAACCCTCTATCCATACTAACACATCACCTCCAAATCTGCATCCTTATCTTATTGATAAATCCTTTATATAGCACCTCAGCGAACACCTTCTGGAAAGCCAAGTAAATAACGTCCATCTGTCCCCCTCGATCCACTGCGCTCGTTATATCCCCAAAGTACTCCAGTAAGTTTGTCAAACGGGACCTGCCTTTCCCGAATCCATGTTGTGTCTGCCTAATGGATCCATTTCTTTCAGCTGCTTCGCTCGTTCTTCTTTAATGATAGCTTCAAGCATTTTCCCAACTACAAATGTTGAATTAACTGGCCTATAGTTTCCTGCCTTTTGCCGAAATTCTTATTTTGAACAGTGGCGTGACATTCACCGTCTTCCAATCTGCCGGGACCTCCCCAGAGTCCAGAGAATTTTGGTAAATTATCACCAAAGCCTCAGCTATAACCTCTGCCATTTATTTCAGTACCCTGGGATGCATTCCATAAGCGGAGTTGTCCCACGTTTGCTCAGCACTACTGTTACGAGTCTGTGGACTGTGGCTTTGAGAGAGAGAGCTTAAGTGAGGCGCGACTGACGGACTCGCAGCTTGTTTACCTTATTCGCAGCTTGTTTTACTTTTAAGCAAGGACACAGACACTCACAGTCAGAACCATCAGAAGGAGAGTCGGAAAGAGAGAGAGAGATGACCTAAACAAGGAAGCTAGTGGCCGAGGGTCACTGTTTGGAACCCCAAAAGGTTGGGTTAATCAGCAGCACTGTACACTACGAATGTGTGGCTGTCACTCTGTGTAATCCGAAGAAGTGGATTCTGGAATATCCCCCCTGCCACTCCCATCCCTCCCCACCGACCTCCCTCCAGGCACTTATCCCCGCAAACGGAAGAAGTGCTACACCTGCCCCCACACTTCTACTTCTTCCCTCACCACCATCCTAGGCCCCAGACAGTCCTTTCAGGTGAGGCACCACTTCACCTGAGAGTCAACTTGGGTAGATATACTGTATCCGGTGCTCCCGATGTGGCCATTTATACATTGGGGAGACCCGCCGCAGACTGGGAGACCGTTTTGCTGAACACCGGCGCTCAGTCCTCCAGCAGCGGCGGGATCTTCCTGTGGCCACACACTTCAATTCCACAGACCACTCCCACACTGACATGTCTGTCCATGGCCTCCTCTACCGTCAAGATGAGGCCACACGCAGGTTGATGGAGCAATACCTTATCTCCCACCTAGGTAGCCTCCTACCTGCCGGCATGAACATTCAACTCACAGACCTCCGTTGATACCTCTGCCCCCCCCCCTTACCCCATTCCTATCTATAATTTTAGTCTGGTTCTCTTTCTCTCTCTTTTCCCCCCTCACTATAATCTCCCCCCAGCCCTACCTTTCTTTCTCTTTCATTTCCCATAATTCTCCACCTTCCCCCAGCCCATTTCCCTGCAGCCTATCACTTCCCAGCTCTCTACTTTATCCCTCCCTCCACTTCTTATCCCCCCTCGACCATCCCATGTTACTTCACTCCTGATGAAGGGTTTCGGCCCGAAACGTCGACACTATCTCCTCCCATAGATGCCGTCTGGCCTGCTGAGTTCTGCCAGCATTTTGTGTTTTTATTTATTTCCAGCATTTGCAGATTCACTCGTGTTGCTTTTGGATTCTGGAATATCTTGTGGGATCACTTAGTGTTTAATCCTTGCCTGGGTACATTGTGTAATTACCACCAGGAGACGATATTCCCTGTGGCAGATCACTTGGTAACAAACGTCGTATGTGGATTTGGACGGATGCGACAGATCATTTGTGATCATTTGTGATCATTTGTGATGATTGACGTGGAACCTGCGGAGTGCTTCGTGATTAGCATCGCTCTCGCTACAACGTGGATTACAAATATATTTCTACCTTACTGTGGATTACAGATCTCTCTCCATCATTTATTTCGAGGATTACTGAATTTACCTTAGTAATAAGCCATTTTATGACTTTCAACAATTATTCTTAAGCTTGATAGCTACACATATATACACATAACACTGTTAACTTTTATTTGTTCTATTAAGTTACAATATATTTGAGTAGATACTATTAAATATAGTGGTTTTAACATTGAAAGCGGACTCTGCAATCGCTTGCTGCTGGTTTATTTCTAAAATATTACAGTACTTAACACTGCCTCTTTAGAGATAGAGCGTGCGGAGCGGGTGTAGCAGGAGGGAACAGGCAGAGAGAGCGATTTAAAAAAGGCTGTGGACAAAGATAAGGTAACGCAGTTTGTCGTAACAGACCGAGTGCGTCGTCCAACTAAATTCCTGCGTTTCGGAAAGGGCTTGGCAGCTGTAACTAGAAATCTCCCAACAGTCTCCGAAACTCCAGCTCACCAAAAAAGCACTCAATGTTTTGGAATTCTCTTCAGGATGTTCTGGTCCCTGTTCTGTGTTGCCGTCTGGGTCGCCTGTGTGGGTAAGGTCAGATTGTGGTCATCGGTAGTGATGCGAGAACGGGGGGACTAGGTTGCACAACGGTAAGGGTATGACTGTGGTTTGTGAAAGGAATTAGTGGTCTCTCCCTCCCTTCGCCTCTCATTCCACCCACTGCTCCCCATCTCTTCCTCAGCCACCCGCATTCCCCCCCCCCACCCCCCGAGCTCCAACAATCTCAGTCTCATTTTCTCTCCACCATTTGCAAGGTTTAGTTTCAGTGATCAGCTATACTTGTGGAGCAGTGAGTGCGTGAGGTGTTCACTGCAGGCAGAAGACTTTTCTGCTCATCGTGGCATTCTCTGCCAGACCACCACTAAAAGCAGACACAAAGCATCCTCTTCCCTTCCTCATTTTTGCTGAGAAGCCTTGGATTTTCTGACTCACCCCTCTCTCTTGTTCAGGGAGCTCTGTGTCTCTCTCCATAACCTCAGTCTCTATCCTCCTCTTTCCCTTTCACTCTCTCGTCCTCCATGAGTAATCTAATGATGACAGTAATGATTTACAGGTAACTGTAGGGTTGGAGAGAAGTGTTGCAGATGGGGCAAACATTCTGAGAATAATCGTGCTGTGGGCGTCACTGCCTTTCCTTACTGATTGTGGTCTGCTAGTCAGGAGGTTAAAGATCCAGTTGCAAAGGGAGGCAAGTGTCTTAACTGGATGTGGAGTCAAATGAGGGGATAGGGTGAAGAAGCCCTGTAGATGGTGCAAGCATTGTTTTTGTGGACTGCAGTGAGGGGGAGAACTCCACACAGCAGGGAGAAGGAGATGGTTTGTCCTGCTGGCCAGGGAGGCTGTGGGACTTGGAGGAAACTTGTAGGCGGTAGTGCTTTTCCCACGTGCTTTTTCGATCTTCTGGTAGCGTTTCTCCCATGCCTTTTGTACCCTCATCCTGACTGCTATTCTACGGCCTGTACGTGTCCCTTCAGGGTCTTGTAACCTTTGAAATTCTTCAACTCCATCCACAAATGTTCTTCATCTTCAGATCCTTTTATCACTCTGTTTTATGGGTTCATTTCTTTTTTTTACCAACTCCTCCCTCTGCCCAGCCACCTGCCTTTTTGATGGGATCTATATCGTTGGATGTTTAGCTCTCAGCTCTGACTCTCTTTCAGCCACATCTCCACAGTGCCCACAAGCTCGTACCCACCAGTTCTGATCATGGCAATACTTGGAGAGTCTATTTCTGGATGGTCATACCGTGAGGCAATGCATTTACAACTTATAAGTAGTAGGGGATGATCACTTTGACGGATGTACTGTGCTGTAGGTCTCCAGTAATCAGCAGGAATTAGAGAAGTTACAAATAGCTGTATGAATAATAGGGTTGTTACTGATCCCTGATGAAGACTGGGACTTCCACAGTACCAGGGTATGGAATGGGATGGAATTAGTTGAGTGTGTCCGGTAAGGCCTTCTGAAGAAGTATGTAGCTGATCCTCAAGATTCAAAGTAAATTTATTATCTCAGTACGTATATGTAACCATATACAACCCTGAGATTTGTTTTCTTGCGGGCATACTCAGTAAATCCAAGGAACATAACTGAATCTATGAAAAGATGACACCCAACAGGATGTGGAAACGATCAATGTGCAAAAGACAACAAACTGTGTAAAAATAGAAATAACAATAATAAGTAACGAAGCAATAAATGTTCAGAACTTGAGATGAAAGGTCCAGGGCTGAAGAAACTGGAGTCTGATAGGAGAGGAAAGTGGAGTATGGGAGAAAGGGAAGGAGGAAGCATGCAGGATTGTCAGAGAAATTTACTGGCGCCGATTAGACTTAAACAAAGACACTTACCCCGGTATTCGGTTTAATTTCTTCAGTACGTGATGAAGGAGAGCCCACTAAGAGACTTCGCTAAAGCAAACACAAAGGTGGTCTTTTATGACAAAGTATGTGCAGTTCAGCAGTTTTCAAGGGTTAGGAGTTCCTGTTTAGACCTGATCGACATGGTTCAGGATGCTTCCATATATTACACAGAATTAGACACAGGATCCCCACATAAACAGTCAATTTCCCATCAAATAGAGGAAACCAAGTCATCAGTCCAATAGCTCTTGGAGGCTGAAGGAACCTCCCCATTAATTATAAGAAGCTAAGTTATTAGTCATGTAGTCTTGTCTAAGGGTGCCTCCTTACAGACACCATCCGTGCATATCAGTTCTGCATTGCCAGCAGAACTTTCTGCATCCGAGCTTATCAGTTCTTCATTGCTAACAGAACCTTCCATATCCGTCCATATCAGTTCTGTATTACTAACAGAACTTTCTGCATCCGAGCTTATCAGTTCTTCATTTCTAACTGAACGTATTGCTAATTAGTCTAACTAGGCAGGCAGATCCCATTTGCTTCTTACCCTGCCCTGCTATCCTCACGTTTTTGTTGATCCTTAATTTTGAGTTAATTTTCTTCCAGAGTTCCCTCCTTTTTGATCGTCAGATCATCTTTATTCTTCCTCACCTTCTGGATAGGGGGCTTCATAACGGGGGTGGGGGTGGGGGCAGAGGCCGCATGTCTAAACAAGCGTCTTTATATTCAGGATCAAAGGGTTACAACTTCACATTTAGACACATCCCTGCCAGGGCTGGGATACCAGGGCACACGGAAATTTAAAGATTCCTACCGCCACTACTATCAATACTAGTATTAACCCCATAATGCCCCACGATATTCACCACCATCCTAAGAGATTCCCAAAAGACCACCACCCTCCGGGAGGATAATAGTTCTGAAATTCTTCTCCTAACTTGCATATTTCTTGCCCACTCTTCTGAATATGGCCCGCCATATGGGTTATGTTCTCGGTCTCACTGTCTATCTATTCCATGGCTGAGGCCATTCGTGTCAATTCTTGAGCCGCTCTGCCTGCCCCGTACGTAGGAAACAATCATCCAGAACCTCTCAGCCCGGTGATAGCTCTCTTGATCCGAAGGTTGCGATGCAAGTTTAAGGGTTTTAGATGCCCCATAAAGGGAGCCACATTGGCCAAATAACAGACCGTGCCCAGTTTCGGGGCAGCCGGGGAAAGACCCGGTAGCCGCAGGGAAATTAAGTACCGTTATCGGGAATCATATAGAAAATGAGTGCCGTATTTTGAAACAATGAGTGGCATTTCCACTTCGATTTCGATGGGCCGCATCTCCCTCAGGTGTCCTGATTGCGGTCTTGCTGCTAAAGAAGAAGAGGCTACCTCCAAGTGGGTGGCTGAAGTCCAGGGTTTGTAGACAGTGCCTGATACCAACTGAGATCGGTTTCCCCGACCCCAGGAGGTGGTTACGCTTTACACACAATTCTCCCACAGGGGTACCGCTCAATACTCGGAATGGGGGAATGTGGGACACCTTATACCTAGGCTGATAACATCCCTTAAAGTTCTCCGAACTATATCCCTCGTGTGTCCATTCTTCTTTGTGTTTTGTCATATCTACGCTATAACCCTCTCCTTCCCAGTTATCCCACTCCTTCTCGGAATTGGTCCCGTTCTGTCGGAGGACCCATTCGACAGCTTTGTCCTCCTCGAGGGGAACATTCCCTTTGCTGTGCTGAGGAATGCGAGAACATGTCCAGCGAACAGAAGCATTCAAACGCACCGCAAATTCATAACTAAGAGATTAAAAGGTATTATGTAGTGGGGCCTTATTTACGTATTAGGAAGTCTGTGCTTGAAAGAGTCCAAGCAATAATATAACAACTATTATTCTTTTTTGGGACGCCACGCTGTCCTTCTCCGTGCCCGAGCTTGCACCGTGTCCCGTGAACCCAGCTGGGCTCTCCTCCTGCCTTTACTGCATCCTTGTCACCAGGAACACGTGCGAGGCCCCCGTCCACCCAAAGAACGAGAGTCTTTCTGAAGCGTTTTCACATACAAATAGTCTTCTGGTTTAAAGGGATGAATATTTCTTCCCGGGTTGAGGTAATACAGCTGCCACTCAGCCCTGAATCAATCTTATGGTTTCACCTGAAAATAACAAATTCAATAGTTTTCTCATCGGTCCAGACCAGAGGAGTGTGGGTACTTGTTAAGGGAGGTCGGGATCCGGCCGGCATTGGTCTTCGCCTTAATTCTTTGAATGAGGTTAATTTCATTGTCTGATTTACTTGATCTCGCATTAGGGAAGATGATACTCCTAAATGAAACCTAACGCTTGGCCCAATTCTTTGATTAGTTTACCTGTGAAATAGATCCCTCGGTTACTATTAAATTGGCATGGTAACTCACATCTGGGAACAAACTCCTTCGTCAATATCTTAACCTCCGTTCGAGTATCATCCTTTGTGGTGAGAAAGGCCTCCACCCACTCGGAGAACATATCCATTATTACTAACAGGTATTTATTCCCCCACTGGCAGGCATGTGCACTATCTGCAGATAGGCAAATTGTGCCTCCACGTGTAGCAAGTGATCAAATTTAGCAGGTGAATTTCCTCTATTCTTTGGTTGGCAGATTTCACTGCGTCGCCCAAACTGTCCCGCATTTATTGTCAGCCCTGGTGCAAACCGCTATTGTTGTACCTGATGTATAATTCCTCCCCCCCCCCCCCCCTTTCTACATGACCTTTCCCTTGCACTGACCAACAAGACCATGCAGGAGATTTATGAGGCACACCGGGTGATTGTCCGCATGTCTCCATACCCCTTCAGAGTCCCTGAAGCATTGCTTGTCCCTCCATCCCGACCTCCTTCTTTGGGGCCCATCTTAGGCAGCAATGTTGAACTGCATTGCATTTGCATGATAACCCACATCGCTTTTTCATCAGAGGCGGCCGTTTTAGCCGTGTATCGGCGTCCTCGTTACCCTGTGCTCTAGGGTCTGGAGTATTAGTGTGAGTTTCACACTTAATGACAGCGAGTTGTTTTCGTAACTGCATTGCTTCCAATAAATTCTCAATGAAGTGCGGGTGTTGTATAGGCTCCCCCGATGATGTCATAACCCTCTGAGTTGTCTGAGTGACTCAAAGTCATGTACGACCACAAAAATATATCTCAGGTCCACATGAATATTTACCGTGTATCCCTCCGCCGGAATACGGAGCAAAGAGTTCAGCGCCTGAGCGGACGTTCCCTGGGGAAGGGTCCCTGCCTCTAACGCCTCAAAACGAGTCACTCTTTCATAACCTGCCAGTACCGTGTGATCATTCCAAGAGGAGCCACCCGCAGAGAGTATCAAGACCAGGTTGTCGAGGAACACTGTAGATATAACCATACAACAATTACAGCACGGAAACAGGCCATCTCGGCCCTTCTAGTCCATGCCGAATGCTTACTCTCACCTAGTCCCACATACCTTCTCTCAGCCCATAACCTTCCATTCCTTTCCTGTCCATATAGCTATTCAATTTTTTTTTAAATGACAAAATCCAACCTGCCTCTACCAGTTCTACTGGAAGCTCATTCCGCACAGCTACCATTCTCTGAGTAAAGAAGTTCCCCATCGTGTTACCCCCTAAACTTTTGCCCCCTAACTCTCAACTCATGTCCTCTTGTTTGAATCTCCCCTACTCTCAATGGAAAAGCCTATCCACGTCCACTCGATCTATTCCCCTCATAATTGTAAATACCTCTATCAAGTGCCCCCTCAACCTTCTACGCTCCAAAGAATAAACGCCTAACTTGGTCAACCTTTCTCTGTTGGGTGGGGGTGACATGACAGTTTCGACCACTTTTACACAGTCGTGAGATTCGGAGGATTCTACCACAGGGGCCAGTGTTGCCGGGTTGAGGGCCGGTGCTCTTTTTGAAGGTTAAATTTGATTTGCTGAGCAGCATGCCTCCATACCCCGTTCGCCGGGCTGTGGTAAAGAGCTGTGCAGCTGCCGAGTTGAGAGACAGCATCACCTCCTGAGTCAGCACAGCACAAGCGTGGTCTAGTACTAATGGTGCGGTCTTTTCAACCATCACTGTTGTAGCTGACACTGCCCTCAGACCCCTGGCATTCCTCTGACCACTGGGGGAAGTAGTGTGGAATTGTCCGCTTCAGGTTTTTCTTAGTCCCCCATGTTCCTCTGTCAGCAGCACACTGGCAAAGCCCTCCTCTTCGTTCCCCGACAGTTGGAATAGTTTACTACAGTCTGGCAGTCCCAGGGCAGGAGTCTATATCAGGGCACCCTTCAATGCTTCATAAGCTCGCTCCATCTCCTCTGTCCACGATATAGTGTCGGGTCTGCTTGAGTTATGGCGATTCGCAGGGCAGCGTCATAGAGCCGATGCTCAGGGACCCAATGTCAGCAATAGTTCGTTATGTCCGAAAAGGCCACCATCTGCTTCTTGCTAGCCGGCCTGGGAGCCCGTACTGGAGCTGTTCTGCGCTCCCGCCCGCGCCGGTGTGTCTCGGTGTAGCACACACCCCAGGTATGTCACTGTGGATTGGCAGAGCTGCAACTTTGATCGGGATGCTCTGTGGCCTCGAGCTGCTCAGTGATTTAATGAAGTCAGAGTCGTTTCTACGATTATTCAGTGTTTGTGACCCAACCGCAAATCATCTGCATTTTGTCACATCATGCTACTTCGGGCGGTAATAAATGTGCCGGATGATGACGGACAGCAGCTGTCTATACTGCAGGGTTGTCTGTGTAGCCCTGTCTGAGGTAACCTTGTCCATGGGGACTGTCTTCGTGCAGGGGTGTCCAGAAGAAGGCTGAACACAAATCGGCTACAGTGTACCAGCAGCTATAGACGGGAGAGAGGTCAACATCACACTGGTGTCTGGCACTACAAGTGAAATGGGCTGTGTATCTGATTTATAGCTCTCAAGTCCTGTACAAACCGCCACTCATCCGGTTTCCTGGCTTGGGAATGGGTAATATCAGCGTATTGCAGAGACTTCCTGTTAGTCTGAGAACCCCTTTATGCAATGAGATTTCAATCAGTCGCTTACTCCCATTCAAGGCTTCTGGAGATAAACTGTATTGCCTGATGAGCATAATTGGGCATTTCGCCTGACGGTGTCCTGATGAGGCTCTACGGACTTAACGATCCCCACATTATTCTTCTGTTGTGCCCACAACACTGGATCCACTTGACGAATATGGTCAGGTTCACTCCACTGAGGTGCAGAAGGGGTCTTCATCTGTGAAACTCACATGCACCATGTATCACTCCAGTATCGGGTCCGTAATAAGCTACCCGGTTTTGTTGCAGTGGTTTTTGGTTCTCCAACACCCGCTTCAGCACAGGCCCCAGGTCTTTTGGTTTTAATTGATTTGACTTTATTTCTTTCATCCTTCGCATACATGAGGAGTAAAAATCTTTATGTTACGTCTACGTCTAAATGTGCAATGTGCAATCATAGTAATTTATAATAAATAGAACAGTCAATATTACATAGAAATACACTAAAATCAGTGTGAGTTCAACAGTCTGATGACCTGGTGGAAGAAGCTGTCCTGGATCCTGTTGGTCCTGGCTCTTACACTGTGGTACTGTCTCCTGAATGGTAGCAGCTGCAATAGATTGTGGTTGGGGTGACTCAAGTCCCCAATGATCCTTCAGGCCCTTTTCTCACACCTGTCTTTGTAAATATCCTGAGTCATGGGAAGTTCACAACTACAGACATGTTGGGCTGTCCGCACCACTCTCTGCAGAGCCCTGCGATTGAGGGAGGTACAGTTCCCATACCAGGCAGTGATGCAGCCAGTCAGGATGCTCTCAGTTGCACTCCTGTAGGAGGTTCTTCAGATTTGGGGGCCAACACCAAACTTTCTCAACCTCTGATGTGAAAAAGGTGCTGTTATGCCTTTTTCACCACACAGCTGGTGTGTACAGACCACATGAGGTCCTCTGTGATGTGGATGCTGAGGAACTTAAAGCTGTTTACCCTCTCAACCCCAGATCTATTGATGTCTATAGGGGTTAGCCTGTCTCCATTCCTCCTGTAGTCCACAACCAGTCCTTTGTTTTTGTGACATTGAGCAAGGGGTTACTTTCTTGACACCACTGTGTCAGAGAGGTGACTTCTTCCCTGTTGGCCAACTCATTATTGTTTGAAATTATGCCAATCAACGTAGTGGCATCGGCAAATTTAATTAGCAGATTGGAGCTGTGAATGGTGACACAGTCATGGATATACAGAGAGTAGAGGACGGGACTCAGTACGCAGCCCTGAGGGGCTGCTGTATTGAGAGTCGGAGGGATGGAATGAGGGAGCCCAACCTTACCACATGCCAGCAATCTGATAGGAAGTCCAGGATCCAGCGACACAAAGCAGGGTCAAGGCCAAGGTCTCTGAGCTTCTTGTCAAGCCTGGATGGAAATATGGTGTTGAATGTTGAACTGTTGTCCAAGAACAGCATTCTCACATAAGTGTCCTTCTTTTCCAGATGTGTAAATACGGTATGTAGAGCAGTGGCTATTGTGTCATCTGTCGATCGATTGTGTCGGTAGGCGAATTGGATGAACGTTTAACTGCCTACGACAGTCGGGTTGTAGCCAAGGGTCCCAATGGGGGTACCTCTGCCTTCTGAGAGGTCTGGTTCTCTTCTTTCTTAGGTTTAACCTTTGGTGGCTGATGCTGTCTTGTCATCTCTTCCCATTTATTAAAACACCACATCCCAGTCTGGGATCCCAAATGTCCCAGTTCAGATCCCCATTTCCAGCTTTTGTTTAGACAGATAGACATACTTTATTAATCCCGAGGGAAATTGGGTTTCGCTACAGCCGCACCAACCAAGAATAGTGAAGAAATATAGCAATATAAAACCATAAATAATTAAATAATAAGTTAATCATACCAAGTGGAAATAAGTCCAGGACCAGCCTTTTGGCACAGAGTATCTGATACTCGGAGGGAGGAGTTGTAAAGTTTGATGGCCACAGGTAGGAATGACTTCCTATGACACTCAGTGTTTCATCTCAGTGGAATGAGTCTCTGGCTGAATGTACTCTTGTGCCTAACCAGTACATTATGGAGTGGATGGGATTCATTGTCCAAGATGGCATGCAACTTGGAAAGCATCCTCTTTTCAGACACCACCGTCAGAGAGTCCAGTTCCACACCCACAACATCACTGTCCTTACAAATAAGTTTGTTGATTCTGTTGGTGTCTGCTACCCTCAGCTTGCTGCCCCAGCACACAACAGCAAACATGATAGCACTGGCCACCACAGCCTTGTTGAACATCCTCAGCATCGTCCGGCAGATGTTAAAGGATCTCAGTCTCCTCAGGAAATAAAGATGGCTCTGAACCTTCTTGTAGACAGCCCCAGTATTTTTTGACCATTCCAGTTTATTGTCCATTCATATCCCCAGGTATTTGTAATCCTCCACCATGTCCACACTGACCCTTTGGATGGAAATAGGGGTCACTGGTGCCTTAGCCCTCCTCAGGTCCACCACCAGCTCCTTAGACTTTTTCACATTAAGCTGCAGATGATTCTGCTCGCACCATGTGACAAAGTTTCTCACCGTCGCCCTGTACTCAGCCTCATCTCCCTTGATGATGCATCCAACTATGGCAAATAGTGTTTCCAGGATGGAATTGTCTTTAGATCAATAGACCCACCATACAGTCAATCACTATAACTTTAGCCACAAAAATCACGAGAAGCTGTTACAGAGTCAGAATCAGGTTTATTATCACAAGCATGAGTCGTGAAATTTGTTAACTTTGCAGCAGCAGTTCAATGTACTACATAATATAGAAAAATTAATTAATGTATATGTATATTCAATATATTAAAATTGTGCAAAAAATAGAAATAGTAAAGAAAAACAGTAATAGAGGCAATGTGTAGTGTGACTACTAACAAGGAGAGGCTGAGGATAGGACAAAATTACAGTCAATAGGATGAGTTGCAAAACCTTGGAAGCTCCAGAGACTGGGCCTCTGTACCTCCATCTGAAACTGGATGCTCGGCTTTCTAACCAGAAGACACAATCTGTGCAGATTGGAAATAACATCTGTATTTTGCTGACAATCAACACTGGCACATCTCCGGGATGTGTGTTTACTCTGCACCCATGAGGATATGGCCAGGCACAGCTCAGCTGCTATCAGTAGATTTGCTGATGGTACAACTGTTGTTCACAGAAACTCCAGTGGTGATGAGAGGGCGTACAGGAGTAGCTAGCTGAGTGGTGTTGCAGTAACTAATTTGCACTCAATGTTAGTAAGACCAAAGAACTGATAGTGGACTTTAGGAAAGGTAAAACGAGGGAACAAACACTCCTCGGGGAGAGATCAGAAGTGAAGGCAGTGAGTCATTTCAAGTTCCTGGGTGTCAATATCTCTGAAGACCTAGCCTGGACTCAAAATATTGAAGTAGTTATCGTGAAGGCAAAGTAGCAGCTATATTTCATTTGGATTTTGAGGAGATTTGTTTTGACACCGAAAAGTGTTGAACATTTCTACAGATGTCCTGTGAGAAGCTTTCTATACATATTATACATTCTTACATATATTTAATGCAATTCATTTTTTTCTCCCTATTATCTTGTATCGCATTGTTCTGCTGCTGCAAAGTTAAATAATTTCACAACATATGCCAGTGATATTCAACCCAATTCTGATTCCGATCAAGTAGTACATAAACTGCAGCCAGTGAGGGAGCAGATAAAATCAGACGTTTAATTTGCAGGCTAAGTTGCTGGTAAGGAAGACAAATGCAATGTTTGCAATCATTTTGTGGGAACCAGAATATAAAATCAAGAATGTAATGCTGAGGCTTTATGGTCAGACCACATTTGCTGGCCTGTGAGCAGTTTTGGTCCCGTGGTCTAATAAAAGATGCGTTGGCATTTGAGAGGGTCCAGAGGGGGTTCATGAGAATTATCTCAGCAATGGAAAGGTTCTTCCAGGGTTGAACCTCTCATCACTATGGAGCAATTGATTGTGCAGTTAATTTCATCTCTTGCATTTCATCTACATTTGGTCTTAGACCCAACATGGTGGAGTTAGCGGTCAAGAGTGCTGATCTTTCTTGTATCTGTTGGTTCGATCTAGACAATAGGGCGATGTCCTCTGTAAATTCTCAGTCATAAAGTTGCTGCCTCATAGTCCACTGGATTCCATTTCATTTTTCACTTGTTTTCACTTGAGGGGTGATTTGATAGAGGTGTATAAAATTATGATGGGTATAGATAGAGTGAATGCAAGCAGGCTTTTTCCACTGAGGCTAGGGGAGGAAGAAAAAGAGGTCATGGGTTAAGGGTGAAGGGGGAAAAGTTTAAAGGGAACATTAGGGGGTGCTTCTTCATGCAGAGAGTGGTTGGAGTGTGGAATGAGCTGCCAGATGAAGTGGTGAATGCGGGCTCACTTTTGACATTTAAGAAAAACTTGGACAGGTATATGGATGAGAGGTACAGGTCAGTGGGACTAGGCAGAAAAATGGTTCGGCACAGCCAAGAAGGGCCAAAAGGCCTGTTTCCATGCAATAATGTTTTATGGTTCTATGGTTGTCTGTTTCATTATCCTGTCTGTTGCCAATAGGAAGAGGAAAGGAGCCAAACATCCCAACTGCACACCAGTATTGACATTGAAGCTTTCTTCCAGTTTTCCCACCTGTATGACTTTGCATGACATGTTGTTGTTGGAGTTCCTAAAGATATTGAAAAATTTCTGTGGTATTCCATAATGTTTCGTAAGTTTCCATATGGTGATTCTGTCTGCTATCAAAGGCTTTATTGTAGTGATGAATTTGATGTAGAGAGAAGTATTCCATTGTTCTCAAAGGTTGACGCTCTCCTTTCTTTGGAAGCTTAATTCGGTAAACACATAGGGGAGAGATGTGGAGGCTGAAATTAGATGATGGGAACACGCCAGGTCCACCCTCTAGAGGCGATGGAGATGGGAGTTCATCGATAGCCTATGCTTCCCTGGGAGCTAAGGGCCCAAGAAGATGAAGGAGTTGATAATTGATTGCTCTGGGCCTGTATATTTAGAGAATGACGGGGGTTTGTGTGGTGGAATCTCATTGAAATGTATTGAAAGAAGCTGAAGATGGTTCAAAATTTAGTTGGCTCCATCTTGGGTTCTAGCTGACAAAATACCCAGGTATTCTTCAAGGAGCAGTGTCTCAGAAAGGCAGCATTCATCATTAAGGACCTCCAGCACCCAGGGCATGCTCTATTTTCACTGTTACCATCAGGTAGGAGATACAGAAGCCTGAAGGCACGGACTTAGTGATTCAGCAACAGCTTCTTCCTCTCTGCCATCCGATTCCTAAATGGACATTGAACCGTCGGACTCTTCCTCACTTTTTTAATATACATTATTTCTGTTTTTGCACGATTTTAATCAATTCAATATACGTATACTGTAAATTGATGTAATTCCTTATGTAACGCGCTGTGAGGTTTCACTGCTAAAGTAATGGCTTCTTTGTAATTTTTCACTGCTGAAGCAGCGGTTTCTCAGTATCAGCAATATTTGGGTTATGACTAGAGATAATAGCGTGCATGTTAGCCAATAAGAGATTGTTGCTGTGTCTTGTGAATCAGGAAAGATGTTTTTTGCGGTCTTTTGTCGAGGAGAGATGAAGAGGGAAGACGTGTATGCAGAGAGCTGGTAGACCACTAGACGGTGTGGACTGGGATCTGAGGGTCCGAAGGTTGGCGACACACAGAGGAGGCCGATGGTGGAAGAAGGACTACTGAGTGAGCTCCAACGTGACTTTGACTTGACTTGGGCCCTTTTTTCATTTTCATTACTAACCCTATGTTCATATTAAGATTCATAATGTTCAATCATTTAATTGCATATGGTGTACTGTCTAATATTTTGTGTTGTGGGTTTGTAACTGGGGGTACATTACACAGCATCACACAAATGCGATTACCCAGTTTGGCAGGGCTGAAGGCTGTTTCCCCTAGACAAACACGAGCTGAGTGAGCCTGAGGGTTACAACGGTGGGGGCTACATCCTGGATTGATTCCGTTGGATGCTGTGTGATTGCCCTGTTTAAATCTGTGCTGGTATGGATGCTGCCGGGGTACAGCAGCGGTGTGCCTCTTTGGGGCTGCTGCTAATTAATGCATCCGTGTTGAGTGAGGTGAATATTTGTATCCCGGATGAACTGTTAATTTGATTTTTGAGTATGGTTAAAGCTGCTGGAAAAGTTGAAATCGTTGCGTGAAGATTTGATAAAATGGCGGGCTCAGACCTTCTTTTAGTTCAGACTGGCACTGACGTAACGGCGGGGGGACTGCCAGCGTCTATCGGTGACCCAGCTGAGGCTGTGCCGTGGCCTGCCCATACTGTCAGGGAGGAAGAGAAGGGAGCCCAGCAGACTGGGTCACAAGCTGAGTTACCCGCAGTTGGGGGCGGAGATTTCAGAGACAGGGTTCTATCGTTTCTGTGGAGCAAGGAGAAAGAGTGGTTGGATTTGGAAAGTTTAATTAGTCCCCGTCCCCCAATGAAGTGTGAGGGTTCTGAGATGGCATCAGCTTTTACCTCCCTGGCGAATAAGTGGCGCAGTGGACAGGCAGGGGGTCCCCGCCGGAAGTTAAGAATTTTCACTGGAATAATGCCCTCACCCGAGGGAGAAGAGGAGTATGAGATGAGGGTGGAGTAGAGCTCTCAGTTATTAGGTGAGTGGTGGTACTCTGATGACGAAAAGTGACAGAGATTCATTGAAAATTTGAAGGGGTTGGCAGCTGATGTAGTAAGAGCAGTGACAGTTAACCAACTCTCTGCTCCCCTTGCTGAGTATCTAGACACATTAGAGAGCACATTTGGTACGACAGGAAACCCCCTGTAGCTCATAGGGGAAATTTCAAACATGCGTCAGGAGAGGGGGAGAAGCTTTCAGTGTATCTTTTTCAGCAAGAGAGACAGCTAAATTGTTTGTGGCGCCGAGGGGAGGGGGTTCATTCAGGCAGTTGAGATGGATAAGTTAAGGATGGACAGATAGCCAAGGGCGCCCAGCCCTAGGACATGATCGCTTGGGGTCTCCGGCAGTCCCGTAAAATGCGCCCCCTCCCTCATTCGTTCAGCTGATCAGAGAGGTGCGGGAGGAGGAGAACGCGTTAGGGCCACGAGAGGACTCCATCAGCAGAGTGCAGTCCTCCGTAGTAGCCCCTTGTGGTGAAGTGACTGGGGCCAGCCGAACCAGGGTAAAGGAGGCGGTGGCAGAGGTGAGAACTGAGATATCCCTGGTGTTAACAGCGGGTGTGTTCCTTCCGTACGATAGGACCGGTAGATGGGGCCGTCCCTAAGGGGACGGACTACGCAGAGGGCTGTGGGTAGCTGGGGTTCCTGCAAGAAGATGAAGAGCCAGTAGCATGTTCTATACCTGTGGGGAAGAAGGACACTTCCAACGGGAATGTGAGCGGTAGGAAGCCCCTCGAAGAGCGAACCCCCGAGTATCCAAGCGGGGAGAGGTGTCGGGAAACATGGAGGAGACCCAGTGAGGGAACGACCTGGTGTCTCTGGGGGAACACGTTCCCAGCAATGTATCAAGGAATTCCCAAAAGCGAAAGACCCTATTCCTGAAGACTTACTGGGATCAGTCTCCAGTGTGTCGCTACAGTTAGAGGGAATATATAACCATATAACAATTACAGCACGGAAACAGGCCATCTTGGCCCTTCTAGTCCGTGACAAACGCTTACTCTCACCTAGTCCCACCAACCTGCACTCAGCCCATAACCCTCCATTCCTTTCCTGTCCATATACCTATCCAATTTTTTTTAAATGACAATACCGAATTGCCTCTACCACTTCTACTGGAAGATCATTCCACACAGCTACCACTCTCTGAGTAAATAAGTTCCCTACTTTTGCCCCCTAACTCTCAACTCATGACCTCTTGTTTGAATCTCCCCTAATCGCAATGTAAAAAGCCTATCCACGTCAACTCTATCTATCCCCCTCATAATTTTTAATACCCCTATCAAGTCCACTCTCAACTTTCTATGCTCCAAAGAATAAAGACCTAACTTGCTCAACTTTTCTCTGTAACTTGGGTGTTGAAACCCAGATAACATTCTAGCAAATCTTCTCTGTACTGTCTCTATTTTGTTGACATCTTTCCTATATTTCAGTGACCAGAACTGTGCACAATACTCCAAATTTGGCCTCACCAGTGCCTTGTACAATTTTAACATTACATCCCAATTCCTGTACTGAATGCTCTGATTTATAAAGGCCAGCATACCAAAAGCTTTCTTCACCACCCTATCCACATGAGATTCCACCTTCAGTGAAATATGCACCATTATTCCTAGATCACTCATGTTGTACTGCATTTCTCACTTCCCTACCATTTACCATGTATGTCCTATTTTGATTAGTCCTACCAAAATGTAGTACCTCACACTTATCAGCATTAAACTCCATCTGCCATCTTTCAGCCCACTCTTCTAACTGGCCTAAATCTCTCTGCAAGCTTTGAAAACCTACTTCATTAACCACAACACCACCTATCTTAGTATCATCTGCATACTTACTAATCCAATTTACCACCCCATCATCCAGATTATTAATGTATATGACAAACAACTTTGGACCCAGTACAGATCCCTGAGGCACACCACTAGTCACCGGCCTCCAATCTGACAAGCAGTTATCCACCATTACTCTCTGGCATCTTCCATCCAGCCACTGTTGAATCTATTTTACTACTTCAATATTAATACCTAACGATTGAACCTTCCTAACTAACCTTCCATGTGAAATCTTGTCAAAGGCCTTACTGAAGTCCATATAGACAACATCCACTGCTTTACCCTCGTCAACTTTCCTAGTAACCTCTTCAAAAAATTCAAGAAGATTTGACAAACACGACGTTACACGCACAAATCAATGTTGACCGTTCCTATTCAGACCCTGTCTATCCAGATAATTATATATACCATCTCTAAGAATACTTTCCATTAATTTACCCACCACTGACGTCAAACTTACAGGCCGATAATTGCTAGGTTTACTCTTAGAACCCTTTTTAAAGAAGGGAATCACATGAGCAATACACCAATCCTCCGGCATTATCCCCATTTCTAATGACATTTGGAATATTTCTGTCAGAGCTGCTGCTATTTCTACACTAACTTCCCTCAAGGTCCTAGGGAATATCCTGTCAGGATCCAGAGACTTATCCACTTTTACTTTCTTTAAAAGCACCAGTACTTCCTCTTCTTTAATTATCATAGTTTCTATAACTACCCTACTTGTTTCCCTTTGCTTACACAATTCAATATCCTTCTCCTTAGTGAATACCGAAGACAATAAATTGTTCAAAATCTCCACCATCTCTTTTGGTTCCACACATAGCTGTCCACTCTGATTCTCTAAGGGACCAATTTTATCCCTCACTATCCTTTTGCTATTAATATAACTGTAGAAACCCTTTGGATTTATTTTCACCTTACTTGCAAAGCAACCTTATATCTTCTTGACGAAGGGTCTCAGCCCAAAACGTCGACAGTGCTTCTCCGTATAGATGCTGCCTGGCCTGCTGTGTTCCACCAGCATTTTGTGTGTGCTGTTGTTTGAATTTCCAGCATCTGCAGATTTCCTCGTGTTTGCTCATATCTTCTTTTAGCTTTTGTAATTTCTTTCTTAAAGTTCTTTTTACATTCTTTATATTCCTCGAGCACCTCATTTACTCCATGCTGCCTGCCTATACTTATTGTAGATCTCTCTCTTTTTCCGAACCAAGTTTCCAAAATCTCTTGAAAACCATGGCTCTCTCAAACTTTTAACTTTTCCTTACAACCTAACAGGAACATAAAGATTCTGTACCCTCAAAATGTCACCTTTAAATTACCTCCATTTCTCTATTACATCCTTCCCATAAAACAAATTGTCCCAATCCACTCTTTCTAAATCCTTTCACATCTCTTCAAAGTTAGCCTTTCGCCAATCAAAAATCTCAACCCTGTGTTCAGACCTATCCTTCTCCAAAATTATATTGAAACTAATGGCATTGTGATCACTGGACCCGAAGTGCTCCCCAACACATACCTCTATCACCAAACTTATCTCATTCCCTAACAGGAGATCCAACACTACCCCTTCTCTAGTTGGTACCTCTCCGTATTGCTGCAAAAAAACTATCCTGCACACATTTTACAAACTACAAACCATCCAGCCCTTTTACAGAATGGGCTTCCCAGTCTATGTGTGGAAAATTAAAATCTCCCACACTCACAACCCTATGCTGACTACAAATATCTGCTATTTCCTTACAAATTTGCTCCTCCAATTCTCACTCCCCATTAGATGGTCTATAATACACCCCTATAAGTGTTACTACACCTTTCCCATTCCCCAATTCCACCCAAATAGTCCCCCTAGACGAGCTCTACAATCTATCCTGCAAAGCACCACTGTAATATTTTCCCTGACAAGCAACGCAACACCTCCCCCCTTTCCCCTCCGATTGTATCACACTTGAAGCAACGAAATCCAGGAATATTTAGTTGCCAATCACACCCCTCCTGCAAACCTGTTTCACTATTTGCTACAACATCATATTTCCACGTATCAATCCATGCTCTAAGCTCATCCACCTTTCTTACAATGCTCCTAGCATTAAAATAAATGCATTTAAGAAATTCTCCATCTCTTACTCTCTGTTTATCCCTAACAGTGCAAACAACTTTATTATCTTCTTTTTCTTCATTCTCCCCTACATCCTCTGTCTGAGCGCTCCCCTTCTCTATCACCTGCTTATACTCACTCACACACTGTCTACAAGCTTTCTCTATTTGTCAACTAACCTCCTATCTCCTAGTCTCTTCAATTTGATTCCCACCCCCAACCATTTCAGTTTAAAGCTGTACACTAAATGGTTTTATACACAAATGCACTAAAGCCATACTCAACAATGGGTCGCAGGTCACGTTACTGTATGGTTCATTTTACAACCAGTATCTGAAGCATTTACCCTTGAGACCATTTAGTTCACTGGAGATTTGGGGTCTCAGTGCTGGTGATTATCCCTATGATGGTTATTTAGCAGTGAAACTGGAGTTTTTGAAGGGAGTGTCTGAGGTTCCCAATAGTAGTGGCCCAGAAGAAGAATGGGAAGGCACACATGTGTGTGGACTATAGGACTCTGAACAGGCGCACCGTCCCTGATCAATATGCAGTCTCGAGGGTCGAGGGCACGTTGGCCTGTCTGAGTTGTGCGAAGGGGTTTAATATGCTGGATTTAAGCAGTGGATATTACCAGATCCCAATAAGTGAGGCCGACAAAGAGGAGACGGCATTTACATGTCCCCTGGGATTCTTCCAGTTCGAAAGGTTGCCCCAGGGCATATCGGGAGCCGTTGCGACATTCCAGAGGGTCATGGAGAAGACGATGGGGGATATGAACTTGCTTAAGGCGTTGGTGTATTTGGATGACCTCATAGTATTTGGATTCACCTTGGAAGAACATGAAGCGAGGCCGCTCAAGGTGCTCGGCTGCTTGAAAGTTGAAAGGTTAAAACTTTCCCTGGACAAGCTCCAGTTTTGCAAAACATCTGTTAGCTATGTTGTACACCTAATATCATGAATTGGAGTAGCTACAGACCCGGCTAAGATAGAAGCGGTGACCACTTGGCCAAGGCCCCAGACTGTGAGTGCTCTGCGCTCGTTCCTTGGGTTCTGTGGTTATTATCAGAGATTCGTGAAGGGCTTTGTCAAAGTGAGTCATCCCTTGGATCAGCTTCTGTGTGGTTACCCTCCTTTGGGGAAGAAAGGGAGGGGGAAAGGACAGGAGGGTGGAGAATATCTAAACCCACCGGAGCCCTTTGGACAGAGGTGGGATGTAAAATGTGAGGAGGTTTTTCAGTCACTGAAGGAGTTGCTGACACAGGTGCCGGTGCTGGCTTTTGCGGATGCCCGATTACCATATGTACTGTACACAGATGCCAGCCGAGACGGTTTAGGGGGCATCCTGTATCAGGATGAGAGCACTGGGTTGAGGCCTGTGGCATTTGTCAGCCGGAGTTTATTGCCCTCCGAGAGAAACTATCCCACGCACAAGTTGGAATTCCTGGCGTTGAAATGGGCGGTGGTGGATAAGCTGAGTGATTACCTCTACGGGGCCAGGTTTGAGGTGAGCATGGGCAACAACCCGCTAACTTATATTCTGACCTCGGTGAAACTGGATGCCACAGGCCATTGATGATTGGCAGCGTTGTCTGCCTATGATTTCAGCCTGAAGTACCAGCTCGGGAGCCGGAACGTTGATGTGGATGCTTTGTCCCGACAGGTGCATGAGGGACTAGACACGGACGAGGTGTGAGAGAGCGTTCCTGCCCCTAAGGTGAAGGCCATGTGTCAGTTTGCCATCACCATGAAGGCAGAGGAAAAGAAGAGGCCGGATCGAGCAGTGGATCAACTGGGGGCTTCTGATGATGTTATACCCCGTTTACTGTAACCTGGCTGCTCTGAAGACAAATCAGCTGCCGGAATTGAGTTCTGGGGAAGTGGCAGCTGCTCAGCGAGATCGGTACTATTTGGGCAGCAGTCGAAAAGGAAGACATGGCTCAGGCAGAGAAGACGAAACACACTTCGGTGCCTCAATACTGAAAGAATGGCCTCGGTTGGAGTTGTAGAACTGGATCTGATACCGGGTCACATCAGCCCCGGACCGACCTCGGCGTTGCCAGCTGGTTCTGCCTGAGAAGTATTGGAGGAGTTTATTGAAGTCACTTCATGATGATTCTGGACATCTGGGGGTGGAAAAGATTTATGGATTGCTCAGAGACCGGTTTTACTGGCCCCGGATGAAGTCAGAGCTTGAAGAATACTGCAAGTTGTGCATTCGCTGCATATGGTGAAAGACACTGCCAACATCAGCTCCTCCTTTGTACCACTTGCAGAGTGCAGGACCCCTGGACTTGTGTGTATGGATTTCCTGTCCATAGAACCCGATGCCAGCAACACGGTGAATGTCTTAATCATCACGGACCACTGCACCAGATATGCTCAGGCTTTTCCTACCAAGGACCAGAGGGCGTCTACAATGGCAAAAGTGTTATGGGAGAAGTATTTCATTCATTATGGCTTTCCCAGGTGGATCCATTGTGATCAGGGATGAGATTTCGAGAGCAGACTCATCCATGAGTTACTGGGCATGTTTGGAGTCGAGAAGTCGAGGACTATGCCCTATGAGTTATGATCAGAAAGTGAGGTTCTCCCAACTCCTGCTGGGAGACCGAATCCTCATAAGAAATCTGGGGACACCTGGAAAGCACAAGTTGGCCGACCTCTGGGCGGTCTCACCCTATGTGGTGGAGAGACAAATGTCGAACCCACCAGTTTTCTGGGTGAAGCCAGAGGAGGGAATGGGCCTGTCAAGATTCTTCATCAGAACCACATGTTGCCCCAGGACAAGAGGTGCAGGTAGACCCAGAGCCTGGCTTGGAGCCTACACCGACAAAGAGGACTCTGTGAAAATGCGGGGTGACTGCAGGGGCTAGAGCGGGAAAGGCTGGGCCGGGCCCCGCCCATGAGAGGGGAACTGATTCTGAGGAGGATGATCTGGATGTGTGGTACATGCTTCCTTTCTCTAACTCCCCCTTGATTGAGGAAGAGACTCCTGGACCTTCTCCCACTGTGTCCGGTGAAGTGGCGGGGGTGGGGGGGGGGTGGTGTGGCTATCTGTGGACAGCCTGGGTTACAGCAGGACCCCAAAGGAGAGGAAGCGGGGCCTGGACACGGGACAGAGGGGGGCATGAGTGATAGACTGAGGGAGGATTCTCCAAGCAGACCCGAAGTATCCCCAGTAGCGTCTGAGCCTGAAGAGTTTGGTGAGGAGGTACGGAGGTCTCAGAGAATTAGGAGACCACCGGTTAGGTTGGCCTAGGTAGCACCTGGAGAACAGGGCGTGATCTTTACTGTTTTGAGGAGCTATGTCACTGCCTTTCGTACCTGGATTGGGCTTTGTGTTTTGCAGGAATGGTTGGTGAATTATCTCAACGTCATGAAGACATGACTAAATTTGGTGAGGGGAGAGTGTAACACACTAAGGTTTCACTGCTAATGTAATGGCTTCTTTGTAATGTTCACTGCTGTGGTAATGGTTTCTCTGTAGCACCAATGTTTGAGTTATGGCTGGAGATAACAGGATACATGTTAGGCAGTAAAGAGATTGTTGCTGTGTCTTGTGAGTCTGGAAAGTTTTTTTTTTGCGGTCTTTTGTCGAGGAGAGATGAAGAGGGAAGACGTGTATGCAGAGAGCTGGTAGACCACTAGACGGTGTGGACTGGGATCTGAGGGTCCGAAGGTCGACGACACACCGAGGAGACCGATGGTGGAAGAAGGACTACTGAGTGAACTCCAACGTGACTTTGACTTGACTTGGGCCCTTTTTTTATTTTCAATACTAACCCTATGTTCATATTAAGGTTCATAAAGTTCAATCATTTAATTGCATATGGTGTACTGTCTGATATTTTGTGTTGTGGGCTTGTAAATGGGGGTACATTACACAGCATCCACACAAATGCGATTACCCAGTTTGGCGGGGCCAAAGGCTGTTTCCCTAGAGAAACACGAACTGGGCAAGCCTGAGGGTTACATTTATTATTATTATTATTATTATTATTATTATTATTATTATTATTATTATTATTATTATTGTTATTATTATTATTATTATTATTATTATTATTATTATTATTATTATTATTTTCTCCTCTAGATTATGTATTGCATTGAACTGCTAGTGTTAAGTTAACAAATTTCATGACACATGCCAGTGAAAATAAACCTGATTCTGATTCTGTTTTGAATATTGAAAGAATTGAATAGATGGATGTGGAGAGGATGTTTCATATGGGGGCGGGTGTCTTCGAACACAGGGCACAGACTCAAAACACAATGATGTAACTTTGAAACATAAATTCCCCTCCTTTTCCCCCTTCACCCATTGCCCTCTGTTCTCTCCTGGCAGATACCTTCCTCTCCAGCTCTTTTCCTTTCTCTGATGAAGGGTCTCGGCCCGAAACTTCGACTATTTACTCTTTTCCATAGATGCTGCCTGGCCTGATGAGTTTCTCCAGCATTTTGTGAGTGTTGCTCAGATTTCCAGCATCTGCAGATTTTCTCAACTTTACCTTTCCCCACACACATGACTTCACACCCCATCTTCGAGCTAGTTCTCCTTCCCCTCCCCCCATAGAAAGATAGAACCAAGATACTACGTTTATTAAAAGTTAACAAATAGGTGATAATTCAAACATAAGCTCAAAAAGAAAACTAAAACCACATGGAAAAGGACAATTAAAAAAACCAAATTTGTAGAGGTTAATCCAACAACGTCACTGTGAAGAATCAGTTGTCAGGGTCAGCCGAGAGGATCAGTGCCACGGTCGACCTCTACAAAGGGACAGCGTGGATGAGTTTCATTCTGTTTATGACCTGTACACTGGGTGTGGGTGAAGGGACAATGTATTTTTTATTTTATTTTCACCTTTTTTATTGATTTTCCAGTGAAAAAAATATACAAATCAGAGGAGAATTCTTAGCAAACACATAATACAAAAGACGTATAATCAGCAAAAAAATATATATTGTCAAAATCAGATAAGTATAATGTTACACTGTTATATATATAATACAAACCCCTCTTAACAAATCATAAAAAAAGATTGGAAATTTTATTATATAAAAAGAAAAAAAACAGTAAACTAAACTAAAACAAAAGAAAAGAAATGTTGGGCAGTTCATTTGAGGATAAAATTAGAAGAAAGAGGAAGAAAGGAAACATCCTTCCAGTCACCTCCGAACCTTCACCGATAAGGAGAAATTTTCCCTATAGAAAATAAAGAAAAATAGATAAATAAAAAATAAATTAAATCATATTAAAATATTGAATAAAGGGTCGCCAGTCTTGCTCAAAATTAAAAGATGTGTCAAACGCCTGGCTTCTAATTTTCTCCAGACTTAAACATGACATAATGGAGGAGAGCCAGTTAAAAACACTAGGTGGATTAGAATCTTTCCAGTATAACAAGATAGCACTCCTAGCCAGTAAAGTTGAAAAGGCTGTCACATGTTGAGCGGAAGCAGAAACTCCACCTGTTTCCTCTGGAATAATCCCAAAAATTGCCGTGAGTGAATTGGGTTGGACATCCACACCTATAACTTTGGATAATATTCTAAACACATCCCTCCAAAAAGCCAAATTTGATGGGTAGACCAAGGGATAATTCGGTAGAAAATCAGGTAAAAAATTCCTAACCTGTAAGTATCTAAAAAAATGTGTACTAGAGATATCACATTTATCCATTAACGGCAAAAAAGCCATTAAACAATCCTGTAAAAACAAATCTAAAAAAGTTTTTATTTCCTTAGTTTTCCATGTTAAAAAAGCCTTATCCAGAATTGATGGCTTAAAAAAAATTAGAATAAATATCACTGGAGAGCAGAAAGTTATTCAATTAAAAAATCTATGAACCTGAAACCAAATTTTTAAAGTATGTTTAACAATAGGATTGAGAGCTTGTCTACTTATTCTGGAGAATGAAAATGGAAGGGGAGCTCCTAATAAAGAAGCTAAAGAAAACACCGTTAACGAATTCTCCTCCAAATGTAACCATGAAGGGCGATCCTGGTTATTTATATCATGAATCCAAAAAGTAATATAACGAATATTATTTGCCCAATAATAAAATCTGAAGTTTGGTAAGACCAGACCTCCATCTTTTTTTGATTTTTGCAATTAAAATTTATTCGCTGTAGAGCTTTTGTTATTCCAAATGTAAGACAAAATCATAGAATCTATTTTATCAAAAAATATTTTTCAAACAAAAGAAGGAACTGCTTGAAATGTATGTAAAAGTTTCTGTAAAATAACCATTTTTATAGTATTTATTCGAGCAATCAATGACATCAACATAGGCAACCATTTAGAAAGTGTTTTTTGAGTATATTCAATTCGAGGGGAAAAATTATACTTATATAGGTCTTTAAAATTTTTAGTAATTTTAATACCAAGGTAAGTGAAATGGTTTTTAGCAATATTAAGTATTTGATCATAATAATCAGAATAATTATTAATAGGAAATAATTCACTTTTATGTAAGTTAAGTTTATATCCAGAGAAAATACCAAATTCTGTAAATGTAAATAGCATAAAAGGAATAGATTTCCTAGGGTTTGAAATGTAAACTAATAAATCATCCGCATATAATGAAACCTTACGTAATTTATCCCCTCTCTTAATACCCTGCACATAATTGGAATCCCTAAGAGCGATAGCAAGTGGTTCTAAAACCAATTTAAATAATAAAGGACTAAGAGGACAACACTGACAGGTTCCTCTACATAATCTAAAATAAGGAGACTTTTGGTTATTAGCTATAACTGCAGCCACCGGGGCATGATAAATCAATTTAATCTGGGAAATAAATCCCGGAACAGAATTAAACCTCTTCAAAACCTGAAACAAATAAGGCCACTCCACCCTATCAAAAGCTTTCTCTGCATCCACAGATACAATAGAATTCAGATTCTTTGACTGAGGGGGAATAAATGATATTTAACAATCTTGGAATATTAAAATGTGAATACCTATTTTTAATAAATTCTGTTTGATCATTTGAGATAACATTAGGCAAATATTCTCATCTATTAGCTAGAATCTTAGAGAGAATTTTAAAATCTACATTCAATAAAGAGATAGGTCTATAGGATGCACATTCCAGTGGGTCTTTTCCTTTTTTAGGAATCAATGATATTAACGCCTCATAAAATGTTTTTGGAAGGTTCCCAGAGGATATAGAATCAGTAAATGTTTGATGTGGTGTAAGCATTTCATGAAAAGTCTTGTAAAATTCTACCGTATAACCATCAGGTCCCGGAGCTTTCCCTAATTGCATAGAGGATATAGCCTTGGTTATCTCTTCTTGTTTGATAGTGGCATCTAATATATCAACATCTTGAGTCGAAATTTGAGGTATATTTAACTTTTGCAAAAAATCTATTCATAATAATATTATCAGAGAATTTAGATTTATAAAGATTAGAATAGAAATCCATAAATATCTTATTAATTTCATAAGGATCTAAGGTTTCAATTCTATCTGGTCTACAAATTTTTAAAATCTGTCTCCTGACCATCCCAGCCTTTAACTGACCCGCCAAAAGTTTAGCAGATTTTTTCCCATGTATATAAAATAAATTTTTAGATTTAAGAATTTGCTGTTTAATGGGAAAAGTCAGAAGCAAATCATACTGTGATTGAAGTTTGACCCTTTCTTTATATAGGTCTTCAGCAAGTTTAACTGAATACACTTTATCTATCTCTCTAATTTTATTAATAAGCACTGACAATTCCACTTTCGTTTTCTTTCTCAAAGCTGCTGAATATGAAATTATCTATCCCCTAAGAAAAGATTTCAACATGTCCCATATAACCAGGTTTGACATTCCTTCAGTTGTACTAAATTCAAAAAATATAGAGATTTGCTCCTTAATAAAACTAACAAAAGCTGGATCCTGTAACAATAAGGGGTTCAATCTCCACTGTGACATTTTCAAAAAGCTATCCAAAAACTTCAGGGTTAACTTTAAAGGCGCGTGATCTGACAACACAATGATGTCATACGCACACTCAACAATGGAGTTTAGCAAACGTGTATCTAAAAAAAAGTAATCAATTCGAGAATACTTATGATGAACGTGTGAGAAAAAAAGAGAAATCTTTGTCGTTGGGGTGTTTATATCTCCAGATATCGACCAGGCCATATTCTAGTAAAAAAGAATTAATACACACCACCGCTTTATTGGGAAGCGACGGATTGGTCGATGACCTGTCAATCGCCGGATTCAGACAACAATTAAAGTCACCGCCCATGATCAACTTATATTAATTCAGATTTGATAGCTGAAATAAAAGTTTCTTTGAAAAATCAGAATTATCTTCGTTAGGTGCATATACACACACCAGAGCTACATTTTGCTCGCTTAATAAACCAGTAACAACTAAGTGTCTTCCAATCGAATCAGTAATATATTAAAGTGTACAAAAGGGATTTTGGGGCTAAGAAAAATAGATACACCACTTACTTTATTAGTTGACAACGAATGATACAAAGGTCCTTTCTAAAATTTGAAAAATCTGTCCTCATCCTGTTTCCGTATATGATTTTCTTGCGCAAAAATAATATCTGCGTTGTGTTTTTAATTTCTTAAAAATCTTTTTACGCTTAATGGGGTGATTCACACCATTCCAATTCCAAGATATTATATTAACTTTATTAATATCCATGTTTAAAATTTGATTTAATATTTTATAAAAGAACTATTACGCAAGCACAGATTGAACCAAAAGGCACAGGTACAACTAGAAGGAGTGATGTATTTGCGAGAAAAAAATCCATCAAAAAAACTGCTCAATCTAGAAAACAAACTATTCTAATAGCCTCCCCCACGTCCCAAAAAGCAAGAAAGACAGTAACCAATAGGCTGGCCAAATGCTAAACTAATAACCCCTGACCCTATTTTCCATTTTGCAGCTACATATATTAATTTAAAGTAAAAATCCCACCCAAGATAGCCATAATAAAAGGAAGAAACAAAATTCAACTTCTACAATGTTATGTCTAACAGTAATAAAAACATAATCGGCCAAGGCCATCTTAAAATCAGCTAAAGTATTTTAATCACATATTCAAGGAAAAATAAATCTGAGCAAATAATATTACAAAGTTCTTTCTCTCAAAAAAGAAAAAAGAATAAATGGGTATATATATAGCAAACCTAAAACTATATTAGTATTGAGACAAACAAAAGATATAAAAAGATTAATACACAACAGGTCCTGTACAGACCATTAGAGTATAATACTGTAAGAGTTCCCTACAAAACAATTATGTATATACTAATTATTAATAAGTAAGAAAAAGTTTAATCAGCCATGTCCCATACCAGAGACTAAAAAACAACTCAGGAGACCCATAAACATCTCATACATCAGAACACTTCAGGATTACCTATTGAGTAATCGGCTTAACTTTAAGATTTTTAATGTACTCCATCCCCCCTGGGGAGAGTAGATTCTCAGTGACTGAGAACCTTCAGGAAAAATTATCAGCTGTGCTGGATAGCGAAGGGAGGGGTATAAATTTAATTTATACATTTCACTCATGACTTCTCGGTATTTCCTTCTTTCGGCAAAGATCTCAGGGGGATAATCTTCAATTATTCGAATCTCTGTCGATTTAAAGATTATCTTTCGCTTTTTTCTGGCTTTTCGAATTATGGCTTCTTTGGTTGTATAGTAATGCAAAGTACAATTGGTCGAGGATGCAATTCAGATGAACGCTGAGAAAATTGACTCTGTCAATTAAAGGGCTAGCTTCCAGGGTCTCACTAAAAAGTGTCTGAGAAGAACTTTAACAGATCGCCAGCTTCAGTATTTTCAGGCAGTTCTAGAATACGCAAATTCCTTTGACGCCCTCTGCTATCTAAATCAACCTTTTTTTTTCTTCATTTTAGATGGTTCTGAGGTAATTTCATTATTTTCTTTTCCATTGAAGATATCTTCATTCCTTGATCTTTAATAGTTTGCCTGAATAGATCATGTTTGTTCTCGATTCGATTAATAAACGTCTGAAGTTGAAAGTCCAAATTTTTCAGAGAATCTTGAACAATAGAGATAGATTTTTCAAGCTTCCCATTGGAGTCCGTCAGCTTATCAATCTTAGTGTTAAGCCATCCAAATTCTGACTTCATGCCTTGTATTAAAGAAAATATTCCTGCTAAAGTAACAGGTTCCTCCACTTTCTTGATTTGTTCAGTTTGCTCCATTTCAGGAAAAGTCTTGCTGCTTCTCAGTTCAATACCAGAACGACTTCTTTCAGCCATTGTAATTAAATCGTAAATCCTTCAGTAGAAGTAATAAATCATCAAACTTAAAAGGAGTCTGTCAGTGGGATATAAAGTACTTAAAAAAGTGGAGCCACTGAAGATGCGGCTTACTCCATGCGCTGCAAAATGGCGAATCTGGGACAGCGTAGATGGTGGTTTCCTGCATTTCCTCATTGTGTTCACCCCCTCAAACACCACAGCCACCTCTTCTACAGACTGGATCCAATTTGCCATTCCTTCCTCAGGGCAGGGTGTAGAGAGTCTTCACTCTGTTCCTCTGGTGGGCTCACTGTGTGATGTAGGAACTGTGTGCCAGGTCTCTCTCAGGGTTGGGAGCCAGATGATGGGCCGCATGGCCTGCTCCTGTAACTGTGATCCTGCTGACTGTCTCTTCCTGTCTCCTCAGCTGGGACTGGGGCTTCCCCTACAACTGTGAACGGGGCTCAGGGAGGCTCGGTCTCCTTACCTTCTGGGATCCCAGTCGAACCGGACATCACTGAGGTTGTGTGGAGACTGTTATCACCCAGAAAGAAGATAGTGACATATTCAAACAAGAACATTGACTATTACGGACCTGAGGACTACAAGCGACGGATAACTTTTCATCCCGGGAACCTCAGCCTGGAAATCCGTGATCTACAGAAACAGGACGCTGGTGATTATGAGGTGACCGTTACAGCAAGTTCAGGAGCACAGACTCAGAGAGTAAAGCGACTGCAGGTGGATGGTGAGTGAGACCTTGCGGAGGGGCCCGGGTTTCATCAGTTCCTGAAACATCCCCAATTAATGGGTGAGAGCAGATCCTGCATGTTCCCTGTTTACTGAACCCCACAGACTCCCCATGTCCAGAGCTGGGCTCACGATCCCAATGTAGTGTGGCTGAGTCAGTGTGAGGCTGGAGGACACACTCACCACATCCCCAGAGACTGGACCAGAGACTGTGAAGCATCAAACTGTTAATGGGGAACCTTGTGTGTCCGAGGCTGGAGGAGATTGGCAGATGGGGAAGGGGGCAATGGGAGATGGGCCGAAGGAGTGGGAGGGACTGGCGGATGGCCGAACAGTTTATACCTGTGCGTCAGTTACACAGGGCCTTCTGTATCCCCAGTTCAAAGCCCTAGTCTGTTATATTCAAGAATCCCTGTTGTCTTGTCTGTTTGCCAGGACACTGCTTGTTAATTGCCCAGACTGAGCTCAGCAAGGTGTTTATTCCTCAGCCTTCATGCTGTGCTGTGCTGAGTGAGACCCTGTGTATTCATTACACTGAATATAGTGTCCCAGTGAGTGACACAGTACACGGACACAACAGCACACTCACACACAGCAATATGGTTCCTGACTCACTCTAACAGTAATATAACATTCACAATAATCTCACTTAGCAACGTCCGGCTGAGGGATCCCCTCCACCCCAGGTTTAACGTGTTCCCATTGGATGGAGGAGAAGGTTGGAACATGGGGAATGGAACATCATGGGAACAGATCCTCAGCTCATGATGTGCTGCCAAACTCATTGCTAATGGAACCCAGTTAAGCTAATCCCTTCTGACTGTTCGTGCTCCATATGCCTTTATTCTCTCCACATTCAGGTGCTCCTCAAAAATCTCTCCAGCCTTTGCCTCTACCACCACCCCCGGCAGCCCATTTCAGTGACCCACCACTCTCTGTGTAAAGAAAACCTTGTCCCGCATATCTCCTTTGAATTTACCCGTCACTGTAAATGCACCATCTCTGGTATTAGACACATTTTACTTGATTTTCTTTTATTTAATGAGATACAGCAGGAAATAAACCCTTCTGGGCCTTTGAGCTCTGCTGCCCAGCTATCCCCCAATTTAACCACAGCCTAATCACAGGACAATTTATAACGATCAACTAACCTACCAATCGGAACGTCTCTGGACTGTGGGAGGAAGCCAGAGCACGCAGAGGAATCCCACGTGATCACAGGGAGAAGACAAACTCATTACGGGCAGTGGGAATTCAATCTGGTTCACTGGCACTGTAAAGCATTGTGCTAACAACTACACCATCGTGCCGCTTCCTGGGAAAAATACTGTCTGTCTGCTTCATCTGTGTCCTTATAAATGTCATAAGTTTATATCACCTTCGACACTCAGAGCAAACAACCCAAATTTGTCCAACCATTTCTTGCCACACATACCCTGTAATCCAGTCACCCTGATGGTAAATGTCTGTTCCCTCTTCCAAGCCTCCACGTTCTTCCTTTAACGGGGTGGTAGGAAATGATTACCGTACTCCAGATGCAGCCTAATCAGAGTTTTTAAAGATATAACATAACTTCCTGACTTTTGAACTCAGTGATGAAGGCAAGCATGCAAAGTCCCTTCTTTACCACCCAATCAACATGCAGCCGCACTTCCACACCCATGTCTACATCTGATCCACGTCCAATTTCATCTATTGGCACTCCTCTGCACCATCCACACCACCACCAATCTTTATCTCATCTACAAATATGCTAATCCTCCCATCTATATTTCTGTCCAAGGATCAGTTTGAGGGCTTTTGCCCCCTGAAGCCTACTCCCAACTCATTGAAACCAGGGTTGGTCTGACCTCAATCTCAGCTCCACCTTCCTGCCTGTTCCGACCTTCTCTGTGACACCCCTCCAGATCAAAACTCTGTCTCAGCCTCCACAGCTCTCTGGGGGAGAAAATTCCATAGATTCCTGAACCTTGGAGATGTTCATCTCCATCTGAAATTATGGTCCCTTATTCAGAAACTTTACCTTTGTTCGAGATCCCACAGGAGGGGGAAACACCCTCCCTACACTCACCTCTCTGATTCCTGTTCCAGTCACTGAGTCACCTGCTGACTGCCTCCTCTTGTCTCCTCAGACCCAGTGGGGACTGTGAAAGGAGCTTGGGGACAGAGGGTCTCCTTACCTGCTGGGATCACATCCGGGCTGGACATTTCTCATTTGGTGTGGAGATCAGTTGGAACCAGAATAACAGAATATGCTACTGGCACCATTTTCTACTTTGGTCCTGAGGAGTACAAGCGACGGATAACTCTTCATCCCGGGAACTTCAGTCTGGAAATCAGTGATCTACGGAGAGAGGACGCTAAAGATTATGAGGTGACTGTTACAGCAAGTTCAGGAGCACAGACTCAGAAGGGAATGCAATTGGAGGTGTTCGGTGAGTGAGACGTTACGGAGGGGCCCGGGTTTCATCAGTTCCTGAAACACCCTTAATTAATGCGTTAAGGCTGATCACATGTGTTTCCTTATTTTCTGAACCCCACTGACTGCCCATGTCCAGAGCTGGGCTCATGATCCCAGTGTAGTGAGGCTGAGTCAGTGTGAGGCTCGAGGACACGCTCACCACATCCTCGGAGACTGGACCAGAGGCTGTGAAGCATCGAACTGTCAATGGGGAGCCTCGTGTGTCTGAGGCTGGAAGAGATGAGCAGATGGGGAACAGGGATTGGGAGATGGGCCGAAGGGGTGGGAGGGACTGATGATTGGGACAAACAGTCCATATCTGTGGGTCACAGTTACACACTGTATCCCCAAGTCTCTGGCCTGGTCTGTCATATTCAGGGATCCCAGTTTCCCAGGGCACTGCTTGTTAATTGCCCAGACTGAGGTCTGAGCTCAGCAAGGTGTTTATTCCTCAGTCTTCATGCTGTGCTGTGCTGAGTGAGACCCTGTGTATTCATTACACTGAATATAGTGTCCCAGAGAGTGACACAGTACACGGACACAACAGTACACTCACACACAGCAATATGGTTCCTGACTCACTCAAATAGTAATATAACATTCACAATAACCTTAATCTAACTCCAGACTAATCTATTTTATAATGACCAATTAACCTACCAATCAGAACATCTTTGGACTGTGAGAGGAAACCAGAGCACGCAGAGGAATCCCACGTGGTCAAGGGGAGAATGTACAAACTCCTTACAGCAGTGGCAATTCAATCAATTCGCTGGCACTGTAAAGCGTTGTGCTAAACACTACGCTATCATGCCATCCCTGGGAAAAATACTGGCTGTCTACTTCATCTGTGTCCTTATGAATGTCATAAGCTTGTATCAGGTCTATCGCCATCCTCTGACACTCAGAGGAAACAACACAAATTTGTCCAAACTTCTCTTCCAACACATGCCCTGTAATCCAGTCACCCAGTTGGTAAATGTCTGTTCCCTCTGCAAAGCTTCCACATTCTTCCTTTAACGGGTTGGCTGGAAATGAATGCAATCATCCAGATGTAGACTAATCAGAGTTTTTAAAGGAGTAACATAACCTCCTAACTTTTGAACTCAGTGTCTCGACTGATGAGGGCAAGGATGTAAAGTTCCTTCTTTACCATCCAATCAACATGCAGCTACATTTCCCCACCCATGTCTGCATCTGATCCATGTCCAAATTCATCTCTTGGCACTCCTCTGCACCATCCACAACACAACCAATCTTTAGCTCATCTACAATCATGCTAACCCTCCCATCTGTATTTCTGCCCAAGGAACATTAGTGGCCTTTTGGCGCCTCAAGCCTACTCTCCTCTCACTGAAATCAGGGCTTGTCTGACCTTGATCTCAGCTCCATTTTCGTGCCTGTTCCCACCATCTCCCCGACTCCGCTCCAGATCAAAACTCTATCTCAGCCTTGAATACACTGACTCAGCCTCCACATCTCTCTGGGGGAGATAATTCCATACAATTCTGACCCTTGCAGAAGGGAAATCATTCCTCATTGCCACCTGAAATGATGGTCCCTTATTCTGAAATTGTGCCCTTGTTCATGATTCCTCAGGAGGGGGATACACCCTACCAACACTCAACTCACTCCGACTCCTGCTCCAGTCACTGAGTCACCTGCTGACTGCCTTCTCTTGTCTCCTCAGACTGGGCGGGGACTGTGAAAGGAACTCAGGGAATGAAGGTCTCCTTACCTGCTTGGATCACACCTTGGCAGGACATTTCTCAGGTGGTGTGGAGATCAAATGGAACCAAAATAGCAGAATATGAAAATTACACCATTTCCTACTTCGGTCCTGAGGAGTACAAGCGACGGATAACACTTCATGCCGGGGACTTCAGTCTGGAAATCCGTGATCTACGGAGACAGGATGCTGGTGAATATGAGGTGGAAACTGCTGTGGTTTCTGGAGCTAAATCTAAGGCGAAATTGCAACTGGAGGTGTACGGTGAGTGAGACACTGTGGAGGGGACTGGGTTTCACCAGTTCCTAAAACATCCCTAATTAATGGATGGATGACAGCACATCCTGGCCATTCCACTCTTTACTGAACCCCTCTGACGGATTGTCCGTGTCCAAGACATTCATTCTTGGTGATAGACGTGGAGAGTTTAGGAGGGTTGGTTGGAGTAGCCTGTCTGAGTATCTGCAGTGACATTGACAGGTACACACAGCAGCCACTGTGTACCAGTGGCGGAGCTGAAATTCCCCCGGAGGATGAGATAATTGTCATTGTCGATGGAGATCCAAAGAGTGGTCCCCTTGCAAAAAAATCATGATTGCATCACCCTCATCTACAGAGGGGTTTGATCCTGGGAGTCTCCCCAGTCCCTTCTCTTAGGGACGGTGTCCTCCTTTGGACTGTGGCTGTGACAGGGGAGGAAGGTGGCACCATCCCTTAGTCAAGTCCCGCAACACAATGTGGGTCCTTGGCCCTAAAGAAACCAACTTTCCCTACCTGGTGGTCCCTGCACTCAGGGCACCTCCACCTTGGAGGATGGGCACCTCCTTCTCCTTCCTCGAGGGATGCAGAGATTCCATCAGAGGTGAAATGACACAAAGATGGGAGGGAGTGTAATGAGTGCGGAGGACATTGAAACCCTGCAGGGGGACATAGATAGGCTGAGTGATTGGGCAGACATTTGGCAGATGAAATATGATACTGACAAGTGTGAGGTCTTGCACTTTGGCAGGAAAAATAATAGAGCAAGTTAATATCTAAATGGAGAGAAACTGGAAAGTGCTTCTGTGCAAAGGGATCTGGGGGTCCTGGTGCAGGAAACACAAAAAGTTAGTATGCAAGTGCAGCAGGTGGTCAAGAAGGCCAATGGAATGCTGGCTTTTATTGCTAGGGGGATGGAGTATAAGAACAGGGAGGTCTTACTGCAGTTGTACCGGGTATTGGTGAGACCACACCTGGAGTACTGCGTGCAGTTCTGGTGTCCATATTTAAGAAAGGACATACTGGCTCTCGAGGCAGTGCAGAGAAGGTTCACTAGGTTAATTCCGGGGATGGGTGGGTTGATGTATGATGAGAGGTTGAGTAGATTGGGACTCTACTCATTGGAGTTCCGAAGAATGAGAGGCGATCTTATTGAAACATATAAGATTGTGAAGGGGCTTGATCGGGTGGATGCGGGGAGAATGTTCCCAATGATGGGTGAAACTAGGACTAGGGGGCATAATCTTAAAATAAGGGGATGCCGTTCCAGGACTGAGATGCGGAGAAATTTCTTCACTCAGAGGGCAGTGGGGCTGTGGAATTTACTGCCCCAGAGAGCTGTGGAAGCTACTACACTCAATAAATTCAAAATGGAGATAGACATTTTCCTGGATAAAAATGGCATTAGGAGATACAGAGAGCGAGCAGGTAAGTGGACATGAGGCTAGGTTTAGATCAGCCATGTGATCTCCTGGACCAGTTTTCAATAGCCTGGATGGGTCGGAGAGGAATTTTCCAGATTTTTTCCCCGGGTTTTTTTCTCCGGGTGATCACATGGGTTTGGGCGGGATGAATAATAAAATAAAATGGGCGGCATGGTGCCCTGTTGGTTGGCACTGTTGCCTTGTGGGATTCGGTGAAAACTAGAGTTAAGATTGGATCAGCCATGATCTTGTTGAATGGCGGAGCAGGCTTGAGGGGCCGATTGGCCTACTCCTGCTCCTATCTCTTATGTTCTTATGTTCTTATGTTATGAAATATCCACTTCTACCTCTTCTTCCCCCTATCCGGCTCCCTCAGTTAGAGTTGGTGGTCTCCCTGGGATCAGGCCAGGGTTGAGGACAGGAACGGACCTGAGAAAACCACATTGTCCGTGGATGCCAGTGTTGTACCTGATATTCCTCTTTGTCACGGTTTTTATTTGTAATTTAGTGTAATTGTTGTTTCATGGCAACAGTACACACCGTGCACTATACTGATACCACTGTCTCCCAAGGACAAAGTTCTGGTCTGTCATGTTCAGTGATCCCAGTTGTCCCATCTGTTGCCCAGGCCACTGCTTGATAATTCCCCAGACTGAGGTCTGAGCTCAGCAAAGTGTTTATTCCTCAGCCTTCATGCTGTGCTGTGCTGAGTGAGACCCTGTGTATTCATTACACTGAATATAGTGTCCCAGTGAGTGACACAGCACACTCACACACAGCAATATGGTTCCTGACTCACTCTAACAGTAATATAACATTCACAATAATCTCACTCAGCAACGTCCGGCTGAGAAATCCCATCCACCCCAGGTTTAACATGTTCCCATTGGAGGGAGGAGAATGTCAGAACGTGGGGAATGGAACACCATGGGAACAGATCCTCAGCTCATGATGTGCTGCCAAGCTCATTGCTAATGGAACCCAGTTAAGCTAATCCCTTCTGATTGTTCATGCTCCATATGCCTTTATTCTCGACACATTCATTTGTGTAAATGATTGCAATACTCCAGATGCAGCCTAATCAGAGTTTTTAAAGATGTAGCATAACCTCCTGACTTCTGAACTCAGTGTCTAGACTGAAGAGGGCAAGCATGTAAAGTCCCTTCTTTACCATCCAATCAACATGCAGCCACATTTCCCCAACTATGTCTGCATCTGATCCATGTCCAACTGAATCTATTGGCACTCCTCTGCATCATCTACAACACCACCAATTTTCATCTCATCTACCAATGTGCCAACCCTCCCATCTACATTTCTGTCCAAGGAACAGTTAGAGGCCTTTTGCACACCTTGAGCCTACTCCCCACTCACTGAAATCATGGTTGGTCTGACCTTGATCTCAGCTCCACATTCCAGCCTGTTCCCACCCTCTCCCCGAGTCTAAGGTGAGAGGGTGTCTGGAAGTGTACGGTGAGTGAGACACTGCAAAGGGGCCCGGGTTTCACTAGTTCCTGAAACATCCCTAATTAATGGATGACGTCAGATCCTGGCCATTCCACTCTTTACTGAACCCCACTGGCAGCTTGTCTGTGTCCAAGACATTCATTCCTGGGAACAGAGAGTGAGAGTTTAGGAGTGTTGGTTGGAGTAAACTGTCTGAATCTCTGCAGTGACACTGACAGGTACACATCACAGTCACTGTGTACCAGTGGTGGAGCTGAAATTTCCCCAAAGGATGAGATAATTGCCATAATCAACAGAGATGAAAAGAGTGGTCCCCTTGCAAAAGAATCAAGAGACCACATCACCTTGCCATCATTCCAGCGTGGTATAATCCAGCGAGTAGAGACCAAAACATGGTTGTGAACTACTCAGAAAGTGGACAGACGATAATGGGAGGTGAGAATTGCACAGAATGGGACTGAAGGTAATGGGTGTGTGAGAGAGGTGATTGGAAAGGGGACTGACAGTAATGGGTGTGTGTGAGAGGTGATTGGAAAGGGGACTGACATTAATGGGTGTGTGAGAGAGGTGATTGGAAAGGGGACTGACGGTAATGGGTGTGTGAGAGAGGTTTGGAAAGGGGACTGACGGTAATGGGTGTGTGAGAGAGGTGATTGGAAAGGGGACTGACGGTAATGGGTGTGTGAGAGAGGTTTGGAAAGGGGACTGACGGTAATGGGTGTGTGAGAGAGGTGATTGGAAAGGGGACTGACGGTAATGGGTGTGTGGGAGAGGTTTGGAAAGGGGACTGACGGTAATGGGTGTGTGGGAGAGGTTTGGGAAGGGGACTGACAGTAATGGGTGTGTGAGAGAGGTTTGGAAAGGGGACTGACGGTAATGGGTGTGTGGGAGAGGTTTGGAAAGGGGACTGACGGTAATGGGTGTGTGGGAGAGGTTTGGAAAGGGGACTGACAGTAATGGGTGTGTGAGAGAGGTGATTGGAAAGGGGACTGACAGTAATGGGAGTGTGTGAGAGGAGATTGGAAAGGGGACTGACATTAATGGGTGTGTGAGAGAGGTGATTGGAAAGGGGACTGCCGGTAATCGGTGTGTGTGAGAGGTTATTGGAAAGGGGACTGACGGTAATGGGTGTGTGAGAGGTGATTTGAAAGGGGTCTGATCATAATGGGAGTGTGAGGAATGTACTCTAGGAAGAAATCGGAAGCCCCAGAGAAGACGTACAAAGATTCCTTACGGAACGGTTCCAGAACTGAACTCTGAACTGAAGACACACCCAAGCTGATACAGTGTCACGCTAACTGCTACTGTATCATGGCCCCAAAATCCTTCATATCCTACTCACAAACTCTCAATATGCAGGTTCCCTCATCAATTCCTTCCAATCCCAATCCCTCTGCCACAGAACTATCTCCTCAACAACTGGACCCAGCTGACACTGAGAGTTGAGCAGCTGCTTCACAACCACTCAATCATGGGCTGTGCGGCTTGGTCCTGACAGAAGAGGTGAACATGATCCTTCCCCTAGTCCCAGCATGGCTATAAAGTGGGGAAACTCCTCTGTCTCCTCTCCAAGTCCCTCTGGAATCGTATGTCCTGGACCAATAGGCTGTTAAAGTGCCAGTGTTGAATCTGACTTGTGAAGGCAGCAAACTGAACTCCACTCAAACCAGGTTCTGGTCTGAACTCAACACTGGCCTGATGATAATACACTCGCTATGGTTGATAGACTCAGAGGAACAGATAATTCTTGATACAAGTGCAGGTGCATGATGCTGGGCCTGGGGGTGTATGCATCCACAGTGCAATGGCACACTGTCCAGACAAGGTAAGTGAAGCAAATGGCCCAGCACAAGCTCCTTGTGTTTTAACATCTCTGGATGGAAAGTTGTGGCCAACAAGAATCGTCACCCTATGGGAGGTGGAGCTGAGGTGACTCATGTAGAGCATCTCCAACCCTTGCCACTCCAGAAACCAGATAGATCTGTCTTCCAGATTGGTGTGAGTTTTGTGCAGGAAGCCAAGCATGTATCTGTCCTCCCTGAGGACCAAGTGAAGATGGAAAGTGTGGAAAGACCCTCTCCTGCATTGATGTGTAGGTAGTTGTGGTGGTCTGCATCGCAAGAGTATGCTAGATCCCTTCACCAGTCCCCTCGGAAGATCTTTAAATTGGCGCTCTCCCGTCAATCTTTCCCAGCCACTTGCACTCTGTCCCCTTCTTTCTGCGGATTACATTAACAGACTGCACAAGCAGATACAACCAGTGGCCACCCCAGGACTCCTTCAGGAACTTCCAAATGTCCCCTAGGGGTACATGTTGTCACACAGTGCTGCGACGAGGTAATCCACCATCTCAATAGTTTCCAGTACTCCTACCAACCCCTACCATAACTCCTGTTCCCAGGTGCTCAGGTCATGTTGCAACTCTACAAATCTCTGGTGAGACCACACTTGGAGTAGTGTGTTCAGTTCTGGTCACCTCATTATAGGAAGGATGTGGACGCTATGGAGAGGGTGCAGAGGAGATTTAACAGGATGTTGCCTGGATTGGAAAACAAGTCATATGAAGCAAGGTTAGCAGAGCTGGGACTTTTCTCTTTGGAGCATAGAAGGATGAGAGGGGACTTGATAGAGGTCTACAAGATTATGAGAGGCATAGATAGGGTGGATAGCCAGTAGCTGTTTCCCAGGACACAAATTGCAAACACCAGAGGACATATGTACAAAGTTAAGGGAGGGAAGTTTAGGGGAGACATCAGGGGTACGTTTTACACAGAGGGTTGTGGGTGCCTGGAATGACTTGCCGGGGATGGTGGTGGAGGCTAAAACATTAGGGTGTTTAAGATCCTCTTGGACAGGCACATGGATGAAAGGAAAATAGAGGTTTACGGGTAGTGTGGATTTAGTACTTTTCTTTGAGGAATATATGGGTTGACACAACATCAAGAGCCAAAGGGTCTATACTGTGCTGTAGTATTCTCGTGTCTAGTGTCTAAGCCTACTGATGTTCGAACGGAGGACACGAGTTGTATGGTCCACACCCACCTCTGCATCCAGGTCACCCACTCAGGAACAGGCCAAGGAGGATTCCCACCCACAGGGCACTGCCACTCCCTTTTACGGAAGGGGCTGGAGTCCTAGGAGTCCCAGTGGATCTAGTGGCAGTGAGATCACACTCACTTTTTCCCAAAAATACGGGGCTCCTGTGGGTCCAATGGCTGGGATATCACATGCAATTTCAGACAGTCCTTTGTACAGTGGGGTCCTGAGGGTCCACTGGCTGGCATATCCCACTCCCTTTTGAATAACCATTTATACGGGAAGAAGGTGCTCCACTGGGTCTACTGGCTGGAAGATCCCACTCCGATTCAGACAACCCTTTATACGGGAAGTGGGTACTCCTGTGGGTCCACTGGCTGGGAGATCCCACTCACTTTCGGCTAATCCTTTATACGGGAAGTGGGTACTCCTGTGGGTCCACTGGCTAGGAGATCCCAGTCACTTTCGGCTAATCCTTTATACGGGAAGTGCTACTCTTGCGGGTCCACTGGCTGGGAGATCCCGCTCACTTTCGGCTAATCCTTTATACGGGAAGTGGTACTCTTGTGGGTCCACTGGCTGGGAGATCCCGCTCACTTTCGGCTAATCCTTTATACGGGAAGTGGGTACTCCTGTGGGTCCACTGGCTGGGAGATCCCACTCACTTACGGCTAATCCTTTATATGGGAAGTGGGTACTCCTGTGGGTCCACTGGCTGGGAGATCTCACTCACTTTTGGACAGCCCTTTGTACAGGGGGCTCCTATGGGTCCAGTAGAGGGAAGAACCCAATCACTTTTGGATGACCTTTTACATGGGTGGGGTGCTCCAGTGGGCCCAGTGACAGTGGCAGGACTGGGGACTACAGACCCCACCTGTACTTTCCCTGAGATCTGAGTGGGAGGTGTTCATGACTCAGTGGGGAGCTGACAGTGAATCGCACAGTCCCCATACACAACCGCTGAAAACTCTTCATCGGACTAAATCAACTTGGGCTCAGCAACTGGGGTGGGAGGTAGTTTATCCATGTTAATGAACAAAAGTGCATTTTGTTTCAGGTCCCACTACAGTTGATAAACTGTTCCTAGCAATCTGCCAGCCACTGCTCCCATAGCAGTCAAATATCACAGTCAAAGCTTGTAAATCATCATCTTTTCACAAAGAAAACCACTAGAGTGCACTGGAATCCAAACTCTCCCCATTTTCCAGTGTTGCCTTCAGCTGTTCTTTTCCAGTTTTCTTCCCCGAATCCCAGCTCAACAAGACAGCTCCTCTCTGTTCCGATCTCAGGAGTGTGTAGGACAGTGCAGAATCAACAAGGCTCTGTGTTCTACTCGTGACTTCTGGTTAAGATGGCACTGGTGAACCTCTGTGGCTTCTGGCTGGCAGCTAACGAAACAATGACAACAACTTAAATACTTTGTTAACCACACTTCTTCTGGCAAACAATCATCACAATAGTCTGTAACTTCCCTTTAGTTGGAGGCAATTCAATCTGGTAGAACCGAGGTAAGGCGAGTTGGCAGGCCCATTGCTGAGAGCATGAAAAACATGAAAGATCAGGCACAGGCCGAATCAAAACCACGGGGTCCAGGCGCCAGACACGACTAAGCATGATCTACGGGTGGAGATTTACAGATGAAATCAATGCTACAGGGTCAGGCACCAGACACAACCGAGCATGATCCTCGGATGGAGATTTACAGGTTGAATTGAAGTGGTGAAGCGTATTCAAGAGGCAGAGCCTGTTGTTCAGATGGAGATTTAACCAGAGAGCCAGATAGAAAAGGTGAGATTTGGGCTGCCTCAGATCACTGCTCAAAGCAGCAGAACCCGATGTTGGGATGGAGAGTTAGGCACTGAGCCAGATTGGATATGTCAGGCTGTCAGAAAGGTCTGGGTGATGGGGACTGAGGTGAAGTACGGGCCAACTAAGATCGCTGCCCCACAATGTTTACATGGCTCTACACTGAAGTATGGGGCTCTCTTGCAGATCTCAGTTCAGAAGCACGATTGGCTTGCAGTTACTGTTTGCATGATGGATTGTTTCTATTGCACATTGAGTATTCAACGGTCTTTTTTCATATCTGTGGGGTTGATTTTGTGTTTCTTTGTCTCGTGGCTGCCTGTCAGGAGATGAATCTCAAGGTTCTATAACATATGCATATTTTGATAATAAAATGTACTTTCAACTTTGAACTTTAATTGGGACTGGGTCAGGGATACAGGGCAATTGGGGAGAGGGGTGACTGTGGGATGATGTGAGGGAGTTGGATTAACATCAATTGAGATACAGTCAGCGACACAGGGCACTGTGGTTACCAAGTGACGGTGTGAAGGTTAACTTGTTTAACATCAGTGGAGATCCAGGTGTTGACATGGTTGGCTGTGATTTAAGGGGAGTGATGTGAGGATGATTGGAACTGGGAGTGTGAGGATGGGATTAATTTTGTAATCTTTTCTGTCCAACCCCTCCCCCTTCATGATGGAGAGTTTTATCTGGCCTGTGGTGAGAGGGAGTGGATCCATCGATTCCTTGTCACCGGGAGTGTGAGGATGGGATTAATCACAGAATCTTTTCTCCTCCCCAGATCCCGATGACAGATCATCACACATTGCTTGGATCATTCCCGTCATCATGATACTCATTCTTCTGTGTTGCGGTATACTCTACATAAAGCGGCATGATCTTCGCTCACGCTGGAACAAATGTATGGGAAAGAACTCTGGTACACCTGCTGGTAGGTGTCTCTCCCCACCCCCCCAGTACCAGATTACAGATCGTCACATACTGGTTGTACAATTCCTATTGTGATACTCAGTCTGATTATTGCGTGTGTCGTGCTGCATATAATCCAGGGTCATCTCTGCTCTGGATACTCTGGCATCATTGCCACTCATGCAAGTCCACCCAGATGGGAAAGGCATCAAAAAGGGATACATGTGATAGGGAGGAGGAGGGGAGGGAGCAGGGAGGTGGAAGGGAGGGTCTTGGGGGTGTAGGGAGGAGGAGGGGAGGGTCTGTGGGAGCAGGGAGGAGGACTAGTGGAGGGGCTAAGGGAGCGGATTGGAGCGATGTATGTGTTGATCAGGAAAGGCACTGACGGGGCCTCCTCACCTCTGCTCTCTGTCCCACAGAGCCGGCAGTGACACAATCTTTGAACAGTCGATCTGGTGGAGAACACAGCTCATAGACACTCACTCCGTCGGGGCAGTGTGTGTTCGATACTGGGGAATGGTGCCTACCCATGGCACAGACTGAGAGCATCGGAACATCCCACTGGCACCACTGTCCCTGTTCCACAATCCCGGTGAGGGGGGAATCACTTTAAACACCAAGGGTTCTGCAGTGACCTGTGGTGACCCCACACCCAGATTTGGTCAGTCTCCCAGACTGAGGTTTATAACTGAACCTGTGCTGTGCTCTGTGTTACTGACGGGATCTCCAGTGATCTTCCTACAGCCATTCCTGGGATATCCACCCAGTTCTCGTGACCCATTTAACCATTAACATCCTGGAGGAAATTCCTGAAATTGAAATCAACCAAAGAGCCCATGGGAAATCCAGAGAGACCCACACCCAGGAGGTCTGACTTGGTGAAGAGTCCTGGGGCTCCTCTCCCCACACCCCAGGGCTGGGGAAGGGTTACATATTGCAAATAGTTTATTGATGATATTTTATGTTCTCGGTCAAAATGAACCAGTTAAGGTTTCACTAGAGAAACCACAGTCTGAGAGTCTATTGATGGGTGTTTCAGGGAGTGGGCACATTACTCAGCTGTGCACTGTCACACATCGAGTGTCTCAGGCAGCGTCTGTGGAGAGAGACGAAGAGTTAATGTTTCACACCCTTCATCTGAATCTGTCTCCACACACGCTGCCTCACCTGCCCAGGGCCTTCAGCGTTTCCAGCTTTTGCTTCAGATGTTCACTCTCTGCTCTAAATATGTAAATGTGCAATAACATTAAAGAACCATTCTAAAACCAGTCTTTGGGGTACTGCAAGTCTGTGTCTTTGCTGATGCTTTGCTGCACGCTTGAGTGCTCGGTGGGGGGGGGGAGTGCCAATGCTTTTTTGCTGATGGGGTAAGGGGTGATCGGTGATTTGTTGCTGTTTATGCGTGGGAGGGGGAGATGACGGGGGTGTTGGGGTTCTAACATTTAACTGTCATTCATTCTTTGGGGGACTCTGTTTTCATGGATGGTTGCGAAGAAAAAGAATTTCAGAATGTATATTGTATACATTTCTCTGACATTAAATGTCATTGTAGCCTAAAAAATTATTCTGTTGTTGGACGCCCATGAAGCTGTAAGGGGTTACAGAGTGGGGGAGGGGTCCAGGGACCAGAGTGGGTTTCAAAGATAGGGAGGATGGTTCAGTCCTTACAAGTGTTGTTGGAGTTGACCTCGCCCAGGTAAGTGGAGTGTGTTCCATTAACACTTCTGAGTTGCAGATGGGGGAGAGGCATTGGGGTGTGAGGAGGTGAGTCGCTCCCCACAGGGTCCCCGGTCTCTGACCTGCTCCTGTAGACATGGTGTTGCTGTGACTGGTCCAGTTGAGTCTCTGGTCAGTGGTGACCCCAGTGTGTTCATGGTGGGAACTGGACAATGGGGATGTCAGAGGGAGGTGGTCAGACTCTCTCTTATTGGAGATGGTCACTGCCTGGTACTTGTGTGGCTTGAATGTTACCTGTCACTTCTCAGCCTGTGTCTGACTGTTGTCCTGAGCTTACTGCATGCAGAAAAGGGCTGCTTCACCTTCTGACGTGGGAATGGAACTGAATATTGTGCACTCACCAGTGAACATTCCCACTTCTGACCTCCATTGACCCTCATTGCACAATAAAGTCACCCCAGTCCCACTCTCAAACAATATCCCAACTCCAACAAAATCGTGGCTCCCAACAACATCTAATCCCCAAACAATTCTGCACTTCAATCAACAACCCTACTAAAAATATAAACCAATATAATTAAATACCTCAAACCCAAAATGACAATCCCACCAAAAAACCGCACTCAAGATCAATCAACATCCAATCACAATGACATTAACACCTCAGGCCAAACAAGAATCCGCACACGACAACAATAATCCTCATCCAAGCAACACTTCAACCCAACAATAGTAACTTATTTATACAGCACTCTTTGTGCAGACAATGTCGTTCAAAGTGTTCTACAATGGGATAAAGTGCAAACATTAAAAGACAAAAAGATGTTAGCTAAAAGTGAGGTTAAATAAATAGGTTTGAAAGTGTCAGTGAGTTTGCATCCCTTTTCATTTTTAGGTACTGAGTTCTACAGACAGGGAAAGTACTTTAAAAAAGATGACCTACCATTTATAATTTAAATTCAAGAGTCTGGCTGAAGAAGACCTGAGAGCTCAAGCAGAATTATGAAACAAAAGCAATTCTGGCATACTCTGGTCCTAGAGCATTGAGAGCTTTAAAAACAAAAGTTATAGAATTTTAAAATCAATTCTAAAAGGTACAAGATCCAATGCAAAATATTTTGGATTGGAATGATATGCTCCCTCATCCTGGTTTTAGTTGAAAGTCCAGCAGCAGCATTCTGAGTAAGTTGAAGTTTATCAATAGATAGCATTGGATCGCCAGTAAAATTTGCATTGCAGTAAACTAGTCTATTTAATTTAAGGGTGTGAACTAGTTTTGCAGCATCATTACAAGACAGAAATGGATATTCCTTTGCAATGTTTCTAAGTGTAGAAATGTTGCTCTGGTCACTTTCCTTATGCGGGATTGAATATTTAAATCTGGATCAAGGAAGGCCTCCAGGTTTGTTACTTCTGATTATACAAGGGGAGTCAAGTTCCCAAGTTTATCAAGAAGTTTATCTCTTTTGGCTCTGGGACCCACCAGAAGTATTTCAGTTTTATCTTCATTTCGTTTCAGGAAATTATTGCTCATCCTTTTGTTTATTGCAGCCGTACCAGAAGTCAGAGAAGATAGAGTGTTATCATTAGGCTCGAAAGATTGTGGAAATCAAATTTGTACTCTAATGATGTCTCCTGAGGGGAGCGTGTATAAGGAGAAGAGTAGGGGACCAAGGCAGCTTCACTGAGCACCAAAAGCTACATCATATCTCTGAGAGAAATTGTCTCTAAGACAGATAATAAACTTTCTTTCTGAAATACATTAAACCAATTAAGGGGAACACCAGTGAGGTCAACGCAGTTCTCAAGGTGATCTGGAAGAACGTTGCGGTCAACTGGATTGCAGGCAGCACTTAAAGTAGATTGAGGAGAATTAGAACTGAGACCCTGTTGGCATCAGTGCTGGGCTGAAGGTCACTGACAATTTTGGTGAGGGCTGTCACCACCCAGTGGTTTGCATGGAAACCTCTCTAGAATATTGTTCTCATTTAGAAAGTTGTTGAGTTGGTTGCAAATGACTTCCAAATGACAATCAACATCCTTATCACAAACAACAATCCACCAACAGGAAATGTTGGTGCCAAGACAGAGGCGAATTCGAGGTTTCTGTAGAGATCTCTCTCTTTATTAAAGCACAGGCAGACCAGAGAGAATGAACCCAGGGAAGTGGCTTGCCCCTCTTGTACAATGCGGGAAGTCGGGCTGATCTCCAGTGTCCCTAGCGATTACATCTGCAAGAAGTGCACTTGGGTACAGCTTTTCACAGGCTATGTTAGCGAAATGGGTCTGGAACTGGATGAACTGTGGATCATTCAAGGGATAGAGAAGTTGCTTGATTAAGAGTTACAGGGAGGCAGTCATATCTAAGTTGCAGGATGCAGGTAACTGGGTGACCGTAAAGACAGTGAAAGAGAACAGTATTGAGGACAGGTGATGGGATGTTACATTGAAGTTGTATAAGACATTGCTGAGGCCAATTCTGCTGTATTGTGTGAAGTTTTTGTCACCTACATACAGGAGAGATGTAACTAAGGTTGAAAGTGTACAGAGGAAATTTACAGGGTTGTTGCCGTATCTGAAGGACTTGAGATATAAGGGAAGACTGAACAGGTTTTGACTTTCTTCATTAGAACATAGAAGATTGAGAGGAGATTTGATAGAGGCATACAAAATTATGAGGGGTATAGATAGAGCAAATGCAAGCAGGCTTTTTCCACTGGGTTATGGGTTATAAGTGAAAGATGTAAAGTTTAAGGGGAACATGAAGAAAAACCTCTTCACTCAGAGGGTAATGAGAGTGTGGTATGGGCTGCCAACACAAGTGGTGCATGTGATTTCTATTTCAATCTTTAGCAATGTTTTGATAGGCACAATGGAGTGGAGGTATGGAGGGTTCTAGTCCCATTGTGGGGTGATGGGAGTAGGCAGTTTAAATGGTTTGGCATGGACAAGATGGGCTGAAGGGCCTGTGTCTGTGCTGTATGTTTCCTTGATTCGATGAATAATCAGTACAGAGTTGTTGTGGCTGTTCCCTTCAATAAAAAGCATGCAGTTTTGGATACTATTGGACTCTGTTGCAAAGGAATGTCACAGCAGTCTGGTCTCTGGTACTGTCTGGTTCTGTTGCTGAAGAGGGAAGACTGGAGAAGAGGTGAGCAGCAGTGATTCACTGTTTAAGGGGACAAAAGAGATTCTGTGAATGAAATCATGACAAACAGATGTGATGTTACTTTCCAGGTGCTGGGGTCAGAGACATCCCTGAGTCCATATCACTCTTAATGGGAAAGGTGAGCAGCCAGAAGTTATGATCCAGATTGGAACCAATTACACAGGCAGAAAGGGTGACAAGTCTCTGCAAAGAGCTTTCAGGGAGTCAGGTGCTCAGTTAAAGAACAAGACCTGCAGGGATTACTCTCTCTGTGCCACGTGCAGGTGAGGCCGGAAATAGGAAGTCAGTGCACATTTTGGTAGGAATAATCAAAATAGGACATACATGGTAAATGGTAGGGCATTGAGGGATGCAGTAGAACAGAGTGATCTAGGAATAATGGTGCATAGTTCCCTGAAGGTGGAATCTCATGTAGATAGGGTGGTGAAGAAAGCTTTTGGTATGCTGGCCTATATAAATCAGAGCATTGAGTCTAGGAGTTGGGATGTAATGTTAAAATTGTACAAGGCATTGGTGAGGCCAAATTTGGAGTATTGTGTACAGTTCTGGTAATCGAATTATAGGAAATATATCAACAAATTAGAGAGAGCACAGAGGAGATTTACTAGAATGTTACCTGGGTTTCAGCACCTAAGTTACAGAGAAAGGTTGAACAAGTTAGGTCTTTATTCTTTGGAGCGTAGAAGGTTGAGGGGGGACTTGATAGAGGTATTTAAAATTATGAGGGGGATAGATAGAGTTGACGTGGATAGGCTTTTTCCATTGAGAGTAGGGGAGATACAAACAAGAGGATATGAGTTGAGAGTTAAGGGGCAAAAGTTTAAGGGTAACACAAGGGGGAATTTCTTTACTCAGAGAGAGGTAGCTGTGTGGCACGAGCTTCCAGTAGAAGTGGTAGAGGCAGGTTCGATTTTGTCATTTAAAAAAATAATGGATAAGTATATGGACAGGAAAGGAATGGAGGGTTATGGGCTGAGTGCAGGTAAGTGGGACTAGGTGAGTATAAGCATTCGGCACGGACTAGAAGGGCTGAGATGGCCTGTTTCTGTGCTGTAATTGTTATAGGGTTATATATATATATATAGTTATTGTTACGTACCCGTGACGCGTGACAGTGGTACCCTTGTCACGTGACTGGGGTTGAAGTTATACTGGACATGAGGTAATGGTTTTGTGATGGTGGAGTGATGTCATTTTCCCGCCAGTAGAGGTCATGTGACAGGTTTTTCTACAGGGTATAAAAGGAAGACCCACCCTGTCAGGTGGGGCAGTTCGTGGCTGGATTTGCCAAGATGACTTCATATCACTGTGTGATTTAATGTGATGACGCAGTTTAGTTAAAAATGAAGTTTTATATAATGCCTAAAGTTTAAAAGGTCAGAGCCAACGGTTTCTTTGCCAAGGGAGAGTGAAGCTTGGACGACAAATTGAGAAGAATCGATTTTCGATGGATTGACTGCGACCTTGTTTGATCCTCATTCGGAAGGATTTCGTTTACTATTCTCACGATAGTCTCCGCTGGGAAAAGCGGGAGATTGAGAATATTGTGGAAGGAAGGTCAGTCACTTTAAGTTGTTATATTTAATAAAATTCGACGTGGGAGTTCGACGCTGGGAATCGAAGGACATCGACGTGGAAGAGAATTTACATCGCTTTAAAAAGTCTCTCCTTTTAAAAGTACCGTGAGCTTTTGAACTGTCGGCATATTGTTCTTTGAACTGTTTTCATTCGGCAATTCGCTTTAGAGAACTGAGTTCTTTTCAATACTGCTTTAAAGACTGTTTGGGACTGCAACGCTATTAAGAACTGTTTGATTCAGCTGCCAGCAGCTGGTTTCGGGTCATTGTTTGGGTTTGTTTACTTTTGAAGGGGGTTTGTTATCAGTGTTTAATAAACGTGTTATTCGTTATAAAACCCCTTGCCTAACTCATCTATATTATTGTTGCCCGAATACGTAACATAAATATGGGGGCTTCGTTCGGAATTGAATTATTTGAGTTTAAAAAGTTTTTTGAATTTTGAATCGGTGTTTTGGTAACGGGGATTGCTCGGTTTTTTTTTGTTTGATTGGCTTGTGAGTGGTATTCGGCAACGATGAATATTGATGAGTTTCTGGATTCGCCAGACGCGGACTTGTTAGCGAAGGCGAAAAAAACTGAAGTCTCTGAACTTGCTAATCGGTTGCTTCTTAAAGGGATTTTGCCAACTACATCAAAAGCTGTAATACAGAGAAAGATCGCATCACATTTTGTGGCTTCGGGTCATTTTGAAGAATCGATTTTAGAATCGTTTCCAATAAGTAATCTGGAGATGCAGTTGCAAATTGAACAAATGAGGTTGGAACAAAGTAAAGCAGAGTTAGAGAGGTGTAAATTGGAATCTGAGCAGAAGAAAAGAGAATTTGAATATGCAATGGTGAATTTAAGGTCTGAGAATCAGTCTTCTGATTCTAGAAAACCGTTTGTTGCTAGCCAAGAAATTAAATTGGTCCCTCCATTTAGTGAAACAGAAGTGGAGAGATATTTTCAACATTTTGAAACTATTGCTCGGATGTTAGAGTGGCCGAAAGATAAATGGTCAGTGTTATTACAGAGTGTAATTAAAGGCAAGGCACGACACGTTTACACAGCTTTAACTGCTGCGCAAGCATTAGATTATGATATTGTGAAAGAAAATATTCTCAAATCGTATGAATTGGTCCCAGAAGCGTACAGGGAAAGATTCAGGAGTTTGAAAAAGTCTGTGGAAAAGACTTATGTGGAATTTGCCTATGATAAAGCTATGTGTTTTGAGAGATGGGTTTCTTCTAAAAATGTAAATGAGGACTATGATACATTGAGAGAGCTGATTTTGATGGAGGAATTTAAAAGAAGCATTCCTGTTGAAGTAAGGACCTACTTAAATGAGAGGGATACTGATAAATTGCAGGACTGTGCTAGATTAGCTGATGAGTATGTTTTAATCCATAAGAATAAATTTCCTCAGGGTAGAATTTTTAAGAGGAAAAATAATATGGAGACTCCAGGTAAATTAGAAATTAAATCAGAGGTTAATGAGAGAGGTAAGGAGGAAGGAAAACCTGTGAAGGAAAGACAGTTTGGTCTTATTTGTAACTATTGTAAGAAGCCTGGCCATGTAATAGCTAACTGTTTCAAATTGAAAAAGAAAGAGAAGGAAGCAGTTCCGGATGCTTGTGTGCAACATACTAAAGCACCTGTAAAGTTACAGGGTTTGGTAAACACAAATGAGGATTTGTTAGAGTCTGACAAAGTTAGAAAGGGATATGATCATTTTATAACTGAAGGGTTTGTATCCTTGAAAGAAGGATCTACTCTGGTGCTAATAAAGATTCTTAGGGATACTGGAGCTTCTCAATCACTGATGTTAGATAGTGTGTTGAAGTTTAATGAAAAGAGTGATACTGGTGAGGTAAATTACATAAGAGGTGTTGGAAGTGATTTTATGCCTGTACGTTTACATGAAGTAAATTTAAAGTCAGGGTTAGTTACAGGATTTGTTAAGGTAGGATTACAGCATAGCTTACCTGTGAAGGGTATTTCTTTATTGTTAGGTAATGACTTGGCAGGTGGACAAGTTTTTCCTGAAGTGCATTTGACAATGGAATCAGAGGAACCAGAGGTGAATTCTAATACAGATTTTTCTTGTGTTGTGACTAGAGCTATGGCTAAAAAAATTGATGTGCAGAATGAGGTTGTTACTCATGACTGTTCAACTCAGGATTTGAGTTTTGAGGATGTGTCAGAAACTTTCTTACCTTCGTTGTTTGAACAAGATTCTGGGAGTAAGTCTGACTATGAAGATTTATCTTTGTCTCGGAAGGAGATGATAGCAGAGCAGAATAGAGATCCTGAGATTGTAAAATTAAGGGAACAAGCTTTACTAGGTAGTGAAATTGAGAAGGTGTCAGTAGGATATTATTTGGAAAAAGGAGTGTTGATGAGGAAGTGGAGGTCGCCTACAATTCCTGCAAGTGAGGAATGGAATGTTGTTTACCAGGTAGTTGTTCCTAAAGTTTATCGGAATGAGATTTTGACTTTAGCTCATAGTGTGCCTTTAGGTGGACATCAAGGGGTAAGGAAAACTGTGGACAAGATTTTAAAACATTTTTACTGGCCTGGTTTAAGAAAAGATGTGGTGATGTTTTGTAAGACGTGCCATACTTGTCAAATTGTGGGTAAACCAAATCAGGTTACACCAGTAGCTCCATTACAACCTATTCCAGCATTCGGTGAACCGTTTTCTAAAGTTATTGTAGATTGTGTTGGTCCATTACCAAAGACAAAAACTGGTTATCAGTATTTGTTGACTATCATGTGTACTTCGTCTAGGTTTCCAGAGGCAGTACCACTTAGGAATATAAAAGCTAAAACTGTGACGAAGGCTCTTATAAAATTCTTTACTTATTTTGGATTGCCTAAGGAAATACAAACTGATCAAGGTAGTAATTTTATGTCTGGATTGTTTCAACAGATAGTTTATAAATTGGGAGCTAAGCAAATTACTTCGTCTGCATACCATCCAGAATCGCAAGGTGCTTTGGAGAGGTTTCATTCTACTCTTAAGAATATGATTAGGACATATTGTGTGGAGAATGAAGGTGACTGGGATGAGAGTATAAACTTACTTTTATTTGCAGTAAGGGAATCGGTACAGGAATCTTTAGGTTTTAGTCCATTTGAACTTGTGTTTGGACATAGAGTTAGAGGACCTTTAGCTTTATTGGAGGAACAGTGGATTAGTAAGGAAGTGCATACTAATTTGTTGGACTATGTTTTGAAATTTAAGGACAGGTTACATAAAGCTTGTAGCTTAGCCAAGGAAAGTTTGAAGTTGGCTCAGGAGAAAATGAAGACTTGGTATGATAAGGAAGCTAGGATGAGGATGTTTAAGCCTGGAGATAAGGTGTTGGTTCTTTTCCCAGTGCAGACAAATCCTTTACAAGCTAGATTTCATGGACCTTATGAAATTGTGTCTAGAGTTAATGATGTGGATTATGTAATAAAAACTCCAGATCGTAGAAGGTCAACACAACTTTGCCACATAAATATGATTAAACCATATTTTGAGAAACAATCTGATACTGTGACTGTTGTGGTTAGTGAGAATGAGTTGGATTTAACTGGGAACATGATAGATGATTCATCTGACTTTCATTCTAAATCTAACATTGTTTCTGTTAGGTTACCTAATTCGACTATTTTGGAAAATATGGATGAGAAATTTGCACATTTACAGCTAGAGCAGAAACAACAGATGAAGGAATTGATTTTTAAGTATAAGGATTTGTTTCCAGATGTTCCGAGAAGGACTACTATAGCTTCACATGATGTAGATGTTGGAGATGCCAAACCTATTAAACAACATCCATATAGGATGAACATGGAAAAATGTGAACTTGCTGAGAAAGAAATTGACTACATGTTAGAGAATGATATTATTAGACATTCTAACTCGAATTGGAGTTCGCCATGTGTAATGGTGCCAAAACCTGATGGTAGTATTAGGTTTTGTACGGACTATAGGAAGGTGAATGCTGTAACGAAGACAGATGCATATCCAATTCCTAGAGTAGATGATTGTGTAGATAAGGTTGGAAAAGCAAAGTTCCTTACAAAGATTGATTTATTGAAAGGGTATTGGTGTGTTCCATTAACGGACAGAGGTAGAGAGATTTCTGCATTTGTAACTCCATCTGGGTTATATGAGTATAATGTTCTTCCATTTGGGATGAAGAATGCCCCAGGTACTTTTCAGAGGATGATTAATTCTGTGATTCAGGGATTGAAAGATACTGATGCTTATATTGATGATTTAGTGACAGGAAATGATACTTGGGAAGCACACATTATTGCGGTGGAGAAATTGTTTGAAAAGCTTTCAAAAGCTAACTTGACTATTAATTTAGCCAAGAGTGAATTTGGACATGCTACTGTGACTTACCTTGGTTATGTTGTGGGTCAAGGTAAGGTAGCTCCTGTTCAGGCAAAAGTTCAGGCAATTTTGGAAATTCCCACTCCGACGGGGGAAAAAACTCTCAGAAGGTTTTTGGGAATGGTAGGATATTATCGAAAATTTTGTAAGAATTTTGCTAATGTTGCCCTTCCATTAACTAACCTTCTGCAGAAGAATGTAAAGTTTGTATGGACAGTGTTTTGTCAGGAAGCATTTGAAAAATTGAAAACAATGATATGTGAACAACCTGTGCTTAAGGCACCTGACTTTGAAAAACCTTTTTCATTAGCTGTGGATGCTAGTGATGAAGCTGCGGGAGCAGTATTGATGCAAAGGAATGAGGGTGATGAGGGTGATCATCCAGTAGCTTACTTTTCTAAGAAATTTAATAAGCATCAAAGAAACTATTCAACAATAGAGAAAGAATTGTTATCTCTTGTTTTAGCTTTGGAATATTTTGAGGTATATGTTGGTACAACTCAAAAACCACTTATTGTTTACACTGATCATAATCCGTTAGTTTTTCTGAGTAAGATGAAAAACAAAAACAGAAGATTGTTAAATTGGAGTTTGATGTTACAAGAGTACAATATTGTGATAACTCATATTAAAGGTAAAGATAATGTGGTTGCTGATTGTCTATCTCGATATTGAATGTACAATGTTTTTTTTTTGGAGTGGTTTTTTTTATTGTAACACTCCTACTGTATTGTATATTGTGTATGTTATATGATTTATACATTTTTTTTTGTAAGTAATTGTTAAAAATTTTTGTTCTTGATAGACCAAAAATGTTTTTTTTTGGAGGGAGGTGTTACGTACCCGTGACGCGTGACAGTGGTACCCTTGTCACGTGACTGGGGTTGAAGTTATACTGGACATGAGGTAATGGTTTTGTGATGGTGGAGTGATGTCATTTTCCCGCCAGTAGAGGTCATGTGACAGGTTTTTTCTACAGGGTATAAAAGGAAGACCCACCCTGTCAGGTGGGGCAGTTCGTGGCTGGATTTGCCAAGATGACTTCATATCACTGTGTGATTTAATGTGATGACGCAGTTTAGTTAAAAATGAAGTTTTATATAATGCCTAAAGTTTAAAAGGTCAGAGCCAACGGTTTCTTTGCCAAGGGAGAGTGAAGCTTGGACGACAAATTGAGAAGAATCGATTTTCGATGGATTGACTGCGACCTTGTTTGATCCTCATTCGGAAGGATTTCGTTTACTATTCTCACGATAGTCTCCGCTGGGAAAAGCGGGAGATTGAGAATATTGTGGAAGGAAGGTCAGTCACTTTAAGTTGTTATATTTAATAAAATTCGACGTGGGAGTTCGACGCTGGGAATCGAAGGACATCGACGTGGAAGAGAATTTACATCGCTTTAAAAAGTCTCTCCTTTTAAAAGTACCGTGAGCTTTTGAACTGTCGGCATATTGTTCTTTGAACTGTTTTCATTCGGCAATTCGCTTTAGAGAACTGAGTTCTTTTCAATACTGCTTTAAAGACTGTTTGGGACTGCAACGCTATTAAGAACTGTTTGATTCAGCTGCCAGCAGCTGGTTTCGGGTCATTGTTTGGGTTTGTTTACTTTTGAAGGGGGTTTGTTATCAGTGTTTAATAAACGTGTTATTCGTTATAAAACCCCTTGCCTAACTCATCTATATTATTGTTGCCCGAATACGTAACATTATATATTGTTATATCTGCCAACACAGATGCCTTCTGCAGGAAGGTACAGAGTCAACTGTACTTCCTTAGAAGGTTGGCGTCATTCAATGTCTGTAGTGAGATGCTGAAGATGTTCTATAGGTCAGTTGTGGAGAGCGCCCTCTTCTTTGTGGTGGCGTGTTGGGGAGGCAGCATTAAGAAGAGGGACGCCTCACGTCTTAATAAGCTGGTAAGGAAGGCGGGCTCTGTCGTGGGCAAAGTACTGGAGAGTTTAACATCGGTAGCTGAGCGAAGGGCGCTGAGTAGGCTACGGTCAATTATGGAAAACTCTGAACATCCTCTACATAGCACCATCCAGAGACAGAGAAGCAGTTTCAGTGACAGGTTACTATCGATGCAATGCTCCTCAGACAGGATGAAGAGGTCAATTCTCCCCAATGCCATTAGGCTTTACAATTCTACCACCAGGACTTAAGAACTCTTTAAAAGCTATTATTAATGCTTTTTGAGATAGTGATTTAGATGCATATCATATTTTTTACTGAGTTAAGTATTGTATGTAATTAGTTTTGCTACAACAAGTGTATGGGACATTGGAAAAAAAGTTGAATTTCCCCATGGGGATGAATAAAGTATCTATCTATCTATCTATGGTTGCATGCACTGTAACATGTGGCTAAGGACATGGTGCAGGGGAAAGCTTCAGATTTTTGGATCATTGGATTCGCTTCCAAAGTTCAAAGCAAACTTGTTCTGAAAGTCCATAGATGTCCTGTGATTCATTTACTTGTGGGCATATGTAGTAAATCCAAGAAATAAAACAGAATCAATGAAAGACTGCACCCAACAGGGTAGACAAACTTCAATGTGTGAAAGACAACAAATTATGTAAATACAGGGGGAAAAAATAAATAAGCAATAAATGTCAATAACATGAGATGAAGAGTCCTTGAAAGTAAGCCAATATGTTGTGGGAACAGCCCAGTGATGGGCAAGTGAAGTTGGGCCCTTTGGTTCAAAAGCCTGATAGTGGAGGGGCAATACCTGTTTCTGAACTTGGTGGTGGGGGCTTGCTGGCAGCTGTGAAAAGAGAGCATGGTCTGGATGTTGAGGATCCATGGTGGATGCTGCTTTCTTGCTTCAGCACTCCATGTAGATGTGTTCAATGGTGGGGAGGGCTGAAGACAATAATCAGTCCCTGGGTCTTGCTGACATTGACTGAGAGGTTGTTATGGCACCACTCATCCAGATTTTCAATCTCCCTCCTATATGAATGTATCGAGCTGCAGCTCCTTTGGGACTGTGTTATGGAACTCAAGCTGCAGCCTGATGACTTCCAGCTCCTACAGGAGCAAGAGGAAGTGATAGACAGGAGCTATAGGGAAATAGCCACCCTTAGGTTACAGAAGGCAGTTCCCTAGGTGACTGTCAGGAGAGGAAAAGGGTCTATGATAGAATTCACCCTGCACTTTGAGAAGAAGCTAAAATTAGATATATCAGTGTAGAGGGGAGTAATCCAGTTCCCAGTAATGTTCCTCGAGGTCACCTTTTTGTGCCACACGAAATCAGGTCGGAGGTCCTCAAATGGGGGCACACATCCAAGATAACAGCATGTGCCCTGGGATTTCATGCACCCTAGATTTCATATCAATAGGGACATTAAGTCATTTGCCTGAGACATTTGTGCCGGTTCCAAAGATTCCATTCTGCTCCTCAGGGTCTTATCCGTCCCCTCCCGCTCCTGGTTCCACCTTTAGCTGGATTTTTTTTTACCACTGGTTTGTCCACCACACTCCTTTCCTGTTATTTTAGTCCTGGATGATTGATTTTCCAAGTCCTGTAGAATTTTCCCTTCACTAAATTGCAGCCGGTGGTTTGGATACATACATGTCCTTCTGATATTGATTCTCTCAGGGGTCCATAATTTGTGTCCAAGTTTTGGCAGGCATTTTGTAAAATTATTGGAGCTACTTCTCACCTCTCTTCAGGTTTTCACACACAAACAACTGGTCAGATCGAGAGGACTAACCAAGATTTAGAACGGACTCTTCACTGCCTTGTTTCTGATAACCAAACCTCTTGTAGTAACCATTTAATATGGGCAGAGATAGTTCATAACAACCTTCACCATTCTTCGACAGACATGTCTCCTTTCGAATGCCAGTTTGGGTTTAAGCCTGCTCTATTTCCAGCACAGGAAGTGGAAGTTGGTGTTCCCTTTGCTAAACAGTTTGTTGAGCTCTGTTGACAGCGATGGCCTCAAGTCAAGTGGTACTTTGTCCTGTTGCGGTGAGGTCGCAGGTCCATGCCGACAGAAGCAGGCGTTCTTTTTGCGTGGGTCAGTAGGTTTGGCTCTCCACTCAAGACCAAATCCTCCCTTTAAGCTAAAATCCGGAAGCTAGCTCCTTGCTTCATTAGACTTTTTAAATTGTGAAGAGGATCAACTCTGTAACTTATAGATGAGGAAATCTGCAGATGCTGGAAATCCAAGCAACACACATAAAGTGCTGGAGGAACTCAGCAGGCCAGGCAACATATGGGTATCTATGGAAAAGTGAAAAAAAGGTCCACTTTTTGGACCAAGACCTTTCAGCAGGACTGAAAAAAAATGAGATTAGAGCAAGAAGGTGGGGGGCAGGTATGTTGGAGAGGAGGAATACTACAAGGTGGTAGGCGACAGGTGAAACCAGGAGGGGGGGGGAGTAAAGATCTGGGAAGTTGATAGGTGAAAAAGATAAAGGGCTGGAGAAAGGGGAATCTGATAGGAGATGGTAGAATACAATGGAAGAAAGAAAAGGGGAGGTAAATTGCAGGTAAGGAGATAAGGTGAGAGTGGGAAATGGGAATGGGAAAAGGAATGGTGAAGTAGGGGGTGGGTGGTAATTACCGGTAGTTGAGAAATCTGTGTTCATGCCATCGGGTTGAGGGCTACCCATATGGAATATAAGGTGTTGCTCCTCCAACCTGAATGTGGCCTCATGCCAGCAGTGGAGGAGGCCATGGACAGACATCATCATTGTCTGAACCCTTAGTGCCTAGGTGGCACATGGGGCCTCGTGGACAGGCATACCAGAATGGTAATGGGAAGGAAAATTGAAATGAGTGGCCACAAGGAGATCCTGCTCTTTCTGGTGGATGGAGCATAGGTGCTCAGTGAAGTGGTCTCCCAATCTATGTTGAGACTCACCGATTATCAGGAGGCCACATGGAGCACCAGATACAGTAGATGACCCCAACAGACTCACAGGTTGAGTGTTGTCTCACCTGAAAGGACACTTGGGGATCTGAATGGTAGTAAGGAAGGAGGTGTAGGGACAGATATGGCACTTATTCTGCTTACAAGGGTAAATACCAGGAGGGAGGTCAGTGGGAGGGATTAATTGACAAGGGAGTCACGTAGGGAAAGATCACTGCGGAAATTGGAAAGTGAGTGGAGGGGACTAGGGAATGATGTGCTCAGTGGTAAGATGTTGTTTGAGATGGCAGAAGTTATGGAGAATTTTGTGATGGACGGTGAGGCTACTGGTAGGCGAGGATGAGGAACCCTATTCCTGGTGCGGTGGCGGGAGGATGGAGTGAGAGCAAATGTGCACAAAATGACAGAGATGTGGATGAGAGCACTTGTGATGGTGGAGGAAGGAAATCCCCTTTCCTTGAAGAAGGGTTATCTGCTTCACAGAACTACCTGGACTATAACTCTTCCCACTCTATCTCTTCTAAACCCATCCCCTTCTCTCAGTTTCACCATCTACACTATATTTGCTCTCAGTCTGAGGCTTTTCTTCCAAGAAATATGCTGTTCACCACCAACACTGCCCTCATCACCTCTCCTCTATTTCTCACACCCCAGCAGAGACAGGGTTCCTTTTGGACTCATTGCCACCCCAGTTGCCTCTGTATCCAGTACACAATTCTCTATAACTTCCAACATCTCCAATGGGATCCCACCACCAAGTACATCTTTCCCTCTACCCCGCTTTCTGCTTCCCACAGGGATTGTTCCCTATGCGACTTCTTCATGCATTCAGCTCCCGCCACTGATCCCCCTCCTGGTACTTATCCTTGCAAGTGGAATAAGTTCCACACCTGCCCCTTACCTCCTCCACTGCCATTCATTGTCCTTTCAGGTGAGGCTACACTTTCCTGTCAGCCTGCTGGGATCATTTAATGTATCTGGTGTGGCCTCCTGTATATCAGTGAGAGCCAACATAGATTGGGAGACTGCTTCAAGAAGCACCTATGCTCCATCTGCCTGAAAAAAGCAGGATCGCCTGGTGGCCACCCATTTCATTTCTACTTCCCATTCTCATTCCAACATGTCAGTCCATGGCCTCCTCTACTGTTGCGATGAGGCCACCCTCAGGTTGGAGGAGCAACACCTTATATTTCATCTGGGTAGCCTCCAACCTGATGGCACAAACACTGATTTCTCAAACTTCTGGTAATTGCTCCACCTGCTTCAACATTCCCAATTCTTTTTTTCCTATCTCACCTCAATTCCTGATCTGCCCACCTCAGGTGCTCCTCCCCCTTCCTATTCTTTCATGGTCTTCTACCCTCTTCTATCAGAATCCCCCTTCTCCAGTCCTTTATCTCTTCCATCTATCAACTACCCAGCTCTTTACTTTATCCCTCCCTCTCTCCCAGTTTCACCTATTGTTGGGGCGATGAAGCAGGGATCCAATCGTAGACTCAGTACTGTGCACACAGCGATAATAATTGAGTAACAAATCCTGAGGTGCAATCAAAGTCAGCGTCAAGGTCCAGGCAGAGATCAAAACATCCAGAGAAATCCGAAAACCAGAATCAGGAAACAGGCAGAGTCAATATTCAGACAAAGTACAGGTATGAATGCTGGAAAGGCTCAGGAAAATTCATTGGCTCAATCTGGCAACAAACAGGTGAAAACACAGGAATGAAACACACTGAGCAATAAACAGAGAGGCAGATGATAGGTGGAGCACAATGAGACATGGGTGGCAGCAATACAGTAATAATGAGAAACAGATGAGAGGCGGAGTACTCAGTGATACAGGGGCTGGAGTAGAGCAGGAGCGGAGACAGGAGCACATGGCAACACAAAACCACAGGATGATAGCTAGGGAGAAACACACAAAATATCACAGTTCAACTGCAGGTACGGACACCTATCACCTACTACCTTGTACTTCTCCTACCACGCCCCCCCCCCCCCCACTATGTAGCCCTGACCTCCCCTTTCCTTCCACAGCTGATAAAGCATCTCAGTCCAAGACATCAACAGTTTCCTCTTTTCCATGGATGTGCCTGGCTTGCTGAATGCCTCCTGAATTTTGGTTTGGTGATGTATACATTACAGCCTACTAGGGCACTTTGAATATATCTCTCCTTTCACTTCTTTAAGCTTAAACCCCTACTAGCTGCTACTACTAAGCTTGCCCCTCCTAGATCATAAACGAATCACCAGTTTACATTATCCACAAACTGCTCAAGGGGCAGTTCCGGTAGTTGGTTCTTTGGGAGCTGTATGGTTCCGAGGAAAAGAGTTGGGTTCCAATCCAAGATATTTTGGATCCTGATCTCATTATTGAATTTTCATTGGCTTCACCCCGATCACCCTTAGCTGCCTGGAATTCACTTCAGAATGGTGGTAGTGGTGGTGGGGAGGTGGGTGTGGTTCTGTCATAACCATGGGTCATTTTTTAAAAAGAGATTTCTTTTTCTCAGTTAGTACATTTTTTCCTTTCACTGTCATTTCCACACTCCCTGTCTCTCTCCCCTCTTTCCCAAGTAGAAAAAAGAGCCAGCTTGCATTCAGACTATGTGTAACCCTGACAGTTTTATGTACTTCTCTAAAATCTCATTTTTTTCTCTTATGCTCCGCAAATAATATCCCAAACTATTCAAACTTTCTCTTTAACCGGTTGTCAAATACCGTAAGTGCAACTAACTTGTACATTTTCTCTGTACGACTTAAACCTTATTGATACATTTCCAGTCAGTAGATGACTAGAAATGTGCATATTGCTCCAAATTTTGTCTCACCAATACTTTACACACTGCAACATATTATTCCAACTCCTGCAGTCAATTTTTGATTCCTGAAAGCAAATGTGACAAAATCTATCTCTCCAGGCTTATTTAGATGTGATGCAACCTTTAAGGAATTATGCATTTGCATTTCCAAATCAATTTTCTCTACAGCACTCCTCTGTGCTGTACAGTTCAGTGTATATCATACCCTGGCTGCTCTCACAATGTGCAGCATTTCACACTTCTCTGCCATTTTCAGCTGAATCTTCCAGCTGGTCCATATTCTGCTGAAAGTATTGATAGCCTTCCTCCATCATCAGTACACACCAAGGCACAAATCCATGGTCTATCGAGACTAATGGAGGCCTACATCTACTACAGTCTTGGTGTCATCCGGAAGTTTTGCAGTCCTGTTATCCAAATCCTTCAAACAGATGAGAAATTTCAATGGATATAGCGCGGATCCAGTTGGTCCTCCAAAAGTCACACTCCTCCAGTCACAGAGGTAACCATCTACTACCACTCTTCGGATTCCTGTTGAGACTGACTTATTCTGTAAGAGCTTTCCTGTTTTCATCTTGATTAGCTTATTTATGCTCAGTCAATAGGTAAATTTAAAGTTAGAGAAACTCCACAATAGACATCCTGAAATTCTCTTTCTTTGCAGATATCCAGGAAAACAGAGGAGTGACCCAAAGAATGAATGACAGTTATAAAGTTAGAATCCCAATGCCCCTGCTCCCCCCTCTCCTCCAGCAAAAAAAGCATCAGCGCCCACTACTGAGCACTCAAGCATGCAGCAAAGCATCAATAAAGACACAGACTTGCAGTACCCCAAACATTACTCATTCTCTCAGTCATTTGATATACCACAGGCTTTATCTCTTCCTAGTAAGGGAAAAAGAGATGTCCCATTATACAGCGAGAGGGGAGACATAACAAGCAATTCACTTAGTTATGACATTAAGAGTCTGTTGCTTCACTTTTCCCAGCTCTGCGCACCAGAGAGTCGGCATCAGCACATCCCCAGAGCTAGGTAAATCCGGAACCTTGAAGGCGCATTCGCCTTTCAGGCCACTTCCTTGGGATATCAAAACGCGGCCAGTCGTGAGGTCCTGAAAGTGTGTCCAGCCATATTATACAAAGAAACAATTTCCATTACTTCTGTCAGACAAGCACTGTCTTAGCTCAGTCCATGTTCTGACAATTGGCTGGCCATCCGATGACCTGGTGTTTTCCGACTACAGAAGTGTCCTGGTCAAAAACTATCTGCACGTGCTATCTATTAAAATTGTGCATCAGATATCAGACAGAATGTGAAGCCATAGATTGTTAGATCTAATATTTTTCTATAGCCAAAACTCATTTCACCAGATGCCATGCTAGCCTATTTCGTAAAATAAAAGCTGATAGTTTGAGAGGTGTGTGTGTGTGTGTGTGTGTGTGTGTGTGTGTGTGTGTGTGTGTGTAAAGAGACCAAGACAGAAAGAGGATGAAAAAGAGAAACGGAGAAACACAAAGAGAAAGAGAGACTGATAAAGAAGAAGAAAGCTTTGGTAGTTATAAGTGGTCACTTTGAGTTTGGTGGCAGATGCCAAAAAGGATTGTGATTGAGACTGCAATGGTTACCGTCCTGTATTACCTCAAGAGAAAACCGAGCTTTAGACTAGGATAGTAGTCTTTAAGGAAAGATTAAAACCTGTGGCAGACAGTGCAAGCACTGTTCCTCTAAGATGCATGGTATGCGGCCATGTGGTAACTTCAATTCTCCCGCTTACCTAACATTTGTTGGTGCGAAACTGGAATTTTCTTTTATGTAATGATAATATAATTTTGAAATCTTAGATATAATTATGAAATGTCTTGTAATTACTTATGAGTTAATGAATGAAATGCATACATTTTCTAAATAATAAACATACTACAACCTTTACTTTGAAACAGTTTAGAGCTTCAAGTATTGACATTGTCAAAGTTACAAGTTAGAATACTGCTACAAATTGTAACAACAGACACAGAATGGAAGTTAGTGTCTCATTGTTAATAAAACCCTTAGCCCACTGAATGGCGACACCATTTAAATGTTTAGGAAACGTGAAGGATTTTCTTTGTCATACTGTATTTCATGATACACTTCAATAATTAAATAAAATAAGAAATATGAGATGTTTCAGTTTTCGTTCTAAGTATTCAGAGTATGCATATTGCCAAAGGAAAAAAAATCTCTTAAGTTGTTGTTTTCAGGGCATGTAAAATTTTCCTGCTCAGAGCAACGGTTGGTCTGCTGCAGCTGCAAGTAAAATAATAGATGTATCACTAGAGGTGTCTCCAAATGTGTCACTTACTGGGAATGGCAGTGACTGATCAGATAGATGCTTTACTTGACCTAACAATGAGACATTTTCCTATGATTTATCTGAAAGCAGGGAGTGCAGAACTGGGCTGAGAAGTGGCAGATGGAGTTCAACCCAGATAAGTGCAAAGGGGTTTATTTCGGTAGGTCAAATTTGAAGACAGAATATATTATTAATGGTAAGACTCTTGGTGGTGTGGAGGATCAGTGAGATCTTGGAGGCTGTGTCCATAGGCCACTCAAAGCTGCTGCACGAGAGAACTCGACTGGCTGTTTGTTGATGGAGTAGCAGTGTTTTTATTACCGCTCCTACTCTATTCAATTTACTGTTTCCAACTTGTTTTGGAAAACTTACTTTTAAATGCAATATTGTTTTCCGATGAGTGGTTCCAAACCTACTGAGAAAGGGGACCTCCTATAACTTTGGAATCTATTATGGAGGCACTTTGGAAGCATAAAAATGAACTTTCAGAGGAATTGAAATTCCAGCAACTCAGTGCTGAATTTAAACAAATGGATGTAAAAATTGGATTCTATTCAAAAAAGTTTAAGTGAACACGATAAACGGATAAAAGAGAATGAAGACACTTTGATGATGTTGGATGCAAAGATTGACGACCTGGAAAAGACCTGTGATAAACAGTCAAAGGTTAATGAAAAATTGAGACAGAAGATTATCGACTTACAAACTAGAAGCAGAAGAAATAATGTACAAATTCTGGGTTCTAAAGAGTTAATGGAAGGCAATCAGCCTTCGGAATTTTTTGCAAACTTTTTGGCTAACTTTTTCCGAATATTTTTAAATCACCACCTAAAATGGACTGAACTCATAGTTTGCCAGCATCGAGACATTCTCCTGAAGAACAACTCCATTTCAGTGATAATCTGTCTTCACGACTTTCAAACAAAGGAACTGTCACGGTCCAGTCCATGAAATCCATATTCCAGTTCATGGTCCGGTTCATGGTCCGGTCCATGTTCCTTATTCCAGGTTTTCCGAGTTTCCCCAGTTTCTGTTGGGGCAGCTAATTCTTGTTTGGGCTGTTCTCATAAATAGCTTCAGGATTCAGCCTCTGATGGCTGGATTGTTCCTGTCCAAGCCCCTTGTCTGTATCCCTTCTCTTCACCTTCCTGCCTGGAGCCTTGCCTCACCTCGCCTCTGTCTGGAGACTTGCCTTGCCCTGCCTTGCCACGCCTCTGCTTGGAGCCTTGCCTTGCCTTGCCTCGCCTCGCCTCAGAGCCTTGCCTTGCTTTGCCTCGCCTCGCCTCGCCTCTGCCTGGAGCCTTGTCTCACCTCGCCTCACCACTGCCTGGAGCCTTGCCTCACCTCACCTCTGCCTGGAGCCTCACCTCGCCTCGCCTCTGCCTGGAGCCTTGCCTCACCTCGCCTCGCCTCTGCCTGGAGCCTTGCCTTGCCTCACCTTGCCTCACCTCGCCTCTGCCTGGAGCCTTGCCTTGCCTCACCTCTGCCTGGAGACTTGCTTCGCCTTGCCTTGCCTCCGTTTGGATCCTCGCCCTGTTTGGAATTGTCCGTCTCTGTCCACACCTTCGCCAGGTAGGTCCGGCCGTTTTGCCACTACCTAGCATTGGGAACTGTTTTGTTGTGTTCACCGTTCTGTGTAATGAGTCCCAGCCCTACATCCTGTACCCAAGGAGTGGTCCCGGCTTTGTGTTCTGTGTGATGAGCCCGGCCCAGGTCCTGTACCCTAGGATAGGTCCCGGCTCGGAGTTCTATGTTCCTGTTTCTCCCTCGGCCAAGGCTCTGGGTTCTCGTCATGTCCATGTGCCTCGCCCAGCACAGGAGTACCTTGCCCAGCCCGGCGCTGGGATTCCCTCGTCCTGTGCTGAGGTTCCCTTGTCCTGTCCAGGAGTCTCTCGTCCCGTCCTGTGCCTCTCCTCGTCCTATAGCCTCGTCTTGTCCTCGCCTGGTTCTGGAGTCTGAGCCCAAGTCAAGACCCCGGTTCTGGGTCCTTGTCCAGTCTCTGGCTTGGAGTCCAAGCCCAGTCTTCTAGTTCCCAGTTCCATGTCCTGGTTCCGCTTTCCTGATCAAGTCCTAGGCCAGGCCCGGAATCCTTGTCTTGTCCAGGGCCGGTGTCATGTCCAGTGTCCTTTCTTCCCCATTTTCCTTGCTTGCTTCTCATGCCTATTCCTGTTCCTGGTACTTCAGTGGCTGTGTCTTGCATTTGGGTCCACTCCCAGCGCCCTCCATTATGACAGGAACTTAAAACTCGTGAATCTCGTCAGAAAGGTATGATTGATTACGAAGGCCGGAAGATCAGAATTGTAGAGGATTTTACACCCGATGTGTTGAATGAACGCTTCAAGTTTAAAAAAGGTTATGTCCAAATTGTATAATAAAGGTTTTAAACCATCCCTTTGTTACCCCACTCATCTTAGAATCATTTTGAAACATGGCTCTCAGAAATGGTCCCATTTGACTCAAGAGATGCAGGATTTTTTAATTTCCGAATTAGTATCAGAAGTTTAACTGTTCAATATTCCCTACATAAATCTATGTTGTGTCTGCCTGATGGATCCTGGTTTTAAAATCAGCAGTCTAACTGTTCATTACTTTCTTTTATGAATAATTGTTTTTTTTCACTTTTGCTATAACTTTGTATCTAATATTTTTGTACTTTTATTTCTTTGCTTATGTGACGAGGTTTATTCATTATGGACTGTGTCTTTAAAAAGAGCGAGAGTTTGTGTACACCGATTCAGAGGACACGAGTAGCTCGTGAGTCGCTATGGTGATGGAAGGGCGGAGCTATATAATGGACAGCTGGTGTTCAGCATGTTTGGGATATATACAAGATCAGCTGGCTTTTCAGAAAGACACACGGAAGACACAAACAGCAATACAGAAGAAATAGACACTGGATGAGCTTTGAGTGCCCACAAAAGGGTGAGTTTTGCTCGCAGTGTGAAAAAGAGGTGACCGGTAGAAGGCTATTGGTGTGTTTAACACTTGCCAGGGTTGATAGATTTACCGCGTGAAGACGGTGCCCTTTATTGTGGTCACAGTCGGTGACTTTAACAGGACTTCAGAGGACAATGGAAAGATCAACGGCATCGGCTTACTTGGAGGAGAAATCACCACGCTGTCTCTCCTCAATTCTACTGAACTCAATATCACGAATTGAACTGACTTCATACCTATACCATTGTAAGACTGTATCATTTACCACCCAAGCTTGAAGAAGTTTGAGGTTTTATATTTACACACTTATATATGCATAAACTCTGCTAACCTGTTTGATTTATCCGGTTTTATATTATTATATTACGTAGATACTAATAAAATAGTCTTTTGTTAATAGCAAAACCAGACTCCAATTGTCTTCCATTTTTGCTGGTTCTTTTAACCCGTTACTGGATACATAACAAAATTGGGGCCTGCGTCTGGGATATTAAGTAAATTGGGGGCTCGTTGGTTGAGTGATTATCACTCTTATTGGCTACTTTCTCTTTGATTGGCTCGTGTGTGGAAAGCAGCAGAAATGGACGTTATGGTTTTTCTGGCATCAGCAGACCCTGCGGCTTTGAAGAAAGCTAGAAAGGATGAATTGCGGGACATTGTTGAAGAGTTGAAACTTATGGGGATAAAGAAGAGTATGTCAAAGGTAAAACTTCAAAGGATAATAGTTGAATACTATATCTCTACGAAGCAATTTGATGAAGAGAAGTTAAAGGGGTTTCCTGTAGGTAAAGAGGACATCCAGTTATGACTAGAACAACAGAAGTTCGATAGACTTTAATTGGAGACTGAGGATAAAGAAAGACAAAGGCAGTATGATGCTAGAGAGGCAGGTAGGCAGAGAGAAGAGGCAGAAAAATAGTGTTCGAGAGGGAGAAATGGCAGTGAGAGGATTCAGTGCCTGGCCATGGTGATGAGTTGTTTTGGAAAACATTGACAAAAAAATTCATCATTTAGAGCCTGAACAGCATTATCAATTATCAATACATGCTGACAAATGGCATCATTAGACCATCTACCTCAGACTGGGTGTTGTCCTGTGCTATTGTGCCTAAGCCGGATGGTAACATGAGAATTTGTACTGATTACAGGAAAGTTAATGCAGTGACCAAGACAGATGCTTATCCCATCCTGAGAGTGGATGACTGTATTGATAGGTGGGAAAGGCTAAATACCTTACAAAAATTGACTTGTTTAAGGCTTACTGGTGTGTTCCCTTGACAGAAAGGGCTAGAGAAATTTCTCCGTTTGTGACACCATCTGGAATGTACGAGTATATTTTACCCTTTGGAATGAAAAATGCTCTGGGGACATTCCAAAGAGTGATTAATTCTGTGATTCGAGGTTCAGAAAATACAAGTGCTTATACCGATGATTTGGTTGTATGGAATGACATGAGGGAAGAGCATATCTCGGCAGTAGAGAAGCTGTTTGACAGGCTGTCCAAGGCCAAGCTTACTGTCAAACTCGCTAAAAGTGAACTTGGCCATAGCACTGTTACTCATCTTGGCTATATAGTAGGCCAGGGTCAACTGGCTTCTGTGCAGACCAAGGCCCAGGCTATCGTGAAGGTTCCCGTTCCAATGGGCAAGAAAGCTTTAAGAAAGTTTCTAGGAATGGTTGGGTATAACCATAAGTTTTGTAAAAACTTTATGGATATTGCTCTCCCCCTAAAGAAATTACTAGGGAAGAGTGAAAGATTTGCATGGAGTGACCTGTGCCAGGAAGCATTTGAATGCCTGAAAACCATTCTGTGTTATCAACCTGTGCTCAAAGCACCTGATTTTAATAAACCATTTTCTATAGCAGTAGACACTAGTGATGAAGCTGCCGGGGCAGTATCGCTACAAAAGGGTCATGATTACATTAAACATCCTGTAGCTTATTTCTCAAAGAAATTTAATACACACCAGAGAAATCACTCCACTGTTGAAAAGGAGTTGCTATCTCTCATTTTAGCTCTGCAACATTTTGATATCTATATATGTCCTGCGCAGAAACCACTCGTGGTTTACACTGACCATAATCCATTAGTGTTTCTGAGTAAAATGAAGGATAAGAATAGAAGGTTACTAAACTGGAGAGTGATCTTGCAAGAATATGACATGGAAATAAGACATGTGGAAGGTACTGACAACACTATAGCAGACTGTCCAGCTGTTAAGTCAAACTTTGTATACGCTTTTGCTATGTTACCTGATAATTGCACATGTATTGCTTCAAGCTGTATAATCAATAGTTGGACAAAAATTTTGCTCCTTGTTTAAATTTTTTTCCAAAAGGAGGGAGGTGTGATGAGATCCTAAGGTTCATTCATTATTGACTGTGCCTTTAAAAAGAGAAAGAGTGTGTGTACACTGATTCAGAGAGAGGACCGAGCAGCTCTTGAGTCACTATGGCGATGGAAGGGCGGAGCTATATAATGGACTGCTGGCTTTCAGCATGTTTGGGATATACACAAGGTCAACTGGCTTTTCAGACAGACACACAGAAGACACAGACAGAAATACAGATGAAATAGACACTCGATCAGCATTGAGTGCCCACGAAAGGGTGGGTTTTGCTCGCAGCATGGAAAAGGGGTGACAAGTGGAAGGCTATCGCTGTGTTTAACCCTTGCCTGGGTTAATAGCTTTACCGCGTGAAGACGGAGCCCTTTTGTGTGGTCACAGTCGGTGACTAACAGGACTTCGATGGATAATGGAAAGATCGACAGCTTCAGCTTACCTGGAGAAGAAATCTCCTCTCTCTCTCCTTAATGCTACTCAACTCAATGCTGACTTCATACCTATACCATCATAAGACTGTATCATTTGCCACCTGAGCTTGAAGAAGTTTGGGGTTTTATACTTACACACTTATATATGTATAAACTTTGCTAACCTGTTTGAGTTATCTGGTTTTAAATTGCTATATTACATAGATACTAATAAAATAGTGTTTTATTAATAACAAAACCAGACTGCAGATGTGTTCCATTTCTGCTGGTTCTTTTAACCCGTTACAGGGTACGTAACACAGAGAAAATTAAGGATTTAACATTAGTAAGTTTTTATTGTGTTAACACTTTCCAGGTTAATATGTATTGTTTCTTAGTCCTCTTTAATATTTTATGCTATATTTTTCATGAGGTTTTTTTAATGTTTAATTTTGCTCTGTCTTTTGTTGTGTCTTGTTGGAATGCAGTCAGCCTTGAAAATTTTTTGGAGTTCAGCCAGTAGATTGTTCTGGGAGGCAATGGGTAGATTTACCTGTTGACTGTCCTTTGGTTGACTTTCTCTCTTTGGGTGGGGGGGTGGACTATTTTTCTATCAGCTGTTTGGTTCTCTTAGATTCATTTGTTGCTTGGTTACTACATCTTAATATATATTCCTGTGTCATGGTCCGGTCCGTGAAATCTTGTGTTCCAGCTCATGGTCCGGTCCGTGAACTTCAGACTCCGGGTCTTCCAGCTGTCCCTCGTCTCATTTGGTGTTAATAGTAGGCACCTAATTCTCGTCTTGGGGCCGGGAATGTAAGTGGCCCTGGCTTCGAGAGTAGGTGCTGGTTCGTCTTGTCAGTATCCTGCCCTTGTCTCTGTGGGGTTCGTCTCGTCAGTATCCTGTCCTTGCCTTGGTGTGGGTTTGTTCCATCGGTATCCTGTCCTCACAGGCCGTCCTTGCTGTTACCCTATGGTGGGATCTGTCCCTCCTGGTCCTTGCCTCTGTTGGGTAAGTTAGGCCATCATTGTCATTACCCTGAGGCAGGACTGTTCCCTTACGACCTTCTGAAGCCCTGCCGGCTACCCACGCCTGGAGCCCTGCTCTGCAACCTGTGTCTGGAGCCTTGCCTCGCCTTTGCCTGGAGCCTTGCCTTGTGTCACCCCGCCTCGCCTTTGCCTGGAGCCTTGCCTCGCTTCCCCTTTCCTTGCCTCACCTGGCCTGTGTCTGGAGATTTGCTTCGCCTCGCCTCTACTCGGAGCCTTAATTCACCTTGCCTGTATCTGGAGCCTCGCCCTGTTTGGAAATGTCTGTCTGTGTCCACACCTTTGCTAGGTTGGTCCAGCCGTTTTGCCGCTATCTAGCGTTGGGAACTGCCTCTCCGAGTCCATGCATTCACTAGGTAGGTCTGGCCGTTTTGCCACTACCTAGCTTTGAGAACTGTCTCGTCATGTTCAGCGTTCTGTGTAATGAGTCCCGGCCCTACATCCTGTACCCTAGGAGGGGTCCTGGCTCAGTTTTTCCATGTTCCTGTCTCTTCCTTGACCAAGGCTCTGTGTTCTGCATTCCTCTTCTTCCTTGACCAAGGCTCTGTGTTCTGCATTCCTGTTCTCCCTTGACCAAGGCTCTGTGTTCTCATCATATCCATGTGCCTCGCCCAGCACAGGAGTACCTTGCCCAGCCCGGTGCTGGGATTCCCTCATCCTGTGGTGGGGTTCCCTTGTCCCATCCAGGAGTCTCTTGTCCTGTCCTGTGCCTCTCCTCGTCCTGCAGCCATGTCTTGTCCTCGCCTGGTTCTGGAGTCTGAGCCCGAGTCAAGACCCAAGTTCTGGGTCCTTGTCCAGTCTCTGGCTCGGAGTCCAAGCCCAGGCTCCTAGTTCCCAGTTCCATGTCCTGGTTCCGTTATCCTTGTCAAGTCCTAGCCCAGGCCCATAATCCTTGTCTCGTCCGGGGCCTGTGTCATGTCAAGCATCCTTTCTTCCTCACTACCCTTGCTTCCTTTTCATGCCTTGACCTGTTCCTGGTAGTTCAGTGTCTGTGTCTTGCATTTGGGTCCGTTCCCAACACCCACTGTATGACATCCTGCAGTTTTAATTCTAACTTCTCTTTCAAGTAATATTTAATATGGATCATGCTATTAATTTACTTAATTTACTTTGTTTTAATGTGAAAGGATTAAAGAATCCTGGGAAATGTAATAAGATATCTAATTATATTAAGAAATTGAATGTCTCAATTATTTTTTTACAAGAAACACATGCTTGTAAATGTGATAATTTATGTCCTATTAGCCATTGGAAAGGCTTAAATTTCCATTCCTCCTTTCAGGCTAGGATGTTACATACTCCGTGGGTATCTTGGAACATTCTTATGACCATGATGTAATTGAGTATCTGGTGAGCATGATGTAATGGTCTTTTGATGCTGGGTGATGTAATTTCCCGCCAGTCACATGATGTCATTTTCGTGCCAGTGGGAGGTCATGTAATTACCTGTTCCAACTGGTATAAAACGGGAAAGCCTTGCTGTGATGCAGCTTAGTTCGTTGTTTAATTCACCAGTTACTCTGTTATACTGCGTATTCATCTTATGACGCAGTTTTTGTTTTAAAGTGGAGTTTTATTTTCTACCTTAAATTTCAAAGATTATTGCCGGCAATCTCGGCAAACGCTGCCAGTTTTGGTTTCTACCTTTGCAATCCAGTCGGAGAGTGAAGATTTACCGAAGTACAGGAACCCGAAGGATCGAGTAAAGTTGGTGTCGTTGGCATTAATACAGGGTTGACCTTGTTGGATCTTCGTTCAGGAAGTAGTAACCTGCATCTGAGATAGCCTCTGCATTGTGAAAGCAGAAAGGGTCGGGCACAGTGTTATTGGCCAAGGAAAAGATCAGTTCCTTTAAGCCATTTTTATTTCCTTTGTTGTAAATCTTTCGGTCAAGACATATTTCGGCTAGGATCAGCAGTAATGTCACATCATCGAGGAATTCATAACTTCAAGAAAGTCTCTCCTAATTGACTGTATAAATCATTTGGACTTTCGCATTTATTGCTTTAAGAACTGTTTGAGTTGCCATATAGCACTTAACTTCCCGTTAACTTAGTCATTTGTTTACTTTTCATTTGTTGTTGAGCTAAGTTTAAATAAATGTTTCTTTGTTTATAAAAAAAACTGTCTCAATTCTAAATTCATTGTTGCCGGATTGTAACAAAGGCCACCAGAGGATTTTGAGTCTTATAGACAAATCAGTTTCTTTCATTGAACACAATGTAGTTTCTGACACCAATGGTTGTTTTGTTATAATCTCTGGGAAATTAGATAATAAATTAATGGTTTTTGCTCATTTGTATGCCCCGAATATTGATGATCCAGTTCTTTTTTGGACACTTTTCTTTTGCTTTTACCAGATTTAAGTCTGTATTCTCTGGTTTTAGGAGACTTCAACTGTTGTTCAGATTCTGTTTTAGATCTTTTAAACGGTTGACTTTTAGTAGATCTGCCTCCTTTATCCAATCTTTTTAAATGAAATGTGATATATTTGATGTTTGTGTCATGGTCCGATCCATGAAATCCACATTCCGGTTCACGGTCCGGTTTAGTTCCTTATTCCAGGTTTTCCAGTTTTCCCCAGTTTCTGTTAACGCAGCTGATTCCTGTTTGGGCTGGCTTCATAAATAGCTTCAAGATTCAGTGTCTGGCGGCTGGATTGTTCCTGTCCGAATCCACCTGTCTGTATCCCTTCCCTTCAACTTCCTTCTGGAGCCTTGCATCGCCTTGCCTCACCTAGAGCCTTGCCTCACCTAGAGCCTTGCCTCACCTTGCCTCGCCTTGAGCCTTTCCTAGCCTTGCCTTCACCGCTGTCAGGTTCAACCACCGGAGCAAAATAAGGAAGCGTCTTTTGTTGTTTTGAACTGCCTCTGGGTCCATGCCTTCACTAGGTAGGTATGGCCGTTTGTCACTACATAGTGTTGGGAACCGTCTTTGTTTCCTTGCCTTTGCTAGGTAGGTCCGGCCGTTTGCCGCTACCTAGTGTTGAGAACCATTTTTGTGTCCTCGCTGTCGCTAGGTAGGTCCAGCCATCTGCAGCTACCATGTGTCGTCTTCTCCATGTGCCTCGCCCAGCCCAGGAGTACCTTGTCCAACTTGGTGATGGGATTCCTTCATCCTGTGCTGGGGTTCCCTTGTCCTGTCCAGGAGTCTTTCATCCAGTCCTGTTGCCTCTCCTCATTCTGTAGCCACATCTTGTCCTCACCGGGTTCTGGAGTCTGAGCCCGAGTGAAGACCGAGGTTCTGAGTCCTTGCCCAGTCTCTGGCTCAGAGTCCAGACCAAAGCCTTGAAGAACCCTGTCCTCATCATGTCCTCGTCCAGGTCCCACTTCGAGCCTGAGTTGTCCATTCTCTGGCTCAGAGCCCCAGCCCAGGCTCCTAGTTCGCAGTTCCATGTCCTGGTTCCGCTATCTTATTCAAGTCCTAGCTCAGGCCCGGAATCCTTCTCTCGTCCAGGGCCTTTGTCATGTCCACCGTCCTTTCTTCCTCACTTCCACTGCTTCCTTTTCATGCCTACTCCTGTTCTTAGTAGTTTAGTGTCTGTGTCTTGCATTTGGGTCCGCTCCCAATAACCCCCATATGATAATTTGGTGCTTTTTCCATCCAACAGATAAAGAGTACTCACTTTTTTCTCATGTTCATCATAATTATTCCAGGATTGATTATTTTTTTGTTGATAGTCAATTCGTTACATTGGTTCAATCTTGTGAGTATAAATAAATTGCTATTTCAGATCATCCTCCTTATTTTTTATCTTTAAATCTTCTGGGTGTCTCCAACATAAACAGATTTTGGAGTTTTAATCCAATTATGTTATCTGATAAGGATTTTTTTTTTAATATTTGGAGAGATAAATTACTCTTTTTTTTAAAGAGAATACAGTAGAAGAGGTTTCTAGTCTTATTTTATGGGATGCTTTTCAGGCCTATATTAGAGGACAAATTATTTCTTTTACCACAAGCGTTAAGAAAAAAAGCTAATAAGGAGAGAAATGAATTAGCCAATTAGTTGAAAAAAGTAGAACAAAAATATGCATTGGTTCCAGATCCTGTTTTATATAAAAGACATGTTGAAATTAAAAGTAAATATGATCTGCTTTTAACTTATCCAACTGAAACTCAACTTTTAAAAGATAAAAGTCATTTTTATGTTCATGGAGATAAAACAGGTGAACTATTGGCTAAGCAATTAAAGACCTTTATAATTAAATGCCAAATTAAAGAAATTTGTAAAGCTAGTTGTGATAAAACATCTGATCATTTAGAAATAAATGATACTTTTAGAGAATTCTATTCTTAACTCTAAAGTTCTGATCCTCCTATAGATAATACTGCAATGAATAATTTCTTAGATCGATTAAGTATTTTTACACTTTCTGATAATAATCGAAAATAGCTAGGTCAACCCATTTCTTATGAGGAAATTACCGAGGTTGTTCACTCTTTGCACTCGGGGAAGGCCCCGGGTCCTGATGGATTTTCTGGAGAGTTTTATAAGGCAATTTCCTCTTTGCTTTTACCTCACTTACATTCAGCCATTTCAGACTCTTTTAATTTAGGTAGGTTGCCACTATCTTTTAATACAGATTCAGATTCAGATTCAGTTCATTGTCATTTAGAAACCACAAATGCAATGCAGTTAAAAAATGAGACAATGTTCCTCCAGAATGATATCACAAAAGCATATGACAAAACAGACTACACTAGAAAATCCACATAATGTTTGGCAATCCCCAATCCAGAGTCCGGAGAGGCTGCTGCGTATTAATATCGTGCTACCGTCTTAGTGTGTTCCCCAGAAAGGAGCTCCAAATCCACCAGACAAACAAGACCAAAAACTAAAGCTACAAGACCTGCACAAAAACACATAATTACAACATATAGTTACAACAGAGCAAACAATAGCATAATTGATTAAAAAAAAAACAGACTATGGGCACAGTAAAAATAGTCCAAAGATGTTAAAGGACTATAAGTTCAAAAGAAATCACCACACAGTTTCCACAAGTCCCGAGGGTCCCGACAGCCTCGCCATCCCAGGCCGGTGGCAGAAGGGAATACCCCCGATATGGACTTCCACGGCGCTGCCCGACTCAGCCTCGCAGATGCAGCACATAACGAAAACTCCATTGAACCCAGCCTCACAGACACAGCACACACCGAAAGTGACCTGACCGCAGCAGACTCTGAGTCCGTTGAACATCTGAGCCGACAACCAGCCCCTCTGGCACAGCTTCTTCGAGAACCATCCTCTGCCGAGCGTATTAAGACGGCCCCGCCAACAGCCATCGGCAACGCAACCCCAAGGACTGGGGGCCTGTTCTTCCCAGCAGAGTCCCAGACCTCACAGCAGCAGCAGCAACGAAGAAGGTCTTCCTGGAGATTTCCCGATGTTTCTCCATGCTCCCACGTCCATTTTCAATCAATTATGATTGCACACGGCACCCCACTTCACAAATAACAGATAATCAGCTCCGGAGTGGCTGCTGCAAGCTGTGTTGCGCCGCCATCTTGGAATTACATTTTTAATGAAGCCTCTATTTCGCTTATTCTTAAAAAAGAATAAGGATCCAACTGAATGTTCTTCTTAGACCAATTTCCTTACTTAATGGTGATACTAAAACTTTATCTTAACTTTTGGCTCGTAGGATTGTGAAATATTTCGCCATCTATTATTTCTGATGACCAGACTGGATTTATCAAAAATCGATACTGCTATTTTAATATTCGTTGTTTATTGCTCTTTCTAAAGAGACATCGTAATGTGTGATATCCTTAGATGCTGAGAAAGCCTTTGGTAGGGTTGAATTGAATTATTTATTTAAAACTTTAGAAAAATTTAACTTTGGGCCCGATTTTATTCAATGGATTGAATTACTTTATCTCTCTCCCTCCGCTCAGGTTCTTACTAACTCTCAGAATTCTAACCCTTTTAAACTTCAACATGGAACTAGACAAGGTTGTCCTTTGAGTACTTTGCTTTTTGATTTGGTCTTAGAACCTTCAGCTACTGCTTTCAGGGAATCTAATGATATCACTGGTATTTTAACGAGGGGTATTACCTACAAAGTTTTGTTTTATGCTGATGACCTTTTGCTCTACATTTCTAATGTGGAGTCTTCTTTACCTTCTGTACTTTCTTTACTCTCCTGCTTTAGTCGGTTTTCAGGATATAAACTTAACATTCATAAGAGTGAATTTTTGCTTTGAATAATTTCGTATTAGTTAATACTAACCTTCCTTTTAAAATTATAAGAAATCAATTTACTTATTTGGGCCAAGTATAATTCCTAGTATAATTACTAAGAATTATAAATTCCATTTAAAATATTTTTTACACTTCTGAATTATGTTAAGAAGGCACTATCAAATTAATCACTGCTCTGTTTATCGTTGATTGGCCGAATTAGTTCTATTAAAATGAATATTTTGCCTAAATTTTTATGTTTATTTGAGGCCGCACCTGTCTATATTCCTAAATCCATTTTCAATTCTCTGGATTCTATTATATCTTCTTATATATGGAAAAATAAAGTCTCTCGATTAAATAAAGTTCATGTTCAAAAAGCTAAAATGAACAGAGGCTTAGCCTTAACCAATTTTAGGTTTTATTACTGGGCAGTCAATATACAGAAACTTATGTTTTGGTTATATTATATTACTTGAGAGGACTGTCCTGTCTGGGTTTCTTTAGAAGCTAAAGCTGTTAATAAGTTTTCTAAATTTAACTGATAATTTTGAAGTGAAACACACCTTAAGGATTTGGATACAATTTAGAAAATATTTTGGTTTACTGAGTTTTTCACTTTCAAGTCCCATTTTTTTCTTACTATTTTTTAAAACTTTCTATGACTGATGTACTTTTTAAAGAGTGGAATAGATTGGGTATTAAATGTTTTCAGGATTTGTTTGTTGGCGATAGTCTCCATTTGAACTGTCAGCTAAGTATAGCCTACCCGAAACCCACTTGTTTCGATATTTACAAATTAGAGACTTTTTGCATTCTCAAGTACATACATTTCCTAATAGTCCAGATAAGAATTTACTTGATACAATTTTTAATTTGAAACCCTTCCATAAAGGATCTCAATTATTCCATAAATAATGTTTATGGTATGTTGTTGGGAATGAGAAATATTCCTTCAGACAAAATTAAAAATCACTGGGAACAACATTTACAGATTTCAGTTTCTGAGGATACTTGGAATGAAATTTTTAAATTGGATAATATCACATTGTTATGTGTCCATCATACCCTTCTACAATTTAAAGTGGTTCATAGGGCCCATATGACTGAAGATAAGCTGTCTCGTTTATATTCTGATGTATCTACCTATTCTGATAGATGTAACAATGGAGAAGCTTCACTAATTCATATGTTTTGGACTTACCGAGTCTTGACAAATATTGGAAGGAAGTGTTCCAAACTTTTTCGGTGCTTTTAAAAGTAAATTTTAAGCCTAATCCTTTGACTGTCATTTTTGGTATTGTTGGAGGAAATGATATTATTTTGGAGACACATGTCTTGCACATTTTGGCTTTTATTTCTCTGATAGCCAGGAGGGCATTCTTGCTTAAGTGGAAGGATGCCACTCTGCCTACTCATCCTCATTGGTTAAATGATGCTATGTCATGTTTATATTTAAAGAAGATTCGCTGCTTAATTTCTGAACCTAGACAAGATTTTTTTTAACATTGTGGGGACCTTTTTTAAAATTCCTTTCAAAATCTTTGATTTGTTATTAAGCACAGATGTTGGCTAATAATATGTTGCACTATATGATAAGGATTTTTTCACTTTTCTTTTTTTTAACCTGTATCCAGAGAGCCGTGCCTGTCACGTGACAGCACTGCCCTCACCTGGTCAGAAGGCACACCACATGTGGGATCGGGTAGTGACCGCGGTAAGAGCCCGATATCCCACCCTTCTGGAGTGGGATCTACACGGGCGCCTGCAATGGGGTATGGTCGGTGAGGGCATCCGGGTTATCAGGGAATGGGCACTGGTTAATGGCATCTATCAAGGTGCCTGTGACCACAACTTCCTTGGAAACACACGAGTGTTTGGTGCCCTAGCAGGATACCTGGTCACTACCACGCACCCCGACCTGAAGTCAGTCATCCTGCCCCCCATGGCACCAGCCAGCGGTAGGACTGTACGGGATGCCATCACCTTCCTGGAGGGACTGGAATATATGCAGAGGGGGGCATCCGCACAGGGCTGCGAGACCGAGGCAAGGGCTCCAAACACTATCCCTCCCCGCTTTACTTGCAGGCAGCAGTACACAGACCTGCTGCGTGCAGGGGTGGACCGTGACAGCATAGATGGCACCCCACCCCAACCTATATGCCCTGTGGAAGGAGCATTGCAGGTGCAAAACTAGCTACAATAAGACCACCATCCGCCCCGCCACCAAACCGGATGCAGGGGGTGCCCCCACCCCCCTGATCGCCCGGCCAGACCATGCCCATACAAACCTATCCTCTGCACCTCCCTTACCTGAAACTGCCTCACCTGCCCTCAAGGCAGAACTAGAGAGTTCCTGAGACAGGAAATGTCCCACCTCCACCACCAAGGCGCCTCACCACAGGTGTGGCAGACCTTCCCCCCCCCCCCCCCCATAGGATGAAGGCCAGGGCACCCCGCGCATTTGCTCTCTCGCCCTCTCCCGCCTGGGGGACCTGAGGCCACATGTACCTGTCGTAGTATATTGGGGAAAGGGAAATAAGCAGAGGTGGATGGCACTTGTCGAGTAAATACAATCCTTCCCATGCTAAACCAGGTATGTGTAGCCTATCTACTCGATTATAACTGAAATATTACATTACAATAAGCATTCTTATAAATCTGCTCTGCTCGCTCTCCAGTGAGGTAAAGTCTCTACTGAAATGTGGAGACGAGGGATTCGCATACCAGATCAGGCGTCATCAATGCTTCATAACTTCAATCGTCTTATTTTCTGCCCCCGAATAATGAAGGGCAATCCCCGTCTGCCCTCTTCGGCACATTATCTAAATATATTACAATGCTCAGGAATCTTTGTAGTTGTACAGACAGAGCACTCATCTATTTGGTGCTCCCGGTCATCCACGGTATATTTCCTACCGTCATTTAACCTCCTATCCTGTAAGCTTTTCACGCCAGCTTCCGTAATGTTGCACTTTCAAAAATTACAGTGTGGATTACATCTCATCTAACACATGCAGATAACTATTGTCACGCTGCATAAATCGAGCGAATCAACTTACCCAGGATACTGAGGATTTCCAGGCACCTATTGAAATAGAATTCGATCTGTAGGATCACAGGAGTATACATTATTGATGATGTTCTGCTAGTTCTGCGCAGGAGGCTACCAATTTGAATTGTGTTGTGAACAGTCCCTTATATATCCCGGATGTCACTCCCTTGCTCATAATTTTCTTTGGTATCAACAATTTGAATTGATTTAATCAAGCAGTGCCAATGACATCACATTTTCCCTCGGTGCCAAGGAATTCCCAAGGATATAATCAATTTGGGACAACTAGTACAGAGTGCTATACTGCTGCCAATAACACATTTCTGGTGTTTCCTTTCGGTTTTCGCAAGCGGCTTCTAGCAACATTGGATAATTTCAGTTGCATTGAAACATGCTGAACTTCAACTTCCATTTTATTTTTTTTAAGTGTACATACAGATCGACACATTCGGAGACTCCCTTTCATTTATCTCTTCCATTCGTTGAACATCAACACCGTGTTCCACCTCGTGAGGGTTATGTAACAGTTCACTCCTCAGCATCAGATTTCTATCATGCTTTCTAATAAGCCCTATCTACAATTCCGGAACCTTTGTCCCACTCTTTCAGTTATAGCCAAATATGTTCTTACAAAAGGAAGACTGGATGGACTAGGTCTGCTTTTCCTCAAGCGGGACATTTTAATAGGGGTTATGACAGAGGTTAGCCGCTGAGATCAGCACCGGACTTCGAGGCGAATAGTCCTGACCTGGAATCCAGCCGGCTGTTTGCACGCTTTCCATCCGTCCTGGGTTGAGCGTCGAGCTGGCATATCGGCCTCGTAATAAGAAACAGTCAAAATGTTTCGGAAACCGCAAAAAGGAAATGGCCGGGTGATGCGCCAAGAGGGACAATAATAACAAATGGACAATACTAACAACCATGTTATTGTAATTTTTTGAGTTATAGATAATATAAACTGCAAAATATGTTTATATTTGTCAAAGGTAGATATGGATGTATGGCGGTCGAAAATAGATTTCGATGGGATCACAGAGAGTTTTTACCATCCAGAAAGTAGTGAGCGTTGAACATGCAAAGCACGTGAGAGTGAACGAAGCAAAAATAGTTGACAGCATTAACTTAGCTTCTAAGAGACCATATGAATGGCATAGTAACAGCAGCCTACAATTGATGCTGGCAGATAGGATACTGGAATCGATCTGGTGGGCCAATTACGATGTCTTAAAAATATATTAATCTCTGTATCCAAAATACCATTCGTTAATGCTGGCCTAATAGCTTGGGGGGAGAACCCAGCTCCACCCTCGAACAAAAATAAACAAAAATTGCAAGAGACTTTTAGTATTCTGGAATTTATGAATTTGTAGGGATAGAGATTAAATAAACATAAAACAGCTATAGAAACACCTGTCTCAACCACGAACACCACTGAAGAATCCGTTCGCTCTCGCAGGTGGGCAGTAGAAGTACATCGGCAATCACGCACCTAAGAATGCATTTCAGAATTAGGGTTCATTCGTGGTTTTATTTAAATCCCCTCTGTTTCAGTTTCTGTTTGCAAATTTTGACCGAAACATACTAACAGTAACACTCACTGCCTATGTTAGTACGCTTTCTGGGGTAGAAGATTACAATTTAGCATGGTGTTGTGAGGCAGTAATTTTAATTTAGTATTAAGTTACTGCCTTCGAGTTGCAGTGACGGCATTAGCTTTTAGTTTGAGAAGTTTAGTTCTTAGCTCGTAAATAGTCCTGTAGCCATTGCGTTCATTATTTTCCCTTGACTGTAAGATTATCAGACCGGGGATCAGAAATAGGTCATTCGGCCTATCGAGTCTGCACCGCAATTTCATTAGGTATCAGTGCCTCTGTAAGCCCTATACTCCGCCCTTCTCTCCATAAACTTCGAAGGCCTAATTAATGAAGAACCTATCAACGCCCGCCTTAAATATATCTTTGACTGCACTGCCGTTCGTGGCAGAAAATTCCACTGATTCATCAGTATCCTGGTAAAGAAAACTTCCATATCTCTGTTCTAAACCGACATCCCTAAATTCTGAGGCACTGCCCTCCTGTCCTAAATCCGCCTCGATAGGAAACAACATTTTCACCTTCACTCTTTCAATATCTGACACGGTTCAATGAGATCTCCAACCCCGCCCCCTCATTCTGCTTAAAACCATCGAGTACAGCCCCAGAGCCATCAAAATATCCTTATCTGATAATCCTTTCATTCCCGGAAAGGATTACTAGTTTAGTGGACGAAGATCAGTTCAGAGGGATACTTCTGCTCTTGTGCAAGATTTCCACGAGTTTGGCCGCCATGTCTAGAAAATAGTTAGACCCATGAAGCATGTTTGGGTTCACTTTGATGAAGTTGCTGTTTAAGAATATGGAGAATTTGCACAAATGGAGTGCACAGGGTGCTGATGAGGTCAGACCTGTAATATGAAGCCCAACGTTGCTCCCATTATCTAAGAAGTTACAGAAACATTCTGGATCATCTGAAAGAGATGCTTGGTCTGAGACAGTCCCCACCTCCTCCACCCCAAAAAGAGACTCGATATTTTGAGCCTGTGTGTGCTTTACTTTAGAATGATTGAAATAGCTGTCTCTTCTCATATCAGGTTCCAGTTACTTGCTGTATTTATCTCTCCTTCTCAACGAAAAAGAATAGTCTCGTGCTTTTGTTTCAGTTTATAGTCCTCCTCATTTCAGGTTTTGACTTGTCCAAATATACTGTCTCCAACTAACTCTCTCTAGCTCATACCCAATACCCTCGTATTTTCCACCACTCCAGGTTTATACACTCAGACAAGGTCAATGCTTAATCTTCTGTATAGGTATCTTAAATCCCTGTCCACTGCTTTCTAACTTTTCTCTAACTGAAAGTTCAATCACGTGACCAGGCTCCTTGTTCAACAACACGCTATCCGCGTGTTGATGATCTACATATTGATTTAAGAAACTCTTCTGGATGCACTTAACCATTTCTACCCAATCTAAACTTTCTTCACTATTGATGATCGAGTCTGTATCAGCGAAGATGAACTCACGTACTCAATATCCCTGTTGTTTTCACATCTTTTCTTAACTCGCCTGCATATATGCTCCTCCTGTTTGGTGATCTATAATATAATCCCACAAAAGGATGTGCCTTTATTCTTTTTTAGTTATACCCATAAATACTCAGTGGATGAGCCTTCCACTGTGAGTGTATCTGTGGTACTGCCCTTAGTAACCACTCAGCACTCTTTTACCCCTTTCTTTCTTTTCCAAAACTTGTAATCGCTGGAGGATTAATCAGCAATCTTGTCCCTCTCTATTACATCCCTGTTATGGCCTGAGCATAACGGTAGCATGATTTTCGCTGCAACTTCCGCCCTCACCACAATACTCTGAGCCATTACTAGTTCAACTGGTCCCACTTCAAGCTGTACTACCCACTGTCTCTTTAACCTGCTTCTGCCTATTCTCACTGGTCATGATATCTACAGTTTTCTTCATCCCCCCACTTTCTGGCGTAGTGTTCTGGTTCGCTGAAACATTTGCAAGATATTAAAACACAGTTTGGAAAAATATATATATATACATCTTCAGACACATCAAATCACATAGAAGACGTTCCAGCCATGGATTGCTAATAAAGTAATTTTAAAAATCAGACTACGCAACTTAAAGTAAATACTAGAACTTCAGCACAAAATTTACAACAGATTAATACCTTTTTTTCAAATTCAGCAAAGGATGTGGACAGAATTAGAAACGAGCCTGAAATTGGCCTGTGGAATGATATCAGCGGAATTTTAAAAAATCCAAATTGTAATAACATCAGTGGAGTTAGGCAAAGGGCAAAATAAACTAACATGGACAAAAACATATCCTTTCGTGAGAGGAGAAGAATTGTGATGAATGATAGGCAAATGATGAGATAGAATTCATCATTCATGTCCCGGTGAAAGGGACAAAAAATCATCATATTTTATCAGGTATAAATAAAATAAAATCTAAATATAGCACCACATTATAGAGAAGCTAATGATAGGTAAAACAGAGAATTCTGAGACTGATTAGTCTGCTTCTCACTTTATGTGAGGAGACTACAAAAAGAGTGATGCATTGGGTATCATCATCTAACAACGTAAGGCTGGCGGTGGCGGTGAAGATTGTCTTGTGGCAAGTATCACCTTCTGCCGTTTGGAGGATGGAAAAAGGAATCTATGGAGAAACAAGCGATAATTTGCAGAAACTGGAAATCCAAGCAACACACATAAAATGCTGGAGGAACTCAGCAGGCCAGGCAACATAACAGTGTATGTTACAGAAATCTATAGATCTGTTTGATCGATATTGGTTGTCAGGATCCCATTGACTGTCCCTAACCTACTCGCGTGAGTTATAAGGGTGAGAGATCGCCTTTGGATATACAGTACCAGGAAAGGAGAAACATGAGCATGTTAAGCATCCTACTTGAAATAGGGTATACAATAAAGAATGGGACACTGAGATGCCTCGAACATAGTGACACGAATAAATGGGTAAACATGAATCTCTTATTTGGAAATCGCATTTTCCAATTTAATTTGTTTACAACGAACACATCCAGTAGAGTACATGAGGAGGTTTTGCAATTTCCGTCTTCAATTAAAGTATCACGTAGGTAGTAGCGGAAAATGGTAGGTGGTATGATAAAATGGTTCGCAGCGTGGAGATAAATCTCTACCAGAGGAGGTCGAAAGCACTCCTTCCCTCTGCTCGCCTTCAAGTCACCCTAGGACAAGGTGTAGCAACTAATTAGACCACCTCCCCCAACCCCGATCAAGATCAAGTGAAGTCATGGGAGTAAGTTGAGGAATGGCTGTATGCTGCAAGTCTTGGTTATGCGAATACTGACGTAAGGCAGACCATCTCTGAAGAGTATTTGTAATGGATTGCGCCATCCCTCTTATAAAGAGACTCCCCAGAAGGAAACAAAAGTAAACCACCTCTCTAGAATAATTTGCCAAAACCGTCATGGTCAACAACGTGACCGCCCACGCCTTTCAATGAATGAATGAAATATAATGTCAAACGGCGGTGTTGAATGGTACTGTGTTGCTCAGGTGGACAGGCTGCGATCTGCTATAAAAATGTAACGGGTCCGTGCTTCCGTACTGGTTCTTCAGAATTTGCATCAAACATCTGGTTGAGAGCCACAGCTGGTAAAAATAGATTTTTTTTCCGTACATGACTGGCAATTGAACAGTGACGAGGCGGATGGCGCCTTTATTGAAATCAGAATGAAAGCTTTGTGCTTCTTGTTAGGGATCTGCTTTTTTGAGTATGTACGAATTGAATAGCACTTGGGAAATATTTTTATTCAAATTTAAAGGGGTGTCGCTATACGGACGTCACAGATCGCTAATACAAACGCCAAAAATTCAGATTGTATGCTAAGACTTATTGGTGTATTTTTTAAACAGTTCGATTTTGGAGTCAATGTCCACGACTCACTAAAAGTGGCTGCTGATGATGGATTAAAACTGAAGGCGCTGAAGAAGTTGCTTCTGAGAAAGGCCGTGTATCATAATCTCAGGCTAGCGTATTTAAAAAATAAGAGGTGATGCAGATACTTTGTAATTGTATTGTCATCCAGGAAACTCGATGGACACAGGGGTGGGGAGAGGACTGTGTCACGTTAACTGCTGGTAAAGACAGTAGAAAATGGAACACGCCGTGTAGTTCTTTACGGAGAAGAGCTAGCGTCACCCCTTGTAATTTGCTGAACATGTCCCTGCTAAATACTGGAAAAAACAACAAATAACGCTCTCCTAATGCTCTCCATAATTTGCCGTAATTGACTGATGAAGGAGTGAAAAATCATCTGAGATTGCTTGCCGTGGTTGACCAATTAAAAAAATAGCACGTCGGCAGAAAAGATTGCCACATCGTTTTTAGTCACGTTTGGCTCCGTAGAACAGTTCTGAAGTTAGTGGTAGTTTAGACCATGAATAGGTGAACAACATTGTTTACAACCCAGTTTTTCCCCCTTTCCCGCGGCTAATTTATTTCTCTTACTAGACGACGTCATACCTCGCATCCTACAGTACCCGAGAAAATAAGCCTGTACAGTCATGCCAGCAGCGCTAGTGTGTGCAGCTCACACAGCACGTCGGGAATTGAAAGGAAATGTGGTTATCTGCGATTAGAATGATGGATTTAAGGAACAACTGTTGCGAAACAGTTTTGTAAAATAGTGGATTCCCGGAAGGTATTAGGAAAGAAGTATATTTTTCTTCACGATGTAGCTCCAGATGTAAAACCCTAACTCTAAAATTCGAGGTTAACTTGCAGGCATGCCTTAAAAGAACGGCTATGGCACTAGCCCGGTATATTACTCACAGTAAGTTTGTTGTGTTCACTGGCATTTAACTATAGACGATAACCGAAGACAGAAGGTAGAACAAACACGTGGGAATCTGCAGATGCTGGAAATTCAAACAACACCACACACAAAATGTTGGTGGAACACAGCAAGCCAGGCAGCATCTATAGGGAGAAGCGCTGTCGACGTTTCGGGCCGAGACCCTTCGTCCGGAAACGTCGACAGCGCTTCTCCCTATAGATGCTGCCTGGCCTGCTGCGTTCCACCAGCATTTTGTGACAGAAGGTAGAACAGTCGGAACTGGAAATAAACGTTGATTCAGTAAATCCACGCAACTATAACAATGTGGAAACTTCACAGAACATGCCAAACCCAGAGAACGATTAGAGCATAAGACATACGAGCAGAATTAGGCCATTTAGCCCATCGAGTCTGCTCCGGCATTCAGTCATGGCTGATCCTTCCCCAACCTCCTCAGCCCACTCCCCGGACTTCTCCCCGTAACCTTTGATGCCGTGTCCAATCAAAAACCTATCAAGCTCTACCTGAAATATACCAAACGACCTGGCCTGCACAGATGCCAGTGGAAAAAAGTTTCACAAGTTCATCACATTCTGCCTGAAGAAATTTCTCTGCTTCTCTGTTTTAAATGGACGTCCCTCTATTCCGAGGCTGTGCCCTCTCGTCCAAGTCTCTCCCAGCATGGGAAACAACATTTCCACATCTACCATGTCAAGGCTTTTCAACATTCGAAAGGTTTCAATTAGATCCCCCTCACCCTTCTGAATTCCAGCGATTACAGACCCAGAGCTATCAAACGTTCCTCGTATGATAACCCTTTCATTCCCGGTATCATCCTTGTGAACCTCCTCTGCATTCTCTGCAATGCCAGCACATCTTTTATTAGATGAGGAGCCCAAAACCGTTTGCGATACTCAAGGTGAGACCTCACCATTGCCTAATAAAGCCTCAGCACCATATCCATGCCCTTGTATTCTAGGCCTCTTGAAATGAATGCTAACATTGCATTTGCCTTCCTCACCACCGACTCAAACTGCAAGTTAACCTTTAGGGTGTTCTGCACAAAGACTCCCAAGTCCCTTTGCATCTCAGATTTTTTAAATATTCTCCTCATTTAGAAAGTAGTCTGCAAATTTATTTCCACTACCAAAGTGCATGACCATGCATTCTCCAGCATTGTATTTCATTTGCCATTTTCTTGCCCATTCTGCTAATCTGTCTAAGTCCTTCTGCAACCTACCTGTTTCCTCAACAGGACATTCCCCTTCACCAATCTTCGTATCATCAGTAAACCTGGCAACAAAGCTAACTTTTCCATCATCTAAATTACTGATATAAAACATAATAATAATCAGTGCTAACACCGACCCCTGCGAAGCAACATTAATCACACGAAGCCAACCATAAAACAATCATTTTATTCCCACTGGCTGCCTCCTACCAATGAGCCAATGCTCTAACCATGCCAGTAACGTTCTTGTAATACTAGTAGCTCTTAAACTGGTAAGCAACCTCATGTGTTGCACCTTGTCAAAGGCCTTCTAAAAGTCAATTATACAACATCATCTGTGTCCACTTTATCTATCCCACTTGTAACCTTCTCCAGGAATTCGTCAGACATCATTCCCCTTAAGGAAACCATGCCAATTTTGACGTATGTTGTCCTTCGTCACCAAGTTCTCCACATGCTCATAATTAACAATTGATTCCAACTTCTTCCCAGCCACTGAGGTCATGCTACCTGGTCTATAGCTTCCTTTGTGCTGCCTTCCTCCATTCCTAATTTCTACCTCTTCCCTTCTTCTCTCTTTTCCTCTTCCCCATTCTAGTTACACTTTCACGCAGCCTCTTTTCAATTGACGTATTCTTCTCTGGTTCCCCTCCTTTTTTCTTCAACCTGCTTTTCGAACTTTCCTTGTTCATACTCCCACCCACCCACCTTCCCCCCCCCCCCCACCTCACCGGCCAACTTGTTGTCCTCTCTCTTTCCCAACCTTTTCATTCTGTCTCCTGCCCTTTCCTTGCCAATTCTGATGAAGGGTCTGATTCCGAAACATCCACGGTTCTCATTTGCTTCCAGAGATTTTGTCAGACCTGCTAGTTTCCTCCAGCACTTTGTGTGTGTTACCCACAATTTCCAGCATCTGCTGAATTGCTTTTGAATATTTTTAAGCATTTTTTTTTACTGGGAAAAGTGATTTGTTCTTCTTGTTCACCTGACCTAAATGCACCTTCAAGTACTGTTGATTATACATTCTTATTTACCTCACCAGTCATCAAAAGCCCTGAATGCCCATAATTTAATAAGATAATCTAATTAGGAACGGAATATCATCTGTAACAGTGTCTTTGCTCTCTAATGCAAGATTGCCTCTCAAGTTGAATATAACAATCCACAATACAAGAAATTCTCTAGTAACCTAGAATGAAACCCCTTTGCTAAGAATCCCTAATATTATAAAGGCAATTTTCATCACTCAGTCAATAATACAATTGCCTTGTGGCACGGTTCCAGAACAGCTTGATGATCACTCATCAACTCCTAACCAACCAATTCACCAGCACCAGAGAAGGAAAATACCATGTGATAACCAACCCTTCAAGTCAGTATTTGCAGCAATTGAGAGGAAAATTGAAGGGAGTGTGCTGCCATATTCACTGTACTATTGATGGGTCACATTTCTTTCTGTCAGGCTTCCCGCCATCTTGCTCTGCTGCTGCCATATCGCTGCCTGCGCGAGAGCTGCTGCAGCCTCTTTTTCAAGATGCACGTGTTACAAAGTAGCCTCCAGCCGAGCTTTAGCACGTCGTGATGCAGTCTTTGCCTTCGTTACGGTTCCTACTGCTGCTGCACTATCTGAATGCCTACACCATCGCAATGAACTGCACTCAGAACTGTTTCCGACGCTCTGTCTCGGGAGTTTAGTCTTTCTGTGAAGCTGTGTGTTTTGTGTACCTCTCGTCCGTAATGTTATTCACTGCCTGCGAGTGTTCGGCTGTTGTTTGGCCAGCAACATTCTCCACTTTTAATTCTACTACTCTCTTTGCGCGTGAAATCGAAAGTACACAATTGGGCACTAGCCCAAACATAACTCAACCGACTACGTGAGTCATGATATAGCTTCAAAGCTCTGGCCACTTTATTGGGGCAGCAAGCTCATTACAGTTGACACATAAAATGCTGGTGGACCTCGGCAGGTCAGGCAGCGTTTCCTCAAGCGTTTTGTGTGTGTTGCTTGTATTTCTAGCATCTGCAGATTTTCTTTTTTCGTGTCATTAAAATTGAGTTGGATTAAAACTGAGAATGAACCAGAAGAAATCCGTAAATACATAATCCAGCTAAATAATGAAGATTTTCCTCCGAGGTTGGGTGGGACTACAAATAGAGTTCCCGGGTTAACGGGGAATGGCGAAAGGTTTAAGAGGAACACGAGGGAAAACGTCCTCACTACGAGGGCCGTGAATGTCTGGAACGAGCTACTAGCACACGCGGTGCATGTGAACTCGATTTCAACATTTAAGAGAAGTTTGGCGAGGTTTATGGATGCTCGGGGTATTGAAGACTAAGTTCCCGTGTGTGTTCTAATGACTTCCCCTTAAGGAAAAGAACAAACAATTTCGAAATCTTGCAGATGTTACAAGAGCTTCAGGATTGTAACCACCAGGTTTGGGGGGATTTGATCGAGGTATTTAAAATGTTGAGAGGGATAGATAGAGTTGACGTGAATAGGCTGTTTCCATTGAGAGTAGGGGAGATTCAAACGAGAGGACATGATTTGAGAGTTAGGGGGCAAAAGTTTAAGGGAAACACGAGGGGGTATTTCTTTACTCAGAGAGTGATAGCTGTGTGGAATGAGCTTCCTGTAGAAGTAGTAGAGGCCAGATCAGTTGTGTCATTTAAGGTAAAATTGGATAGGTATATGGATAGGAAAGGAGTGGAGGGTTATGGGCTGAGTGCGGGTAGGTGGGACTAGGTGAGATTAAGAGTTCGGCACGGACTAGGAGGGCCGGAATGGCCTGTTTCCGTGCTGTGATTGTTATATGGTTATATGGTTATAGTAACAGGAACTGCCCCTCAGCCATCAGGATTTTGAACAACGATTTTGAGAGATTTTGAACCTCACTCAAGTTCACTTACCCCATCTTTGAAATGTTCCCAGAACAAATGGATTCATTTCCAAGGAATCTTTATCTCATACTCTCGAAATTTATCGCTTATTTATTTACATTATCGAATCTTCCTTTTGCATTTGCACAGTTCATTGTCTTCTGCACTCTGGTCTGGTGACCGGCCGTTCACTGATTCTGTTACAGATACTCTTCTAGAGATTTGTTGAGTATGCCCACAAGAAAATGAATCTCGGGTTTTATGCGGTAACATATCTGTACTTTCATAACAGCATTAACTTTCCACTTTGAGTGCATGGATGTCGTTGCAAAACGCCTCCACTAGCCAGCCTAGCTCACTTCTGTACGCAGCCTTGTGGCTAAATGAGGTTATATTAACAGCGGTGCTGTCATCGTCGAATTTATGGATGGCGTCTAGCCTGCCTTTAATTATACAGATATGAATGTGGAGAGATATTCATGGTTTAAATACACCTCCTTGTTCAACAGCGAGGCGAACTGTTCCTGCGTATCTGCAATGTCTGTGGTCTCTGTGTCAGGAAGTCAAGGGTCCAGTTGCAGAAAGTGATTCAGAAGCCCAGATTTTGAAGGATGTTGATTGATACTGAGGGGTGATTAGTGTTTATAGCTGACTTGTGATTGATGAATAGCAGCCTGGCGTATGTTTTGCTGCTTTTTAATATTCTCGAGAACAGAGCGGAGTTACACTGGGATCGTTTTCTCGGTAGACGGGTTGTGGCAGTGTAGAAATTGCAGCTGATCCGGGTATTACTCAGACAGTAGTTAGTACTATCCAGGAACAAACTGTTAAAACACTTCACCGAAGAAGATGCGCATGCTCCCAGGCGATAGTCATTCAGAAATTTCGCCCTGTTATCCTTAGACACGAGTATGATTGCTACGGTTTTGAAAGAGCTAGAATCCTCAGACTGAAGCTGCACCTGATCAGTTGGTTAGCTGGTGTCTGAAGTACTGAACGAGTTTACCCATCTTGAAGGACGGACTGACATCGGCCTCCGAGCCAGTGATCACAGGGATGTTTGATGTTGTCCGGATTCTACAAGTGTAGATGCTGTCCGGATTCTCCCTTTCAGTGCGAGCATAAAAGGCGGTGAGATCATTCGGAGATTTGCATAAATGATATTTATGCCTTCCGATCTCGCTACAAACAGCATGAGCAGCGAACCAAGGATGAATTGTTTTTGTTTCTTAGAAGAGAATATCATAGACTCAAATACCACTTATATTTCACCATGTTCTGTCAACTCGGTTCTCAAATGTTAAATCAGATCGATGTCTGTTAACCGCTTTCTCAATATTCACTTTTGCGACGTTCTCATCAGATATCAATAACCTCCTTTAAAAGTAATTATTTGTTTACCATCTGCTGTTATGACGAATGTTTAATTTACATGTCCTCCATCTGCACCCTTCTGCTTGTAAATTCTCCCCGAAGTTGAGAACAGGTTGTGTGGCAACAAGTACTCCAATTTGCCGCACTATTTCCTTGCTACGGAATTAATTGGAGTACTTTTTGTACTCACGACAGGATATTCATGACGTTTAGGTGTCATATTCAGAAAGTTATGAAATTACATTCTTCCTTCCATTTGTAAAATATTTCTTGGTTCAACAATGCCTTGGAAATTCGCCGTGTGTTATTACCGATGGAAATCAGAAAGGATTATTAGACCATAAGACCTTGAGACATAGAAACAGAATTAGGCCCATCAAGATCACTTCATCAGTCGATCATGTCTGTTTTATTATGCCTCTTAATCTGATTTTGCTGCGTTCATAAACGTCGATGCTTTGACTAACCAAGAAAGCATTAATCTTCGCTTGAAATAAAACCAATGATGTGGCCTCCATATCATCTCTTGCAAGAAATTCCGAAGATTCACTACAATCTGACTAAAGAAATTCTAAATATACGTCCTTCTATTCTGAGACTGAGCCCTCCGGTCGGGGTCTCCTCCACTGTAGTATACGTCCTCTAAACATTCATTCCATCTAGGCATTTCTGTGATCGATATGTTTCAATGAGATGGCATTATTCTTCTTAACTCCAGCGAGACCAGCCCCAGCGCCACTAAAGGCTCGTCATATGTTAACCTTTTCATTTTCGGAATCATTCTTATAAGCCTTCTCTGGGCCCTCCCCACACCAGTACCGCATACCGTCCATTTGGCTCTCAATTGCTAAATCAGATAGGTGTCTGTTAACCGCCTTCTCAATAATCACTTTTGTGACGTTCTCATCAGATATCAATAACCTCTTGTAAAAGTAATTATTTGTTTATTGTCTGCTGTCATGATGAATGTTTAATTTACATGCCCTCCATCTGCACATTTCTGCTTGTAAATTCTCCCCGAATTTGAGATCAGGCAATCAAGCACTCCAATCTGTCGCAGTACTTCATCACTACTGAATTAATTGGATAAACATCACCGAGGATCTCACATGGTCTGTGCATACTGGCTGTGGTGATGAAAACGGCACAACAGCGCCTCTTTCACCTTAGTCAGTTGAAGAATTCAGGAGTGGGCCCCCAAATCCTAAGAACTTTCTACGGGACACAATTGAGAGTATCCTGACAGGCAGCATCACTGCCTGCTATGGGAACTGTTGTTCCTGCAGTCACAGGACATCTACAAAGACAGGTGTGTAAAAAGGGCCCGGAAGTTCTTTGGAGACCCGAACACAAACTGTTCCAGCTGCTACCATCCGGGAAACGGTACCGAACCAGAAAAGCCAGGACCAACTGTATCTACTTCTAAGCACCTTAAAAGTGTGTCCTCTCGTGTTAGCCATTTCAACCCTGGGAAAAAGCCTCTGACTATCCACACGATCAATGCCTCTCATCATCTTATACACCTCTATCAGGTCACCTCTCATCCTCCGTCGCTCCAAGAAGAAAAAGCCAAGTACACTCAACCTATTCTCATAAGGCATGCACCCCAATCCAGGCAACATCCTTGTAAATCTCCTCTGCACCATGGCTATGGTTTCCACGTTCTTCCTATAGTGAGGCGACCAGATCCGAGTACAATACTCCAAGTGGGGTCTGACCAGGGTCCTATATAGCTGCAACATTACCTCTCAGCTCCTAATTTCAGTTCCATGATTGAAGGCCAACTAAGATTGAAAGCCTTCTTAACAACAGAGCCAACACGTGCAGCAGCTTTGAGTGTCCTATGGACTCAGACCCCAAGATCACGCTGATGTTCCACACTGCTAAGAATCTTACCAGTAATACTATATTTTGACTTCATATTTGAACTCCATCTGACACTTCTCAGCCCAGCTTTGCATCCTATCAATGTCCCGCTGTAACCTCTGACAGCCCACCACACTATCCACAACACCTCTAATCTTTATGTCATCAGCAAATTTACTAACCCATCCCTCCACTTCTTCATCCAGGTCATTTATAAAATTCACCAAGCGTAAGAGTCCCAAAACAGATCCCTGAGGCACACCACTGGTGATCAACATCCATGCAAATTACGACCCGTCGACAACCACTCTTTGCCTTCTGTGGGCAAGCCAGTTCTGGATCCACAAAACAATGTCCCTTTGGATCCCATGCCTCCTTACTTTCTAAATAAGCCTTGCATGAGGTACCTTATCAAATGCCTTGCTGAAGTCCATATACACTACATCTACTGCTCTTCATTCACCAATGTGTTTAGTTACATTCTCTAAAAAATGAATCAGGCTCGTAAGGCACGACCTGCCCTTGACAAATCCATGCTGACTACTCCTAATCATATCATACCTCTCCAAATGTTCATAAATCAGGCCTCTCAGGATCTTCTCCATCAACTTACCGACCACTGAGGTAAGACTCACTGGTCTATAATTTCTTGGGTTATGTCAACTGCCTTTTTTGAATAAAGAAACAACATCCGCAACCTTCTAATCATCCGGAACCTCTCCCGCCCCATCGATGATGCAAAGATCATTGCCAGACGCTCAGCATCTCCTCTCTCGCCTCCCACAGTAGTCTGGGGTACATTTCATCCGGTCCCGGCGACTTATCCAACTTGACGCTTTCCAAAAGCTCCAGCACATCCTCTTTCTTAATATCTACATGCTCAAGCTTTTCAGTCTGCTACAAGTGATCACAACAATCACTAAGATCCTTTTTCATAGTGAATACTGAAGTAAAGTATTCATTAAGTACCTCTGCTATTTCCTCTGGTTCCATACACACTTTCCCACTGTCACACTTGATAGGTCCTACTCTTTCCCCTCTTATCCTCTTGCTCTTCACATACTTGTCGAATGCCTTGGGGCTTTCCTTAATTCTGCCCGCCAAGGCCTTCAAATGGCCCCTTCTGGCTCTCTATATTTCGTTCTTAGGCTCCTTCCTAATGGTCTTATAATCTTCTAGATCTCTAACATTACCTAGCTCTCTGAACCTTTTGTAAGCTTTTCTTTTCTTCTTGACTGGATTTATTACAGCCTTTGCACACCACAGTTCCTGTACCCTACCATAACTTCCCTGTCTCATTGGAGCGTACCTGTACAGGACTCTAAACAAATATACCCTGAATATTTGCCACACTTCTTCTGTACTTTTCCCTGAGAACATCTGTTTCCAATTTAAGCCTCCAATTTCCTGCCTGATAGCCTCATAATTCACATTAGTCCAATTAAACGCTTTCCTAACTTTTCTGTGCCTATCTCTCTCCAATGCTTTTGTAGAGGAGATAGAATTATGATCACTATCTCCAAAGTGCTCTCCCACTGAGAGATCTGACACCTGTCCAGGTACATTTCCCAATACCAAATCAAATACAGCCTCTCCCCTTGTAGGCTTATCTACATACTGTGTCAAGAAACCTTCCTGAACACACCTAACAAATTCCACCCCATCTAAACTCGCTCTAGGGAGATGCCAATCGATGTATGGGAAATTAAAATCTCCCATCATGACAACTATGTTATTATTACACCTTTCCAGGATCTGTTTCCCTATCTGCTCCTCGATCTCCCTGTTACTATTGGGCGCCCTATAAAAAACACCCAGTAAAGTTATTGACCCTTTCCTGCTCCTAACCTCCACCCACAGAGACTCCATAGACAATCCCTCCATGGCGTCAACCTTTTCTGCAGCTGTGACACTATCTCTGATCAACATTGCCACGCCTCCACCTCTTCTGCCTCCCTCCCTGTCCTTTCTGAAACATCTAAAACAGGCACTTGAAGTAACCAATCCTGTCCCTGAGCCATCCAAGTCTCTGTAATGGCCACCACATCATATCTCCAAGTACTGATCCACGGTCTAAGCTATTCCACTTTGTTCACAACACTCCTTGCATTAAAATAAGCACATCTCAAGCCTTCGGTCTGAGCGCGTCCCTTCTCTATCACTTGCCTATCCTTCCTCTCACATTGTCTACAGCTTCCTCTACTTTTGAGATAACCTTCTCTTCCCCAGTCTCTTCAGTTTGGTTCCCAACCCCCCAACAATTCTACTGCCTTCCTCTTCCTTTCCCTACCCTTCTGAGCCACAGGGTCAGACTCTGTGCCACAGGTGTGGCCACTGCTGTTTCCTCCAGGTAGGCTGTCCCCCCCATCAACAATACTCAAACAGGAATACTTATTGTTAAGGGGTACAGCCATAGGGGTACTCTCTTGTACCTGACACTCCCCCTTCCCCCTCCTGACTGTGACCCACTTGTCCGTCTCCCGTGGCCCAGATGTGACCACCTGCCTGTAACTCCTCTCTATCACCTCCTCGCTCTCGCTAACCAGGCGAAGGTCATCCAGCTGTACCTCCAGTTCCCTACCTCGATCCTTCAGGAGCTGCAGCTCGACACAACTGTTGCAGATACGGCCGTCTGGGAGGCTGGGAGATTCCAGGACCCCCAACATCCGACACCAAAGACAGAAAACTCACACACGTACTTCCTACTTTGTCTCATTACCACCTAAGCCCGTTGAGCCAAAGCCTACCACTCTGCTGCCTCTCACTCCGCTGCCCGCTGGATATGGCTGCCTTCTTTTTAAACCTTTCGCGCTGTACTGGCTGACGTCACACGCCTGCGCAGTCTCTCCTCTATGTAACCTGAATAGTAAAATCTCCCTTCGCTACTAAAAATCAGCAGTTCACTGGCAGCCTTCTTGCTCCTGTTACGTATTCAGGCAACAATAAATATATGTGAGTTAGGCAAGGGTTTTTACAACAAATAACATGTTTATTAAACACTGAAAACAAACCCCCCCCAAAAGTAAACAAACACTAACGTAACCGGAAAACAGCTGCTGTGCAGCAGCTTCAACGTTCTTAAAGCGATGCTGCAAAAACAGTTCTTAAAGCGATGTTGAAAAAAAAGACAGTTCTTTAAAGCGGTATGCCGAAAGTTCAAAATGCTCACAGTCCATTTAAAAGGAGAGACTTTTCAAGGCGATTTAAATTCTCTTCCACGTCATTGTCCTTCGATCCCTGGCATCGAACTCTTCCCACGTAGAATTTTATGAAACGTAACGGGTTTAAAGGCACTGACCTTTCCTTCCACACTCTGTCCTCAATCTCCTGCTATCCCGCAGAGATTAACACGAGAACAGTTAACGAAATCCTTCCGAATGAGGATCACACAAGGGCGAACCCAATCCACCGTCGAAGATCGATTCTCCTCGATCTTTAACTTCCAAACTTTTATCTTCACTCTCCACAGTAAAGAAACTGCTGGCAATGACCTTTTAAACTTTAGGCATTAGATAAAACTTCATTTCTCAACTAAACTGCGTCATCACATTAAATCACAGTGGCATGAAGTCAACATGGCAAATCCAGCCACGAACTGCCCCACCTGACAGGGTGGGGTCTTCCTTTTATACCCTGTAAAAAAAACCTGTCACATGACCTCTACTGGCGGGAAAATGACGTCACTCCACCATCACAAGACCATTACCTCAAGTCCAGTATAACTTCAACCCCAGTCACGTGACAAGGGTACCACTGTCACGTGTCACGGGTACGTAACACTCCGAATAATCCAAACTTCCAGAAATGAAAATCGTATAAAGTATCTCATATCTTCTCAGAATGATCTTCAGCCACAGGATTGCAGGTGACACCAGTTTTCAACAATAGTCCGTCAGAAACCCTTTGACAGCTGTGACGTCAATGCCAATCTCTTTAGAGAAACGGTCTTGTCCACCGAATTTAACGAGGTTGTCGAATAATTCAGCGCATAAAGACCAGGAAACGCTTTGGAATTGCTTAATGTTATTGAGCCACAAAAACAAAGAGACACCCTCAAATTAAGTCAGAACTTTAATCACATAAATGTCTTCAAATCTTTCAGCATCGCCTGGAAATGAACTATTGCAGCAGAGGGCAAAAATAAATCTCAGGATGACAGAACACTACAAAGCAGTTTTGCAAACTAGGCACGTTAATCTAATCCAAGTTACACAATGAAAAACAAAATAATGCCAAGTCTCAGATTCAAGAATACTTAAATGGTTTTCTTTCGTCAGTATATTGGGCCATCTACCATCCTCGAAATGCTCTTAATATTTCAAAGCGCTCTGTAGTCTCGAATTATCTCATGAGCTTACACCAATGAACTACTTCAAAATATCAGACCAACAGAAATTAACGAAACGTAGCTCAGATACTTCTCAGCTACTGAGGGCTCGTCCACTTATACTACGGGTGGAAGTCAGAAACAGGAAAGGGACAATCTCTCATTGGTCGTGGTCTATAACCTTGATGCACCATCAATAACTCTCGGAGACGGGAGGCGAACGATAGGCTTTTATTAGCTGCAAGAGACCACGACACGACATCCTGGAGACTGAGGGAGGAGCAGTGCCTCCAATCGCCTTTATACAGGGGTCTGTGGGAGGAGCCACAGGAGCAGTCAGCAGAGGGGCGTGTCCAGACAGGTATACATAGTTTACCACAAACCTCCCCATGGGAACAAAGACATTGAGAAGCACACCCTGAGGAAGATTTTTGAATGAAATGTAACCCTCACCGGGCTCGTATGGAAACGGCTCAGGAGCCGGCTCTGCTAACAGCCAACAGACTCCGTGGTGAGAAGCCCACCTTTCATGAACAAAATAGCTCTAGGGTCGGTATGATTTGGGAATCAGCCAGACAGGAATGCCATGATGTTCCGCGTAATGAAACCTCGACTTGAGTGAATGCTGTGTAAATACTGCCCATACGCCATTGTCGGTCGGCAAGAATTAACAGCCCACATCGCATAAAGTTATAAAGAAAGTATACTTACACATATTCAGCTTCATCGTACATTTAGGAGGGGAAACAAAAGGAAAAGGGGACCGATTACTGTTAACTCAATCCAAATGTGCATCTCATCTTGAAGTTGCCCCTTTTTTACTCACGCGCTGGATTCACCGTCTGCGTGAACGCAAACAGCACCTTCCGGACGTTGCTCAAAATCCACCTCGAATAAACGGGCGCTCTGTTGGGAGGTGCGGCCTTCAGTCTTGGAGCCATTCGTCTGCACAAATACTTTGTGCAAAGGGGTTGCTCCTTCTCACGGCACCCTCAGCCACCTTCCCTTCCCCGCGTCCTGTCCGCAGCTCCCACCAAAAAATCCCGCGAAAATCCTGTCCGTCACGAATCTCACTCCGCCCAGTTCTCTCTAAATCCTTTCGCCAATGCCACCATTCTAATTGGCTGACGCAGCATTTCTAAATTGAACATCATAGCTCCTTATCTTTTCGCTGGTTCAGAAGCTGTGTGTTGTTTTGACTTTCATTAGTCGGGAGACTGAGTTCAAGAGCAACGAGGGAATGCTGCAACGTTATAAAATTACGGTTAGACCACACTTGGAGTATTGTTCAGACCTGACCGTCTCATTATAAGAACGGCGTCGAAGGTTTAGAAAGGGTGTAGTGGAGGTATACATTAGTGGTAGGGGAGATAATGAGAAGTTCTGAGGGATAGGATTGCTGATCGCCTGGAAAAGCATGGACTGATCAGAAATAACCAATAGGACTTTGTCAGGTTTAAGATTTTCCCTGCACAATCAAATAGATCATTTGGAAAATGCAATAAAGTATTGATCAGGTCACTGCATTCTGCAGCAAAGCAGTGTGATCCATCTTGCTTGCATGTTGTATAAAATCTTTGCTTCAAAAGAAGAGGCTGTGGGTAGAAAAGGATGATTATGTAAGATAGGAAAGGGAAAGGGAAAAACCATAAAAACAATAAAATTTCCTACACTGGGCCCATATTCACAAAGTATGTCCAACAAGAGGATTAACAATTAGTCTAGACAAACTACTAGGGAGTGCAGAACCAAGAAGTGCAGAAATAGATAGATCTTTAGTGGAATTCAGCTCCATTGCTACCCAATTAGGGCAATCAGATTGGCTATGAAAAAAAGACCAGAAGATAGTGCAACGAATGTTAGCTGCCCAGTAGTATAAACGAAAATTAGATAAGGCCATGCCACCCTCTTTTTTAGATTTTCAACATTCTATGATTGGTATAGAAAGGGCATTAGGCATTTTGAAGATCTTTTTATCGATAATCGCTTTTCATCCTTTCAACAGCTCTCTGCTAAGTTCAATCTGTCTAATGCCCATTTCTTTAGATATCTCCAAATCAGACACTTGATCAATCCTTTAATTCCCAACTTCCCTGAAATGCCCAAGAAAAATGCTATGGATTTCTTTCTTTCTATTAATCCATTGGGTAAAGGCTTAATATCCTTTATCCATGATAAATTAGTATCCTTACGGCGTGCCCCTGTGGATAAAATCAGAATGGCTTGGGAGCATGACTTAAATATTCCTTTATCTGATGAGGTTTGGGACTCGATTCTCAAATCGGTTAATTCAACTTCTCTCTGTGCTCGCCACTGTCTTTTACAGTTTAAGATTGTTCATAGGGCCCATATGTACAAATCTAAATTATCTCGATTTTACCCTAATATTAGTCCCCTTTGTGATAAATGCAAAAGTGGTGAGGCCTCTCTTATTCATATGTATTGGACCTGTCCTAGCTTAGAGAAATTTTGGAAAGATGTTTTTATAACCTTATCCTGTATTCTGAATCGCCACTTAGAACCTAACCCTTTAACTGCTCTGTTTGGTTTCTTGGGTGAGACAGATATACGCTTGAGTTCGACTAAATGTCGAATATTATCTTTTGCTTCTCTCCTGGCTAGACGTTTAATCCTCCTTAGATGGAGAGAAGTTGCCCCACCCAGGCATGCTCAATGGCTTAACGATATCATGTCCTCTTCAGACCTTGAAAAAATTCATTATTCAATTCTTATTTCGGATATAAAGTTTCATAAGGTCTGGGGACCTTTTATTGAGTATTTTCATAGTTTTTCTCCTAATTAAGTTTTTTTTTTCAGTCCCTTGCCTTCAGCTCTTTTTTTTTGGTAGTAGGCATTATTATCTTCTGTTTTCAAGTGTATTCACAGTTTTGGGGGTTTGAATGTTCTGATTTATATTTTCTACATTTAGTTTTGGTTGGTCTGGAGTTTTATTTTGTTGTGGGTCTTGGGATGGATACTAACTTTACATGACTTCAACTTCGGTGCTTTCTCAATTATCTTATTTTGTATTATATTACTATTGTATGTTTATCTTGCACTGTATTAATTTCCTACTTTGTTTTGGGGTTTTTTTTTGTTTGTAGTGTTGTAGAAAATGCATTAGAAAATCAATTAACAAAAAAAGAAGAGGCAGTGGATCCAGGTTTTCGTGATTGCATGCCGGTAATCAGTGATACTACATACAGACTTAATCATTTGAAATGATTTGAATATGGATGTAGGGGATCACATCAGTAAATTCGCAGATATCATGGAGGATGTTGGAGTTGTTGATTGTAGCGTGGAGGATGCTCCTGAGTTACAGCCTGATTGTTGGAGAAATGGAATGAGAAATGGGTGACAGGTTTTATTCATTACGAAGATGACACTTTGTATTTTGGAATATTGCAGAGGCGAGAAAATATATTTTTAATCGTAAGGTTTTAGGAAATTGTAGGAAAGATGAGGACAATGCGTGCAAGTACAAAGGTCCTTGGGGGTGGTTGCGCAGGTAGACACATTGTTAAAGTAGCCAATTGGTTGTTAGATATTAGAAGAAAATGGTTGTGCACTAAATTTATCAATGTAATGTTCTGGTTAAGATTTCTACTGTAATGTGTAGATATTTCATTTTCGCAGTTTTCTGCAAAAGCAGTGTTTCTTGCTGGTGGAATGTTTAGGTTTCGGCTAATGAAAAGATGCCCAGGTGTTCAACTTAGGAATGTTCTGTCAGCCGATCAGGATGGTGGGATCTGCAGAAGGTTCTAGGCAGGCTGGGTCGTATAGAGATTTGTGATTGACTGTAGTCTGGTTTGGAGTATTTTGGTTGGAGCTGCGGAGCGGGAGAGAGGGGGAGGTTCCACAGAATTCTGTGGGAAGGAGTGTACTCTTTGCAAGAATTGTTTTGTGTAGATGTCGGGCTCAAAGGAGAAGGGCCAATACTCTTAAGAGAGAGCCAGTTTGTCTGAGATGGTCTTCGAAAGAAATTTCGAATGTGGTGGGTGCTTCCAGGCAGACCGTAGGTTCGGCACCGAGAGGAATGGTTATACCAGCTTTGGAAGAGATGAGCTCCAATGGTTATGTGCACTTTTAGACTGGTCTAACTGTAATGGGCCTCTTTACTTTTTTTTCTACTTTATTTTCTTTCTTTTAAAAACTGTTTGATGAAGTTGTAATTAGTAAATATACTTCCTTTATAATTTCATTCCGTGTACGGTCTGTTATTTCTTGACGGTAGTATTTACACAACATTCGTTCAAATCGAGGTTTCATTCACGATGGTCCTGTTTGGTTGAACTCCAAACCATACCGACTATAGGCCTGTACACTTTATGAAAGCTGGCCTTCTCTCCATTGAGTCACGCGGCTAATAGAATTAGCAGTGTTTGTATCAGAGACCGGTGAGAGGTTTACATAAAGAAATGGTCAGAGCTGACCTGTGTTTCTGATCACCATGCTGCAAAAATATGTCATGGTGCTGGAGCCGATGAAGGAAAAGTCAGACCATAATTTTAGAAGCAGAATAAGGCTATTCGCCCCAACGAGCCTGTTCTGCTATTCAACCATGACCTTCGTAGGTTCAACCCCCTTCTGCCGACATTTAACTGGAATATTGCCTGGACGGAGCTTTTCAGTTATAAAGAGAGCCAAGGTAGGATCTGTTTGTTTTTCTTGGAGTGAAGAAGGGCAACATGGCCATAAATGTGTTAGAAGGATCTGGCCTTCTAACCTTCTAACTGGCCCAGGGCCACACTTCTATAACTTCACAACCTCGAGTTAAAATACACTTACCGTGTTACATCTCTTCCCACTTGATTCCACGTTTTGCTGAACGGGGTGTCGGGGTGCATACCTGTAACATATAACATACACCATATAGATACAAACACAGATACATTCACATCATATATGTTTTGCCATAACCAATACGCCAGTAACACACATGAACACATTCATAGAAAGAATAACATTTAAGTTTATTAAATTTAGTGCATAAAAGTTTATTTGTGTTACGTTTGATGTTTGTAGACCACTCATGGCCAACATAGTGCATTTGTTTGTGATTTGGCGGTTCCGGGTTCGTTTCGGCAAAGCCATGGTGTTGACCCGGGCTGATATTAGTCGTGTTGGACAGAAACTACACATGCGCAGTGTGCTGCAGAGACATAGCATGGACAATTAGGGGTCCGGAGGGGGACGAATGGTTAAAATGTACTTAACATGACAAATAAATACAACAGACATTATGGTTAGACATTAGTTTTTGTAAATACAATATTCAGTAGATAATAATTTTCTTGTGTATTAATTGATTCCTGCCTCTGTGGTATATGCAAGTGACTTCAATATTCCAAGTGAATGTCAATGAAATTTAAGTATATACACTGTATGCCTCCATAAGCAATCCAGAGATTCAGTTTCCTGCAGGGATGCTCAAAATATAAGACCATAAGACCATAAGATCTAGGAGCAGAAGTAGGCCATTCAGCCCATGAACTCTGCTCCGCCATTCAATCATGGGCTGATCTAATTCTTCCAGTCATCCCCAGTCTCTTGTTTTCACCCCACATCCTTTGATGTCCTGGCTAATCAAGAACCTGTGTATCTCTGCCTTAAGTACACCTAATGATTTGGCCTCCATAGCCGCACGTGGCAACAAATTCCACAGATTAACCACGCTTTCACTAAAGTAATTTCTCCGCATCTCAGTTCTGAAAGGACGTCCTTCAATCCTGAAGTCGTGCCCTCACGCCTTCTCACTCACTCCCACTGTCTGCAGTCCTAACCTGACACAACCATTCCCAATCACACCCACGGTCCACTTTTCCAGTGGCTCCTATCTCTTCAATTCAATCCTAATGTCCAAATATGCAGAATATATCAATAACCATACAAAGGTCAATGGAAGACGGCACCAACAGGATATTCAATCAGTGTTCAAAAGATAAGAAACTGCAAATACAAAATGAGAGAATTAAAATAACTAATAAATAAGCAAGAAATGTCGATAACAGGAGATCAAGAGTCCTTAAAAATGTATCTGTAGGTTGAAGGAACTTTTCATTGATGGGTCAAGTGAAGTTGAGTGAATTTATCACCTTTTGTTCCAGAACTCATGGCTGAAGGATAGTAAGTTTCTGAACCAAGTAGTGTGAATTACTTGTCTCCTGTACATCCCTCCTGATGGCAGCAGCGAGATCTCATGGTCTGTAAGGTGGTGATCCCCAATAATAGAACCTGTTTCCCTGTAACAACGCTCTGTGTAGATGAGTTCAATGGCGGGGAGGGCTTTACCCCGATGGACTGAGTCGTGTCCACTAGATTCTGTACTATTTTCCTTTCCAGCGCATTGGTGTTTCCGTACCAGGCTGTGATGCAGGGAATCATTGCTTATTGATTGGCTATTGATTAATGAAGCTAAAAGTCCAAAAATGGGCCGCAGTACCCTGCATGTGTGGTTGGAGATAAATCCCAGTTGTAGTGGGTGCTTATCATTGTGATCCAGATTGAGTAAGCAGTTTATCGTCGTTTGATCTGTGTAAATGATATATTGTATTTCTGTGTAAATATGTAATTATCTTATATTTATTGTACAATTGTTTTACTCAAGGGAACATATATTTTCACATTTGGGAACTTTGTGTGAAAAACTGGGAGTACTTACAAAATCACCTCAACCTACTACTGCGGCGGAGCCACGTCAAACGACGTAGAATCCATACAACGTTTTTACATCACGCATTCCCACCATTTGCACTCCCAATGGGACTCACTCCCAGCGACTGCACTGCTACTGGGTCATCGCCCTTCTCACTACCACCATTCCATCTGAATGCAACAGGAATTACTCTTTGGCCCTTTTAATGATGAACATGCCCTGTCAGTGGATTTTACACATGGTTGAAATGGGGGAGGTTCTCTGAGGCAGGGGCAAAGACTACCGAGATAGAGAGAGGTGTAACACCCTGGGAAAGGTTTCACTGCTAACGTAATGGTCTTTTTGTAGCAGCAGTGTTTAGGTTATGGTTGAAGGTAACAGGTGCTTTGGAACGTGAGCCGTCCAATGAGGAGAGTGTTTTTCCTTGCTGTGTGCATGACGCACCGAGGTGATCAGGGTCTTCTGTTCGACGAGAGATGGAGAAAGAAAATGCCAGAAAGGAGAAGTCATAGATACCAGAAAGGAGTGGACTTGGAGTAGGGCCAGGAGAAATCGATGAAGGACCAGCGGGAGGGAAACTGTCAGCTCCAACTTGTGCACATTAGAGAGTTTCATTAAAATGGGCCATTTACTTTTTGTTTTTTTCTTTACTAAACCTTTAGTCAAATTAAGAATTATAAAGCTGAATCGTTTAATTGCACATGGCTTACGGCCTGTTATTTCGTGGTGCTGTTCTGTAACAGGGGAACAAATCACACAGCATCCGCAAAAACACAGAGTTTTGCACCTGAAATTTCATACGGTTGGCGGGGCCAGAGATTGTCTTCTGTAGAGTTACGCCGCCGACCGAACCTGAGAGTTACAGCGGGATATACAGACAGGGGTAAAGGGGAATGCAAAGTTAGGGAGGGAAGTTTTAGTGAGAGAGAGAGGCATAGAAGACGGAAGGGTTTACAGAGACTGGGGACTGTGAGGGAGGTGGGGTGTCAAACAGACTGGGAAGGGAGTAGCGGAGGGAGAAATGCAGAGGGTGGTGGAGGAGGAGGCTGGGTTAGTCACAGAAACGGGGAAGTGTAGGAATGAATTGAGCCCATAAAGATAGAGAGCATTTAAGGGGAGGGCGGAAATCACAGACATCGTGAAGGGAAGGATTACAGAGTTGGGAATGCTCGATGTGAGGTCACTGAGACGAGAAGTGGTGTAGGGATGGAGAGGATCACGGAGATGTGGAGGATTGGAGTGGGGGAAAGAATCACAGAGGTTCAGAAGGGTGCAGGAGAGGGAGGGGTGCAGAGGAAGGAGAGGCTCATGAGGACAGCGAAGGGCACAGGTTATGGAGAGTATCAGAGACAGGGAGGGCGAGGCTGAACACTTTTGGGCTCCTTATCTAATAGTCTTTCTGAATTGGATAGGTTTCAGTGGAGGTTCCCAAGGATGTTTCCGGGAATGAATGGTTTATCATATGAGGGACGTTTGATGGCTCTAGGATTTTACTTGCTGGAATTTGGAAGGATCAGGGGGCATCTCACTGAAATATTTTGAATGTTGAAAGGCCTAGACAGAATAGATATAGAAAGGCTGTTTCCCATGGAGGTGAAATCAAGGAGAAGAGAGCACAGTTTCAGGGCAGAGGGGTGTACACTTAAAACAGAGAGGCAAAGAAATTTCTTTAGTATTTAAGGTGGAGATTCATAGGTTGTTGATTGGTCACGGCATCGAAGGTTATGGGAAGAAGGACGGGGAATGGGGCTGAGGGAGGGAAAAAGGATCAGCCATGATTGAAAGGCGGACCAAATGGCCTAATGCTGCTGCCATGTCTTATGGTTGAGGCCAATGTATTCCAGAGGCGTCTCTGGGTTCCACACAGATTGGTAAGGGTGACCACAACATCTGGAACAGAGCGACGTGATGGGATCAGTGGGGAAGATGGTGTCTGAGATCCAGTTAGTCTACCTTCAACCCAAACCCCCATCCCACATTGTCCTTCTCCTCTCCTTTCCCCCTCTCTCCCTCCTGTTCACTCTCCTGTCTGCCTTCTATGGGCAAGCCAGTTCTGAATCCAAATAGCCTATTCGCCATGGACCCCATGCATCTTCATCTTCTGAATGATCCGCCTCTGATTGACCCTGTCAGTCGCTACATATCCACAGTTCTGCCTTCACCAGTCACCCTCGCCACCTCACTAGAAAACACAATCAAATTAGTTAGACACGATTTGTCCCACACAGAAATATACTGGCTACCTCTCATTCGTCCATGGTTTTATGCATTGTCATAAATCCTATCCATAGGATTTTTCTCCAACAAATTCCCTACCAATATCATGAAAGTCGAGGATCGATTGTTTCCACGTTCCATGGTTCTATTCTTGAATAATGGAGCAACATTAGCTACTCGTTAGTCCACTGATTCTTCAACCACCTTGTACATGTTGATTTGTCAGCTCCTCTGGTGTCATCAACCCTACGAGTCAGCTGTGAGATTTGCTGAGAAGGCAACATAGTAGACAGAATTTAGTTGCCATCATAGGGGTTCAACCTGTATCTGACTTCATATGTCGAAATTCAGCACAACTATCTTATTTGGGATGTGCACCTTCCCTGAACCATTTAGCAATCTTTTCCTCTTCAGGCAGTTGATGAAAAAAATCTGTATCATTTCATACTCCCTGCCTTTACTACCTTCCTACTTTTTATGTATATTTATTTCTACACTATTTAATTTACCATTAAATATATATAGGTATTGTAATTGACAGTTTTTCCTCTATTATTATCTATTGCATTGTACCGCTGCTGCAAAGACAACAAATCTCATGACAAATGCCGGTGAAACTAAAACTGGTTCTGATTCAGATTCATACCTTCCATCTCCACTTCCCGGGTCTTTATTGTGACAAGTAGTGACATGGCAGTTAAACCTATTTATTTGTTGTTGTCATCCTAACCTGAGTCGCCAGGGCTCACTGAGAGACAATGTTATGTCCATTCAGTAATTGCAAGGAGTTTGGATGGAGGCGCTATCTTGGAGGACTGTCCCATATCGGGGTGTTTCCCAAGGAGGAGCGTCACTGGCAGCACCGCCGCTAGAGGTCCCTGTTCGGTTTTCTGCTACTGCTTCACTTTATCTTGAATCTCCATGAAATGTACTTTAATTCAATTAAACTTATTACATAGTTGTTTTTTTTTAGTCGGTTCACTTCAGTTAATGCAAAGATTTGGGCTTTAGACAGTTTACTGCCTCCATCATACTGTTTTTGTATTTTATCACTGTTTTGTTTTTCCACTTATTCAGTTAACTTTTCCATTTGCTCTGTTAACTTACGTATTCAATTTTCCAACTCAATGTGTATTTGTTCAATAAGACCGCTGACGGCTAATGTCCATCGAGATTTCATCTTTCCATCAGGCAAACTCTGAATTTTACCCTTTGTCATTTTAATATGGTCCAGTTGTCACATTTCATTCGACTCAATGTTGATAGTATATTTCATCCGGATTTCTTCGTTTTCCTTGTGAAATTTAAATGCTTTGTTCAGGTATGAACTCAAAAATTATTCATCCGTTCCCACGTGACAAATGGAGATTCTGTTCCCCCTTTTTTCTGCAGTGTGCCCTCTATTGCCAAGGATGAATCCACACTCATGTCGGAGGAGCAACACTTTGATATTCTGTCTGGGTAGCCTTCAACCAGGTGGCAAGAACATCGATTTCTCAAGATTCCGATAATTGCCGCCTCCTCTTCTCCTTCACCACTCCCCATTCTTGTTTACCTCTCACACCTTCTCCTCCACCCTGCATATCATCATCCGATTCCAACCTTCTCCAGCCCTTTATCTCTTTCAGCAAACACCTCCCCAGCTCTTCTTCACTACATCCACTCCCCCTCCCAGTTTCACCTTTCACCTTCTCCCACCTTCTTATTCTAATGTTTCCCCTCCTTTGGAGTCCCGAAGAAGGATTTCGGCCCATAACTCTTTTCTGTAGATGCTGAGTTCCGCCGACATTTTGTCTGTGCTGCTTTGAATCTCCAACATCTGCAAATTTTCTCGTGTTTCTCCTGTTTTGAAGATTCCTTTAACTTTGCCCTACGTGACACAGTAAACACCCCAATAGTCTTTCCTTCAACACACATTTCTTGAGCATACACAGCAACTGCAGCATTACAGTAAGCAAAATCACTGTACGTGTATATCTAAAAAAGCAACACCCTCTCGACTCATCTACGTCTCCCACTTACATGGGCATAAAATATTTGTTTAATTCCTCTGTCATTTTATTATTCCCTTGCCTTAGCCCAGTTATTTTTCCCCCGTTGACAGATGAAGAAACAGACGGGGTGGGGAGGTGGAGGGAGTGAGGTTGTAGGGAAGGGCTGGTGTGAGAGGAAAAGACCGGAGGAAGGGTATCTCGCCAATAAACCCTCTTCCTAGGACCTTTCACCCGCGAACACGGCAAACTGAAGGGTCCGCACCAGCTCAATGGTGTCGCGTCACAGTCACCCTGTCATCAACGAACCAATCCGGCAGCTCCTTATCTGTCTGGTCAGTGGCTGCTATCAGTCGTTCCAATCAGGGAGTGTGGTATTCTAGCAGCCAATTAGTGAACGCGGCAGCCAGGTGACAGACATTCAGATGTGTGGTAATAACCATGTCCAATTGGATTGTTCCACAACTACTTCGGCCAATCCTAGAGCGTGGGTCCATGTGCTGTCTAATCAGACCACAGTACCCCACGAGCTAACTTTTGCTGCCACGTGTCTAAGATCCAAGATAGGGATGGGGAATGAAGTGTTGAGGACACAGTAGGGAGGGAAAGGGGGAAGAAAAGTGGAAGCAATGGAAGAGGGTGAGAGAAGGAAAACAACACGCAAACGGGTGCTCCTGTGGGTCAATATCTGTCTTCAGTCTCTCCTCCCCAAACCCAAAGTCACCTGGTAATCTTTGCTGCCTCTGCCTCTACCACTGCCTCTAAGGGGAGGAGGAGGAGAAGGAGGTGGGAGGCAGGGGATGCCATATGGGTGTTAGTCAGTGAAAGGGTGGGATGTAAGAAGCCTCAAAGATCCAGCCCTCTCTAACACTGTCCAATGTCACTGGAGATCACACGACATCCTGATCAACCTCGCCCACAACCCATGCCCTGCCCCTGGATCAAACACTTCCTCCGTTATTCAACTCCCCATGCCTCCCTCCCTAGTTCATTCCCATAAGCTACCTTCCTACGTTATCATCTCGAACCAGTCTATCCCTTCCTCATTCCCGAGTCTCCCCACTGACTCCAAACACCGCATCCCCCATTCTGCTACTGACCACTCCCTCAATTGTCAACAGTTCCTTTTTCCATTCTTCCTCGTCCCTCTGGCCTGTCCCAACCTCATTTCTACCTGTTTTACTCCTCCATTCTTTCACTCGTCCACCAACCCCTCCCCTTTCAATTCTGTGCTGCCCTTAACTCCACCCCATGTTTCTACCACACCACACACACTCCTTCCCTACCACACTCCCTCAAAACCTCAACCATCTCTCCCTGCTCACCCCAACCTCCTTATCCATTACACAACCTCTCTTCCATTTCCCTCTTTCAACCTTCTGTTCCCCTCCCCTAACCCCAAGCCCCTCCCTTTCATCTACTATCCCCTATCATTCCCCACCACTTCACCTGTCCACCCACGGTAGCGTAACAGTTGTTGCAAAGCTTGGAGCATCACAGTTCAGTGGTCAATTCCACTGTTCTCCCCGTGGATCCCATCCATCTGTCTGTAATGCCCTCCGACCCCTGTACCCATCTATCTCTCAGTAATAGCCTATGGCCCCTATATCTGTCCTATCTCTATGAAACCCCTTCTGGCCCCTATGCCTATCCATCTCTCTGGAAACCATCCAGACCCTACACCCATCCATCTTTCTGTTACACCTTCTGGCCCAAAAACATCTCCATCTCTCTGTAACTCCCTCCAGCCCCAATATTCATTCATTTCTCAGTAACTCTCCTTTTGGTGCAGACAGCAATCTATCTCTCTATAAACCCCTACAGTCCTTCCACCCATCCATCTCTCTGTAAACCCCTACAGTCCTTCCACCCATCCATCTCTCTGTAAACCCCTACAGTCCTTCCACCGATCCATCTCTCTGTAAACCCCTACAGTCCTTCCAGCCATCCATCTCTCTGTAAACCCCTACAGTCTTTCCACCCATTCATCTCTCTGTAAACCCCTCCAGTCCTTCCACCCATCCATCTCTCTGTAAACCCCTCCAGTCCTTCCACCCATCCATCTCTCTGTAAACCCCTCCAGTCCTTCCACCCATCCATCTCTCTGTAAACCCCTACAGTCCTTCCACGCATCCATCTCTCTGTAAACCCCTACAGTCCTTCCACCCATCCATCTCTCTATAAACCCCTCCAGTCCTTCCACCCATCCATCTCTCTGTAACACATTCTGGCCCCTGCACCCATCCACATCTCAGTAAACCTGCTGCAGCCCAACAACATCCAACAACAGAACGGTTTTGGGTAAAAACTGTAAAAGAATTTATTATAAAGTACACGTTCTGAAGCAGTAAATATAAAACAATTGTACAAGCTGGAAATCTCTAGCAAAGTCAGGAAATGCTGGAAGCCCGAGGCAGGTCAGGCAGCATCAGTGAAGAGAGACATGTGTGACCTGAAACACTAACTCTCCACAGATGTTGTTCAAGCCAGTAAATCTGACAATGCACAGCTTAAAAATGTGCCCTCTGACCAATACCCCAATCACCAGGTTATCTGGCTGAAAGACTGAGTGTGATTTCACTGGTGAAGCCTTCACTGGTTCATGTTGGCAGGGAGCACACAATATTAACAATAAACCATTTGCAGTGCGTGGCCGTCCACAGACCCAGAATCTTGAGAGAGGCTTCACGGGACCCTTCAGTACATCCGACATCCTGGGTTTAGCACAGGTTCCACCCTCAGCTCCAACATCTGGGACTTTCCTTCAGGATGGCAATGAGAATTGGGAGGGATGTCCCGGGAGGGATTGTGGGATGGGAACAGGAAGTTACAGTGTGGGGGCCGCAGTACATTGTGAAGCTCAGTGTGACTGATCAGCTGGGGCTGACAAATATATCAAAGGGAAAACAGCTAACTGAAGGTGTTATATTTGAATGCACGCTGCATGCAAAATAAGATAGACGGTCTTGTAGCACAGTTACAGATTGACAGGTATGATGTTGCGGGCATCACTGAGTCATGGGAAAGAAAATTATTGTTGAGAGCTTAATATCCATGAATACACATTGTATTGAAATGACAGGCAGGTAGGCAGAGGGTGTAGCATGACCCTATTGATAAAAAAAAAAATCATATCCTTGGAAGGAGGTGACATAGGATTGGAAGATCATTGGATAATTAGAAGGAGACATAAAGTAGGAATACAGGGAACATTTCTGATTGGCTGCTGCTGACAAGTTGTGTTCCACAGGGTTCGGTGTTGGGACTTATTCTTTTCACGTTGTGTATCAATGATTTGGATGATGCAATTGATGGCTTTGTGGGCAAGTTTGTGGATGATATGAAGATAGCTAAAGGGGCAGATGGTGTTGCAGAGACAGAGAGGCTGCAGAAAGACTTGGACAGATGAGGAGATGGGGCAAAGATGTGCCAGGTGGAACATCGTGTCAGGAGCTAAATGGTCATGCACTTTGAGAGGAGGAATGAAACAGTAGACTATTTTCTAAACAGGTAGAAAATTCATAAATCCAAAGTGCAAAGGGAATACAACCACAAACAGGTGAAACTCTGCAGATGCTGGAGATCCAAGGAACTCGTCTATGGAAAAGAGTACAGTGGAGGTTTCAGGCCAAAACCCTAGGGACATGTGATTCCCTGTGCAGGATTCTCTAAAGGTTAACTTGTAGTTTAAGTTGGTGGTGAGGAAGGCAGATGCAATGTTAACATTGATTTTGAGAGAACTAGAATATAAAAACAAGGTTGTAGTGCTGAGGTTGGTGATGCCTCATTTGCAGTATTGTCAACAGTTTGAGGCACTTTTCTATGAAAAGATGTGCTGACATTGGACAGGGTTCAGAGGATGTTCAGAACATGATTCTAGATTTGAAAGTCTTATCATATGAGCAGCATTTGTAGCTCTGGACCAGTACTCACTGAAATTTAGAAGAATGAGGGAGGACCTCATTTTAACCTATTGAATGTTGAAAGTACTAGATAGCCTGGATGTGGAGAGGATGTTTCTGATTGTGGAAGAATATTCAACCAGAGGTCACAATGTCAAAATAGAAAGACGTCTAATTGAAATGAAGATGAGGTGGGATTTCTTTAGCCAGAGGTTGTTGCATCTGTGGAATTTGTTACATCTGCCAGCTTTGGAGGCCAGATCACTGAGTGTATTTAAGGCTGAGGTTGATGAATTCTTGATAAGTCAGGCATGGAAGATTTTGTGGAGAAGATAGAAGAATGGGATTGAGAGGGAAATGGACCAGACTTGATCAAATAATGGAGCTGACTCGACGGGCTGAATGGCCTGATTCTGCACCAATGTCTTGTGATCTTATGCCTTCCCAAACATAAATCAATGCACTTACCTCCAATGTGGTGGTCTGTAAGAGAGGGCTAGCCAAGGGCAAGTCTCACCTTTTAAAGCATGGGGCTGGGCGAGTTAATCCAATTAAGGTGACCAATAATTTAGGTGTGCATTGATTAGTTGGGAGGGACCAAATGTTGATTGGCATGCGGTGTGTCCTCCGACCAGCCAGGTGGCAGTGCATCTGTCACGTGGCCGGTATCTCTGGATACAGGCATATGCTTAGCGTGCTGAGACCTCTGATAGGGTATGCAATAAAGATGGGGATACAGAGATATCTGCAATATAGTGACACAAATAAACAAGTTAACATGGACTTGTGGTTGGGAAACCTGACTGCTGAGGTTTCCCTCTGCCAGATTATTGCAAGAGACAATAGACAAAAGACAATAGTTGCGGGAGTAGGCCATTCGGCCCTTTGAGCCAGCACCACCATTCTCTGTGATCATGGCTGATCATCCACAATCAGTACCCTGATCCTGCCTTCTCCCCATATCCCTTGACTCCGCTATCTTTAAGAGCTCTATCTAACTCTCACTTGAAAGCATCCAGAGAATTGGCCTCCACAGCCTTCTGAGGCAGAGCATTCCAGAGATCCACAACTCTCTGGGTGAAAAAGTTTTTCCTCAACTCCGTTCTAAATGGCCTACCCCTTATTCTTAAACTGTGGCATCTGGTTCTGGACTCCCCCAACATCGGGAACATGTTTCCTGCCTCTAGCGAGTCCAATCCCTTAATAATCTTGTATGTTTCAATCAGATCCCCTCTCATCCTTCTAAATTCCCATGTTTACAAGCCCAGTCTCTCCAATCTTTCAACATATGACAGTCCCGCCATCCAGGGAATTAACCTCGTGAACCTACGCTGCACTTCCTCAAAATTGGAGACCAAAACTGCACACAATAATCCAGGTGTGGTCTCACCATGACCCTGTACAACTGCAGAAGGACCTCTTTGCTCCTATACTCAACTCCCCTTGTATGAAGGCCAACATGCCATCAGCTTTCTTCACTGCATGCTTATTTTCAGCGACTGATGAACAAGGACACCAGATCTCATTGTACTTCCCCTTTTCCTAACTTGACACCATTCAGATAGTAATCTGCCTTCTTGTTCTTGCCACCAAAGTGGATAACCTCACATTTATCCACATTAAACTGCATCTGCCATGCATCTGCCCACTCAGCCAACCTGTCCACGTCACCCTGCATTCTCATAACATCCTCCTCACATCTCACACTGCCACCCAGCTTTGTATCATCTGCAAATTTGCTAATGTTACTTTTAATCCCTTCATCTAAATCATTAATGTATATTGTAAACAGCTGCGGTCCCAACACCGAGCCTTGCAGTACCCCTCTAGTCACTGCCTGCCATTTCAAAAGGGACCCGTTAATCCTTTCTCTTTGCTTCCTGTCTGCCAACCAATCTTCTATCCATGTCAGTACCCTCCCCCAATACCATATTTACTAACTTTGCTCACTAATCTCCTATGTGGGAGCATATCAAAGCCTTTCTGGAAGTCCAGGTACACTACATCCACTGGCTCTCCCTTGTCCATTTTCCTAGTTACATCCTCAAAAAACTTCCAGATTAGTCAAGCATGATTTCCTCTTTGTAAATCCATGCTGATTCGGACTGATCCTGTTACTGCTCTCCAAATGTGCCGCAATTTCATCTTTTATAATTGACTCCAGCATCTTCCCCACCACTGATGTCAGGTTAACTGGTCTATAATTCCCTGTTTTCTCTCTCCCTCCTTTCTTAAAAAGTGGGATAACATTAGCTGCCCTCCAATCCACAGCAACTGATACTTAATCTATAGAACATTGGAAAATGATTACCAATGCCTTCGTGATTTCTAGAGCCACCTCCTTAAGTACCCTGGAATGCAAACCATCAGGCCCTGGAGATTTATCAGCCTTCAGTCCCATCAGTCTATCCAACTCTACTTTCTGTCTAATGTGAATTTCCTTCAGTTCCTCCATTACCCTAGGTCCTCTGACCACTATTACATCTGGGTGATTGTTTGTGTCTTCCCTAGTGAAGACAGATTCAAAGTACCTGTTTAACTCGTCTGCCATTTCTTTGTTCTCCATAGTAAATTCACCTGTTTCTGTCTTCAAGGGCCCAACTTTGGTCTTAACTAATTTTTTCCTCTTCACATACCCAAAGAAGTTTTTACTATCCTCCTTTATATTCTTGGCTAGCTTACCTTCGTACCTTATCTCTTCTCCTTGTATTGCCTTTTTAGTTATCTTCTGATGCTCTTTAAAAGCTTCCCAATCCTCTGGCTTCCCGCTCATCTTTGCTATGTTATAATTCTCTTTTATGTTCATACTGTCCTTGACTTCCCTTGTCAGCCATGGTCGCCCCTTACTCCCCTTATAATCTTTCTTATTCTTTGGAATGAACTGATCCAGCACCTTTTGTATTATTCCCAGAAATACCTGCCATTGTTGTTCCACTGTCATCCCTGCTAGGGTATCTTTCCAATCAACTTTGGCCAGCTCTTCCCTCATGGCTCCATAGTCCCCTTTGTTCAACTGTAATATTGACACTTCCGATTTTCCCTTCTCCCTCTCAAATTGTAGATTGAAACTTATCACATTATGGTCACTACCTCCTATTGGCTCCTTTACCTCAAGTTCCCTTATCAAATCCGGTTCATTACACAACACTAAATCCAGAATTGTCTTCTCCCTGGTAGGCTCCAGTACAAGCTACTCTAAGAATCCATCTCGGAGGCACTCCACAAACTCCCTTTCTTGGGGTCCAGTACCACCCTGATTTTCCCAGTCTATCTGCATGTTGAAATTCCCCATAACAACCGTAGCATTACCTTTGCGACATGCCAATTTTAACTCTTGATTCAACTTGTACCCTATATCCAGGCTACAGTTTGGGGGTCTGAAGGTAACTCCCATTAGGGTCTTTTTGCCCCTACAATTTCTCAATTCTATCCATACTGACTCCACATCTCCTGATTCTATGTCACCCCTCGCAATGGACTGAATTTCATTTCTCACCAACAGAGCCACCCCACCCCCTCTGCCCACCTGTCTTTCCTTTCGATAGGACGTATACCTTTGGAATATTCATTTCCCAGCCCTGGTCCTCTTGCAGCCAGGTCTCTGTTATTCCTATAACATCATACTTGCCAATTGCCAACTGAGCCTCAATCTCATCCACTTTATTTCTTGTACTTCCTGCTTTTAATACTTTTAATCCATTACTCCCCTTACCTTTCACATCGATTCCTATTGCACTTGGCCATACTCTCCGATCCCTTCCTGAGCTTTCTGCCCCGTTAATTCTGTTGCCTTTCTTAACTCCTCTTATTCGCTCTTTCCCTTTAACTCCATCCTTATATTTCCAGTTTGTCTCCTCCCCCCCCCCCCCCCCGCTTAGTTTAAGCACACCCGTGTAGCAGTGGCAAGCCTGCCTGCCAGAATGCTGGTCCCCCGCCTGTTAAGGTGCAACCCGTCTCTTTTGTACAATTCATCCTTACACCAAAACAGATCCCAGTCGTCTAAGATTTTAAATCCCTGCTTCCCGCACCAGCTTCTCTCACCACTTCCGGCTGTTCACCTTCACTCTTGAGGATGCCTTGCAATCGGTCCGTGACGTCCTGGATCCTGGCACCAGGGAGGCAGCATGCCATCCTTAAATCCCGCCTGTTGCTGCAGAAACCCCTTTCTGTACCTCTCACTATGGAGTCCCTTACTACCACAGCTCTACCTGACGTCTGTCTCCTCGGCTTTGCTTCAGCGCCAATTTTTGACTCGCAGACCTGTCCGCCTCTCAGACTGGCAGTGTCTTCTGTCCCGACAGCTCCAAAGAGGGTGAACCTGTTTCCAAGAGGTACATCCCCCGGGGTCTCCTGTACTTCAAGTATTCATCCCTTCCTCATCGTCGCCCCCGTTCTGTCCTCCGGTAACTTCGGCGTAACGATCTCACTGTAGGTCCTGTCCAGAAAACTCTCGTTTTGCCAGATGAACCTGAGATCATTCAGTTGCTTCTCCAGTGCCCCAACACGGTCCTTCAGGAGTTGAACCTGGACACACTTATCACAGTTGTAGCAGCTAGAGGCACCATCAGTGTCCCTGACCTCCCACATCATGCAAGTATCACACTGAATCAGTTTACCTGTCATTTCTTCACCACTTCTCACCCTCTCCAACTGTGGCGTAGTTTGTTCCCTCAGCCTCCTCGCGGAAAACTAGAGCCAAAGACTCGCACTTTTCTCACAAAGCACTTCACTCGACAACGCCGCTCCCCTAGAGCAAACCTTCCTTATCTTGGCTGATATATTGACTAATTCGTTTCACTTGCCGCTCCTCTGCCGACCTTGAAGGTATGAGTTCCAGGCTGGTCCCGACCGGTTTTTAAATCAACAGCTTCCGAAAACAACAGAAAAAAGACTTCCAAGAGCTTACCATCTCAGCCAATCCCCGCACTCATTCCTTCACTTGCCGCTCCTCTGCCGACCTTGCATCCCAACGCTATCACTTCTCAGTAACTACCCCTCCTTTGGTGCAGAGAGCAATCCATCTCTCTGTAAACCCCTACAGTTCTTCCACCCATCCATCTCTCTGTAAACCCCTACAGTCCTTCAACCCATCCATCTCTCTGTAAACCCCTACAGTCCTTCCACCCATCCATCTCTCTGTAAACCCCTCCAGTCCTTCCACTCATCCATCTCTCTGTAAATCCCTCCAGTCCTTCCACCCATCCATCTCTCTGTAAACCCCTCCAGTACTTCCACCCATCCATCACTCCTTAAACCCCTACAGTCCTTCCACCCATCCATCTCTCTGTAAACCCGTACAGTCCTTCCACCCATCCATCTCTCTGTAAACCCCTCCAGTCCTTCCACCCATCCATCTCTCCGAAAACCCCTACAGTCCTTCCACTCATCCATCTCTCTGTAAACCCCTACAGTCCTTCCACCCATCCATCTCTCTGTCTGTAAACCCCTCCAGTCCTTCCACCCATCCATCTCTCTGTAAACCCCGCCAGTCCTTCCACCCATCCATCTCTCTGTAAACACCTCCAGTCCTTCCACCCATCCATCTCTCTGTAAACCCCTCCAGTCCTTCCACCCATCCATCACTCCTTAAACCCCCTACAGTCCTTCCACCCATCCATCTCTCTGTAAACCCGTACAGTCCTTCCACCCATCCATCTCTCTGTAAACCCCTCCAGTCCTTCCACCCATCCATCTCTCCGAAAACCCCTACAGTCCTTCCACTCATCCATCTCTCTGTAAACCCCTACAGTCCTTCCACCCATTCATCTCTCTGTAAACCCCTACAGTCCTTCCACACATCCATCTCTCTGTCTGTAAACCCCTCCAGTCCTTCCACCCATCCATCTCTCTGTAAACCCCTCCAGTCCTTCCACCCATCCATCTCTCTGTAAACACCTCCAGTCCTTCCACCCATCCATTTCTCTGTAAACCTCTACAGTCCTTCCACCCATCCATCTCTCTGTAAACCCCTCCAGTCCTTCCACCCATCCATCTCTCTGTAAACCCCTACAGTCCTTCCACCCATCCATCTCTCTGTAAACCCCTACAGTCCTTCCATCCATCCATCTCCCCGTAAACCCCTACAGTCCTTCCATCCATCCATCTCTCTGTAAACCCCTACAGTCCTTCCATCCATCCATCTCTCTGTAAACCCCTCCAGTCCTTCCACCCATCCATCTCTCTGTAAACAACTCCAGTCCTTCCATCCATCCATCTCTCTGTAAACCCCTACAGTCCTTTCACCCATCCATCTCTCTGTAAACCCCTACAATCCTTCCACCCACCCATCTCTCTGTAAACTCCTGCAGTCCTTCCACCCATCCATCTCTCTGTAAACCCCTCCAGTCCTTCCACCCATCCATCTCTCTGTAAACCACTACAGTCCTTCCACTCATCCATCTCTCTGTAAACCCCTCCAGTCCTTCCACTCATCCATCTCTCCGTAAACCCTTCCAGTCCTTCCACCCATCCATCTCTCTGTAAACCACTACAGTCCTTCCACTCATCCATCTCTCTGTAAACCGCTCCATTCCTTCCACCCATCCATCTCTCTGTAAACCCCTTCCAGTCCTTCCACCCACCCATCTCTCTGTAAACTCCTGCAGTCCTTCCACCCATCCATCTCTCTGTAAACCCCTCCAGTCCTTCCACCCATCCATCTCTCTGTAAACCACTACAGTCCTTCCACTCATCCATCTCTCTGTAAACCCCTCCAGTCCTTCCACTCATCCATCTCTCCGTAAACCCTTCCAGTCCTTCCACCCATCCATCTCTCTGTAAACCACTACAGTCCTTCCACTCATCCATCTCTCTGTAAACCGCTCCATTCCTTCCACCCATCCATCTCTCTGTAAACCCCTTCCAGTCCTTCCATCCATACATCTCTCTGTAAACCCCTACAGTCCTTCCACCCATCCATCTCTCTGTAAACACCTCCAGTCGTTCCATCCATCCATCTCTCTGTAAACCACTACAGTCCTTCCACGCATCCATCTCTCTGTAAACTCCTCCAGTCCTTCCACCCATCCATTTCTCTGTAAACCCCTCCAGTCATTCCACCCATCCATCTCTCTGTAAACCCCTACAGTCCTTCCACATGCATCTCTCTGTAAACCCCTCCAGTCCTTCCACCCATCCATCTCTCTGTAACACCCCTACAATCCTTCCACCCATCCATCCCTCTGTAAACTCCTCCAGTCATTCCACCCATCCATCTGTCTGTAAACCCCTACAGTCCTTCAACACATCCATCTCTCTGTAAACCCCTCCAGTCCTTCCACCCATCCATCTCTCTGTAAACACCTCCAGTCCTTCCACCCATCCATCTCTCTGTAAACCCCTACAGTCCTTCCACCCATCCATCTCTCTGTAAACCCCTCCAGTCCTTCCACCCATCCATCTCTCTGTAAACACCTCCAGTCCTTCCACCCATCCATTTCTCTGTAAACCCCTACAGTCCTTCCACCCATCCATCTCTCTGTAAACCCCTCCAGTCCTTCCACCCATCCATCTCTCTGTAAACCGCTACAGTCCTTCCACCCATCCATCTCTCTGTAAACCCCTACAGTCCTTCCATCCATCCATCTCCCCATAAACCCCATACAGTCCTTCCATCCATCCATCTCTCTGTAAACCCCTACAGTCCTTCCATCCATCCATGTCTCTGTAAACCACTCCAGTCCTTCCACCCATCCATCTCTCTGTAAACAACTCCAGTCCTTCCATCCATCCATCTCTCTGTAAACCCCTACAGTCCTTCCACCCATCCATCTCTCTGTAAACCCCTACAATGCTTCCACCCACCCATCTCTCTGTAAACTACTGCAGTCCTTCCACCCATCCATCTCTCTGTAAACCCCTCCAGTCCTTCCACTCATCCATCTCTCCGTAAACCCCTCCAGTCCTTCCACCCATCCATCTCTCTGTAAACCACTACAGTCCTTCCACTCATCCATCTCTCTGTAAACCCCTCCAGTCCTTCCACTCATCCATCTCTCCGTAAACCACTCCAGTCCTTCCACCCATCCATCTCTCTGTAAACCACTACAGTCCGTCCACTCATCCATCTCTCTGTAAACCGCTCCATTCCTTCCACCCATCCATCTCTCTGTAAACCCCTTCCATTCCTTCCATCCATCCATCTCTCTGTAAACCCCTACAGTCCTTCCACCCATCCATCTCTCTGTAAACACCTCCAGTCGTTCCATCCATCCATCTCTCTGTAAACCACTACAGTCCTTCCACGCATCCATCTCTCTGTAAACCCCTCCAGTCCTTCCACCCATCCATCTCTCTGTAAACACCTCCAGTCCTTCCACCCATCCATCTCTCTGTAAAACCCTACAGTCCTTCCACCCATCCATCTCTCTGTAAACCCCTCCAGTCCATCCACCCATCCATCTCTCTGTAAACCCCTACAGTCCTTCCACCAATCCATCTCTCTGTAAACCCCTACAGTCCTTCCATCCATCCATCTCCCCATAAACCCCTACAGTCCTTCCATCCATCCATCTCTGTGTAAACCCCTACAGTCCTTCCATCCATCCATCTCTCTGTAAACCCCTCCAGTCCTTCCACCCATCCATCTCTCTGTAAACACCTCCAGTCCTTCCATCCATCCATCTCTCTGTAAACCCCTACAGTCCTTCCACCCATCCATCTCTCTGTAAACCCCTACAATCCTTCCACCACCCATCTCTCTGTAAACTCCTGCAGTCCTTCCACCCATCCATCTCTCTGTAAACCCCTCCAGTCCTTCCACTCATCCATCACTCCGTAAACCCCTCCAGTCATTCCACCCATCCATCTCTCTGTAAACCACTACAGTCCTTCCACTCATCCATCTCTCTGTAAACCCCTTCCAGTCCTTCCATCCATCCATCTCTCTGTAAACCCCTACAGTCCTTCCACCCATCCATCTCTCTGTAAACACCTCCAGTCGTTCCATTCATCCATCTCTTTGTAAACCACTACAGTCCTTCCACGCATCCATCTCTCTGTAAACTCCTCCAGTCCTTCCACCCATCCATTTCTCTGTAAACCCCTCCAGTCCTTCCACCCATCCATCTCTCTGTAAACCCCTACAGTCCGTCCACATGCATCTCTCTGTAAACCCCTCCAGTCCTTACACCCATCCATCTCTCTGTAAACCCCTACAATCCTTCCACCCATCCATCTCTCTGTAAACTCCTCCAGTCCTTCCACCCATCCATCTGTCTGTAAACCCATACAGTCCTTCAACACATCCATCTCTCTTTAAACCCCTACAGTCCTTCCACTCATCCATCACTCCGTAAACCCATACAGTCCTTACACCCATCCATCTCTCTGTAAACCCCTCCAGTCCTTACACCCATCCATCACTCTGTCAACCCCTCCAGTCCTTCCATCCATCCATCTCTCTGGAAATCCCTACAGTCCTTCCACCCAACCATCCCTCCATAAACCCATACAGTCCTTCCATCCATCCATCTCTCCGAAAACCCCTCCAGTCCTTCCACCCATCCATCTCTCTGTAACTCCCTCCAGTCCTTCCACCCATCCATCTCTCTGTAAACCCCTACAGTCCTTCCACCCATCCATCTCTCTGTAAACCCCTACAGTCCTTCCACCCATCCATCTCTCTGTAAACCCCTACAGTCCTTCCACCCATCCATCTCTCTGTAAACCCCTCCAGTCCTTCCACCCATCCATCTCTCTGTAAACCCCTCCAGTCCTTCCACCCATCCATCTCTCTGTAAACCCCTCCAGTCCTTCCACCCATCCATCTCTCTGTAAACCCCTACAGTCCTTCCACCCAACCATCTCTCTGTAAACCACTCCAGTACTTACACCCATCCATCTATCTGTAAACCCCTACAGTCCTTCCACCCATCCATCTCTCTGTAAACTCCTCCAGTCCTTCCACCCATCCATCTCTCCGTAAACCCCTACAGTCCTTCCACCCATCCATCTCTCTGTAAACCCCTCCAGTCCTTCCACCCATCCATCTCTCTGTAAACCCCTACAATCCTTCCACCCATCCATCTCTCTGTAAACCCCAACAATCCTTCCACCCAACCATCTCTCCATAAACCAATACAGTCCTTCCACCCATCCATCTCTCCGTAAAACCCTCCAGTCCTTCCACCAATCCATATCTCTGTCAACCCCTCCAGTCATTCCACCCATCCATCTCTCTGTAAACCTCTACAGTCCTTCCACTCATCTATCTCTCCGTAAACCCATACAGTCCTTCCATCCATCCATCTCTCCGTAAACCCCTCCAGTCCTTCCATCCATCCATCACTCTGTAAGCCCCTACAGTCCTTCCACCCATCCATCTCTCTGTAAATCCCTCCAGCCCTTCCACCCATCCATCTCTCTGTAAACCCCTACAGTCCTTCCACCCATCCATCTCACTGTAAACACCTACAGTCCTTCCACCCATACATCTCTCTGTAAACCCCTACAGTCCTTCGACACATCCATCTCTCTGTAAACCCCTCCAGTCCTTCCACCCATCCATCTCTCTGTAAACCCCTACAATCCTTCCACCCATCCATCTCTCTGTAAACCCCTACAATCCTTCCACCCAACCATCTCTCCCTAAACCCATACAGTCCTTCCACACATCCATCTCTCAGTAAAACCCTCCAGTCCTTCCACCCATCCATCTCTCTGTCAACCCCTCCAGTCATTCCACCCATCCATCCCTCTGTAAACCTCTACAGTCCTTCCACTCATCCATCTCTCCGTAAACCCATACAGTCCTTCCATCCATCCATCTCGCCGTAAAACCCCTCCAGTCCTTCCACCCATCCATCACTCTGTCAACCCCTCCAGTCCTTCCATCCATCCATCTCTCTGTAAGCCCCTACAGTCCTTCTACCCATCCATCTCTCTGTAAATCCCTCCAGTCCTTCCACCCATCCATCTCTCTGTAAACCCCTACAGTCCTTCCACCCATCCATCTCACTGTAAACACCTACAGTCCTTCCACCCATCCATCTCTCTGTAAACCCCTACAGTCCTTCCACCCATCCATCTCTCTGTAAACCCCTACAGTCCTTCCACCCATCCATCTCTCTGTCTGTAAACCCCTCCAGTCCTTCCACCCATCCATCTCTCTGTAAACCCCTCCAGTCCTTCCACCCATCCATCTCTCTGTAAACACCTCCAGTCCTTCCACCCATCCATCTCTCTGTAAACCCCTCCAGTCCTTCCACCCATCCATCTCTCTGTAAACACCTCCAGTCCTTCCACCCATCCATCTCTCTGTAAACCACTACAGTCCTTCCACCCATCCATCTCTCTGTAAACCCCTCCAGTCCTTCCACTCATCCATCACTCTGTAAACCCCTCCAGTCCTTCCACCCATCCATCTCTCTGTAAACCCCTCCAGTCCTTCCACCCATCCATCTCTCTGTAAACCCCTACAGTCCTTCCACCCATCTATCTCCCTGTAAACCCCTCCAGTCCTTCCACCCATCCATCTCTCTGTAAACCCCTCCAGTCCTTCCACCCAGCAATCTCTCTGTAAACCCCTCCAGTCCTTCCAACCATCCATCTCTCTGTAAATCCCTCCAGTCCTTCCACCCATGCATCTCTCTGTAAACCCCTCCAGTCCTTCCACCCATCCATCTCTCTGTAAACCTCTACAGTCCTTCCACTCATCCATCTCTCCGTAAACCCATACAGTCCTTCCATCCATCCATCTCTCGGTAAACCCCTCCAGTCCTTCCACCCAACCATCACTCTGTCAACCCCTCCAGTCCTTCAACACATCCATCTCTCTGTAAACCCCTACAGTCCTTCCACTCATCCATCTCTCCGTAAACCCATACAGTCCTTACACCCATCCATCTCTCTGTAAACCCCTCCAGTCCTTACACCCATCCATCACTCTGTCAACCCCTCCAGTCCTTCCATCCATCCATCTCTCTGGAAACCCCTACAGTCCTTCCACCCAACCATCCCTCCATAAACCCATACAGTCCTTCCATCCATCCATCTCTCCGAAAACCCCTCCAGTCCTTCCACCCATCCATCTCTCTGTAAATCCCTCCAGTCCTTCCACCCATCCATCTCTCTGTAAACCCCTACAGTCCTTCCACCCATCCATCTCTCTGTAAACCCCTCCAGTCCTTCCACCCATCCATCTCTCTGTAAACCCCTCCAGTCCTTCCACCCATCCATCTCTCTGTAAACCCCTCCAGTCCTTCCACCCATCCATCTCTCTGTAAACCCCTACAGTACTTCCACCCAACCATCTCTCTGTAAACCCCTCCAGTACTTACACCCATCCATCTATCTGTAAACCCCTACAGTCCTTCCACCCATCCATCTATCTGTAAACTCCTCCAGTCCTTCCACCCATCCATCTCTCCGTAAACCCCTACAGTCCTTCCACCCATCCATCTCTCTGTAAACCCCTCCAGTCCTTCCACCCATCCATCTCTCTGTAAACCCCTACAATCCTTCCACCCATCCATCTCTCTGTAAACCCCTACAATCCTTCCACCCAACCATCTCTCCATAAACCAATACAGTCCTTCCACCCATCCATCTCTCCGTAAAACCCTCCAGTCCTTCCACCAATCCATATCTCTGTCAACCCCTCCAGTCATTCCACCCATCCATCTCTCTGTAAACCTCTACAGTCCTTCCACTCATCTATCTCTTCGTAAACCCATACAGTCCTTCCATCCATCCATCTCTCCGTAAACCCCTCCAGTCCTTCCATCCATCCATCACTCTGTAAGCCCCTACAGTCCTTCCACCCATCCATCTCTCTGTAAATCCCTCCAGACCTTCCACCCATCCATCTCTCTGTAAACCCCTACTGTCCTTCCACCCATCCATCTCACTGTAAACACCTACAGTCCTTCCACCCATACATCTCTCTGTAAACCCCTCCAGTCCTTCCACCCATCCATCTCTCTGTAAACCCCTCCAGTCCTTCCACCCATCCATCTCTCTGTAAACCCCTACAGTCCTTCCACCCAACCATCTCTCTGTAAACCCCTCCAGTCCTTAAACCCATCCATTTATCTGTAAACCCCTACAGTCCTTCCACCCATCCATCTCTCTGTAAACTCCTCCAGTCGTTCCACCCATCCATCTCTCCGTAAACCCCTACAGTCCTTCGACACATCCATCTCTCTGTAAACCCCTCCAGTCCTTCCACCCATCCATCTCTCTGTAAACCCCTACAATCCTTCCACCCATCCATCTCTCTGTAAACCCCTACAATCCTTCCACCCAACCATCTCTCCATAAACCCATACAGTCCTTCCACCCATCCATCTCTCCGTAAAACCCTCCAGTCCTTCCACCCATCCATCTCTCTGTCAACCCCTCCAGTCATTCCACCCATCCATCCCTCTGTAAACCTCTACAGTCCTTCCACTCATCCATCTCTCCGTAAACCCATACAGTCCTTCCATCCATCCATCTCGCCGTAAAACCCCTCCAGTCCTTCCACCCATCCATCACTCTGTCAACCCCTCTAGTCCTTCCATCCATCCATCTCTCTGTAAGCCCCTACAGTCCTTCTACCCATCCATCTCTCTGTAAATCCCTCCAGTCCTTCCACCCATCCATCTCTCTGTAAACCCCTACAGTCCTTCCACCCATCCATCTCACTGTAAACACCTACAGTCCTTCCACCCATCCATCTCTCTGTAAACCCCTACAGTCCTTCCAACCATCCATCTCTCTGTAAACCCCTACAGTCCTTCCACCCATCCATCTCTCTGTCTGTAAAGCCCTCCAGTCCTTCCACCCATCCATCTCTCTGTAAACCCCTCCAGTCCTTCCACCCATCCATCTCTCTGTAAACACCTCCAGTCCTTCCACCCATCCATCTCTCTGTAAACCCCTCCAGTCCTTCCACCCATCCATCTCTCTGTAAACACCTCCAGTCCTTCCACCCATCCATCTCTCTGTAAACCACTACAGTCCTTCAACCCATCCATCTCTCTGTAAACCCCTCCAGTCCTTCCACTCATCCATCACTCTGTAAACCCCTCCAGTCCTTCCACCCATCCATCTCTCTGTAAACCCCTACAGTCCTTCCACCCATCCATCTCTCCGGAAACCCCTACAGTCCTTCCACCCATCCATCTCTCTGTAAACCCCTCCAGTCCTTCCACCCATCCATCTATCTGTAAAACCCTCCAGTCCTTCCACCCATCCATCTCTCTGTAAACACCTCTAGTCCTTCCATCCATCCATCTCTCTGTAAACCCCTACAGTCCTTCCACCCATCCATCTCTCTGTAAACCCCTCCAGTCCTTCCACCCATCCATCTCTCTGTAAACCCCTACAATCCTTCCACCCACCCATCTCTCTGTAAAACCCTGCAGTCCTTCCACCCATCCATCTCTCTGTAAACCCATCCAGTCCTTCCACTCATCCATCTCTCTGTAAACCCCTCCAGTCCTTCCACCCATCCATCTCTCTGTAAACCCCTACAATCCTTCCACCCATCCATCTCTCTGTAAACCCCTACAGTCCTTCCACCCATCCATCTCACTGTAAACACCTACAGTCCTTCCACCCATACATCTCTCTGTAAACCCCTCCAGTCCTTCCACCCATCCATCTCTCTGTAAACCCCTCCAGTCCTTCCACCCATCCATCTCTCTGTAAACCCCTCCAGTCCTTCCACCCATCCATCTCTCTGTAAACCCCTACAGTCCTTCCACCCAACCATCTCTCTGTAAACCCCTCCAGTCCTTAAACCCATCCATCTATCTGTAAACCCCTACAGTCCTTCCACCCATCCATCTCTCTATAAACCCCTCCAGTCCTTCCACCCATCCATCTCTCTGTAAACCCCTACAATCCTTCCACACATCCATCTCTCTGTAAACCCCTACAATCCTTCCACCCAACCATCTCTCCATAAACCCATACAGTCCTTCCACCCATCCATCTCTCCGTAAAACCCTCCAGTCCTTCCACCCATCCATCTCTCTGTCAACCCCTCCAGTCATTCCACCCATCCATCCCTCTGTAAACCTCTACAGTCCTTCCACTCATCCATCTCTCCGTAAACCCATACAGTCCTTCCATCCATCCATCTCGCCGTAAAACCCCTCCAGTCCTTCCACCCATCCATCACTCTGTCAACCCCTCCAGTCCTTCCATCCATCCATCTCTCTGTAAGCCCCTACAGTCCTTCTACCCATCCATCTCTCTGTAAATCCCTCCAGTCCTTCCACCCATCCATCTCTCTGTAAACCCCTACAGTCCTTCCACCCATCCATCTCACTGTAAACACCTACAGTCCTTCCACCCATCCATCTCTCTGTAAACCCCTACAGTCCTTCCACCCATCCATCTCTCTGTAAACCCCTACAGTCCTTCCACCCATCCATCTCTCTGTCTGTAAACCCCTCCAGTCCTTCCACCCATCCATCTCTCTGTAAACCCCTCCAGTCCTTCCACCCATCCATCTCTCTGTAAACACCTCCAGTCCTTCCACCCATCCATCTCTCTGTAAACCACACCAGTCCTTCCACCCATCCATCTCTCTGTAAACACGTCCAGTCCTTCCACCCATCCATCTCTCTGTAAACCACTACAGTCCTTCCACCCATCCATCTCTCTGTAAACCCCTCCAGTCCTTCCACTCATCCATCACTCTGTAAACCCCTCCAGTCCTTCCACCCATCCATCTCTCTGTAAACCCCTCCAGTCCTTCCACCCATCCATCTCTCTGTAAACCCCTACAGTCCTTCCACCCATCTATCTCCCTGTAAACCCCTCCAGTCCTTCCACCCATCCATCTCTCTGTAAACCCCTCCAGTCCATCCACCCAGCAATCTCTCTGTAAACCCCTCCAGTCCTTCCAACCATCCATCTCTCTGTAAATCCCTCCAGTCCTTCCACCCATCCATCTCTCTGTAAACCCCTCCAGTCCTTCCACCCATCCATCTCTCTGTAAACCTCTACAGTCCTTCCACTCATCCATCTCTCCGTAAACCCATACAGTCCTTCCATCCATCCATCTCTCGGTAAACCCCTCCAGTCCTTCCACCCAACCATCACTCTGTCAACCCCTCCAGTCCTTCCATCCATCCATCTCTCTGTAAACCCCTACAGTCCTTCCACACATTCATCTCTCTGTAAATCCCTCCAGTCCTTCCACCCATTCATCTCTCTGTAAACCCCTACAGTCCTTCCACCCATCCATCTCTCCGGAAACCCCTACAGTCCTTCCACCCATCCATCTCTCTGTAAACCCCTCCAGTCCTTCCACCCATCCATCTCTCTGTAAACCCCTCCAGTCCTTCCACCCATCCATCTCTCTGTAAACCCCTACAGTCCTTCCACCCAACCATCTCTCTGTAAACCCCTCCAGTCCTTAAACCCATCCATCTATCTGTAAACCCCTACAGTCCTTCCACCCATCCATCTCTCTGTAAACTCCTCCAGTCGTTCCACTCATCCATCTCTCCGTAAACCCCTACAGTCCTTCGACACATCCATCTCTCTGTAAACCCCTCCAGTCCTTCCACCCATCCATCTCTCTGTAAACCCCTACAATCCTTCCACACATCCATCTCTCTGTAAACCCCTACAATCCTTCCACCCAACCATCTCTCCATAAACCCATACAGTCCTTCCACCCATCCATTTCTCCGTAAAACCCTCCAGTCTTTCCACCCATACATCTCTCTGTCAACCCCTCCAGTCATTCCACCCATCCATCCCTCTGTAAACCTCTACAGTCCTTCCACTCATCCATCTCTCCGTAAACCCATACAGTCCTTCCATCCATCCATCTCGCCGTAAAACCCCTCCAGTCCTTCCACCCATCCATCACTCTGTCAACCCCTCCAGTCCTTCCATCCATCCATCTCTCTGTAAGCCCCTACAGTCCTTCTACCCATCCATCTCTCTGTAAATCCCTCCAGTCCTTCCACCCATCCATCTCTCTGTAAACCCCTACAGTCCTTCCACCCATCCATCTCACTGTAAACACCTACAGTCCTTCCACCCATCCATCTCTCTGTAAACCCCTACAGTCCTTCCACCCATCCATCTCTCTGTAAACCCCTACAGTCCTTCCACCCATCCATCTCTCTGTCTGTAAACCCCTCCAGTCCTTCCACCCATCCATCTTTCTGTAAACCCCTCCAGTCCTTCCACCCATCCATCTCTCTGTAAACACCTCCAGTCCTTCCACCCATCCATCTCTCTGTAAACCCCTCCAGTCCTTCCACCCATCCATCTCTCTGTAAACACGTCCAGTCCTTCCACCCATCCATCTCTCTGTAAACCACTACAGTCCTTCCACCCATCCATCTCTCTGTAAACCCCTCCAGTCCTTCCACTCATCCATCACTCTGTAAACCCCTCCAGTCCTTCCACCCATCCATCTCTCTTTAAACCCCTCCAGTCCTTCCACCCATCCATCTCTCTGTAAACCCCTACAGTCCTTCCACCCATCTATCTCCCTGTAAACCCCTCCAGTCCTTCCACCCATCCATCTCTCTGTAAACCCCTCCAGTCCTTCCACCCAGCAAACTCTCTGTAAACCCCTCCAGTCCTTCCAACCATCCATCTCTCTGTAAATCCCTCCAGTCCTTCCACCCATCCATCTCTCGGTAAACCCCTCCAGTCCTTCCACCCAACCATCACTCTGTCAAACCCTCCAGTCCTTCCATCCATCCATCTCTCTGTAAACTCCTACAGTACTTCCACACATTCATCTCTCTGTAAATCCCTCCAGTCCTTCCACCCATTCATCTCTCTGTAAACCCCTACAGTCCTTCCACCCATCCATCTCTCCGGAAACCCCTACAGTCCTTCCACCCATCCATCTCTCTGTAAACCCCTCCAGTCCTTCCACCCATCCATCTCTCTGTAAAACCCACCAGTCCTTCCACCCATCCATCTCTCTGTAAACACCTCCAGTCCTTCCATCCATCCATCTCTCTGTAAACACCTACAGTCCTTCCACCCATCCATCTCTCTGTAAACCCCTCCAGTCCTTCCACCCATCCATCTCTCTGTAAACCCCTACAATTCTTCCACCCACCCATCTCTCTGTAAAACCCTGCAGTCCTTCCACCCATCCATCTCTCTGTAAACCCATCCAGTCCTTCCACCCATCCATCTCTCTGTAAACCCCTACAATCCTAACACTCATCCATCACTCTGTAAACCCCTCCAGTCCTTCCACTCATCCATCTCTCCGTAAACACATACACTCCTTCCATCCATCCATCTCTCTGTAAACCCCTCCAGTCCTTCCACTCATCCATCTCTCCGTAAACCCCTCCAGTCCTTCCACTCATCCATCTCTCTGTAAACCCCTCCAGTCCTTCCTGCCATCCATCTCGCTGTAAACACCTACAGTCCTTCCACCCATCCATCTCTCTGTAAACCCACCCAGTCCTTCCACTCATCCATCTCTCTGTAAACCCCTCCAGTCCTTCCTCCCATCCATCTCGCTGTAAAACCCTCCAGTCCTTCCACCCACCCATCTCTCTGTCAACCCCTCCAGTCATTCCACCCATCCATCTCTCTGTAAACCTCTACAGTCCTTCCACTCAACCATCACTCTGTCAACCGCTCCAGTCCTTCCATCCATCCATCTCTCTGTAAACCCCTACAGTCCTTCCACCCATTCATCTCTCTGTAAATCCCTCCAGTCCTTCCACCCATTCATCTCTCTGTAAACCCCTACAGTCCTTCCACCCATCCATCTCTCCGTAAACCCCTACAGTCCTTCCACCCATCCATCTCTCTGTAAACCCCTCCAGTCCTTCCACCCATCCATCTCTCTGTAAACCCCTCCAGTCCTTCCACCCATCCATCTCTCTGTAAACACCTCCAGTCCTTCCATCCATCCATCTCTCTGTAAACCCCTACAGTCCTTCCACCCATCCATCTCTCCGTAAACCCCTACAGTCCTTCCACCCATCCATCTCTCTGTAAACCCCTCCAGTCCTTCCACCCATCCATCTCTCTGTAAACCCCTCCAGTCCTTCCACCCATCCATCTCTCTGTAAACACCTCCATCCGTGCATCCATCCATCTCTCTGTAAACCCCTACAATCCTTCCACCCACCCATCTCTCTGTAAAACCCTGCAGTCCTTCCACCCATCCATCTCTCTGTAAACCCATCCAGTCCTTCCACTCATCCATCTCTCTGTAAACCCCTCCAGTCCTTCCACCCATCCATCTCTCTGTAAACCCCTACAATCCTAACACTCATCCATCACTCTGTAAACCCCTCCAGTCCTTCCACTCATCCATCTCTCCGTAAACACATACAGTCCTTCCATCCATCCATCTCTCTGTAAACCCCTCCAGTCCTTCCACTCATCCATCTCTCCGTAAACCCCTCCAGTCCTTCCACACATCCATTTCTCTGTAAACCCCCCCAGTCCTTCCACTCATCCATCTCTCTGTAAACCCCTCCAGTCCTTCCTGCCATCCATCTCGCTGTAAACACCTACAGTCCTTCCACCCATCCATCTCTCTGTGAACCCCCCCAGTCCTTCCACTCATCCATCTCTCTGTAAACCCCTCCAGTCCTTCCTCCCATCCATCTCGCTGTAAAACCCTCCAGTCCTTCCACCCATCCATCTCTCTGTCAACCCCTCCAGTCATTCCACCCATCCATCTCTCTGTAAACCCCTCCAGTCCTTCCACCCATCCATCTCTCTGTAAACCCCTCCAGTCCTTCCAACCATCCATCTCTCTGTAAACACCTCCAGTCCTTCCATCCATCCATCTCTCTGTAAACCCCTACAGTCCTTCCACCCATCCATCTCTCTGTAAATCCCTACAATCCTTCCACCCACCCATCTCTCTGTAAAACCCTGCAGTCCTTCCACCCATCCATCTCTCTGTAAACCCATCCAGTCCTTCCACTCATCCATCTCTCTGTAAACCCCTCCAGTCCTTCCACCCATCCATCTCTCTGTAAACCCCTACAATCCTAACACTCATCCATCACTCTGTAAACCCCTCCAGTCCTTCCACTCATCCATCTCTCCGTAAACACATACAGTCCTTCCATCCATCCATCTCTCTGTAAACCCCTCCAGTCCTTCCACTCATCCATCTCTCCGTAAACCCCTCCAGTCCTTCCACACATCAATTTCTCTGTAAACCCCCCCAGTCCTTCCACTCATCCATCTCTCTGTAAACCCCTCCAGTCCTTCCTGCCATCCATCTCGCTGTAAACACCTACAGTCCTTCCACCCATCCATCTCTCTGTAAACCCCCCCAGTCCTTCCACTCATCCATCTCTCTGTAAACACCTCCAGTCCTTCCTCCCATCCATCTCGCTGTAAAACCCTCCAGTCCTTCTACCCATCCATCTCTCTGTCAACCCCTCCAGTCATTCCACCCATCCATCTCTCTGTAAACCTCTACAGTCCTTCCACTCATCCATCTCTCCGTAAACCCATACAGTCCTTCCATCCATCCATCTCTCCGTAAACCCCTCCAGTCCTTCCACCCATCCATCACTCTGTCAACCCCTCCAGTCCTTCCATCCATCCATCTCTCTGTAAACCCCTACAGTCCTTCCACCCATCCATCTCTCTGTAAATCCCTCCAGTCCTTCCACTCATCCATCTCTCTGTAAACCCCTACAGTCCTTCCACCCATCCATCTCTCTGTAAACACCTACAGTCCTTCCACCCATCCATCTCTCTGTAAACCCCTCCAGTCCTTCCACCCATCCATCTCTACGTAAACCCCTACAGTCCTTCCACCCATCCATCTCTCGGTAAACCCCTACAGTCCTTCCACCCATCCATCTCTCTGTCTGTAAACCCCTCCAGTCCTTCCACCCATCCATCTCTCTGTAAACCCCTCCAGTCCTTCCACCCATCCATCTCTCTGTAAACACCTCCAGTCCTTCCACCCATCCATCTCTCTGTAAACACCTCCAGTCCTTCCACCCATCCATCTCTCGGTAAACACCTCCAGTCCTTCCACCCATCCATCTCTCTGTAAACCACTACAGTCCTTCCACCCATCCATCTCTCTGTAAACCCCTCCAGTCCTTCCACTCATCCATCACTCTGTAAACCCCTCCAGTCCTTCCACCCATCCATCTCTCTGTAAACCCCTCCAGTCCTTCCACCCATCCATCTCTCTGTAAACACCTCCAGTCCATCCACCCATCCATCTCTCGGTAAACCCCTCCAGTCCTTCCACCCATCCATCTCTCTGTAAACCCCTCCAGTCCTTCCTCCCATCCATCTCTCTGTAAACCCCTCCAGTCCTTCCACCCATCCATCTCTCTGTCAACCCCTCCAGTCATTCCACCCATCCATCTCTCTGTAAACCTCTACAGTCCTTCCACTCAACCATCACTCTGTCAACCCCTCCAGTCCTTCCATCCATCCATCTCTCTGTAAACCCCTACAGTCCTTCCACCCATTCATCTCTCTGTAAATCCCTCCAGTCCTTCCACCCATTCATCTCTCTGTAAACCCCTACAGTCCTTCCACCCATCCATCTCTCCGTAAACCCCTACAGTCCTTCCACCCATCCATCTCTCTGTAAACCCCTCCAGTCCTTCCACCCATCCATCTCTCTGTAAACCCCTCCAGTCCTTCCACCCATCCATCTCTCTGTAAACACCTCCAGTCCTTCCATCCATCCATCTCTCTGTAAACCCCTACAGTCCTTCCACCCATCCATCTCTCTGTAAACCCCTACAATCCTTCCCCCCACCCATCTCTCTGTAAAACCCTGCAGTCCTTCCACCCATCCATCTCTCTGTAAACCCATCCAGTCCTTCCACACATCCATCTCTCTGTAAACCCCTCCAGTCCTTCCACCCATCCATCTCTCTGTAAACCCCTACAATCCTAACACTCATCCATCACTCTGTAAACCCCTCCAGTCCTTCCACTCATCCATCTCTCCGTAAACACATACAGTCCTTCCATCCATCCATCTCTCTGCAAACCCTCCAGTCCTTCCACTCATCCATCTCTCCGTAAACCCCTCCAGTCCTTCCACACATCCATTTCTCTGTAAACCCCCCCAGTCCTTCCACTCATCCATCTCTCTGTAAACCCCTCCAGTCCTTCCTGCCATCCATCTCGCTGTAAACACCTACAGTCCTTCCACCCATCCATCTCTCTGTAAACCCCTACAGTCCTTCCACCCATCCATCTCTCTGTAAACACCTACAGTCCTTCCACCCATCCATCTCTCTGTAAACCCCTCCAGTCCTTCCACCCATCCATCTCTCCGTAAACCCCTACAGTCCTTCCACCCATCCATCTCTCTGTAAACCCCTACAGTCCTTCCACCCATCCATCTCTCTGTCTGTAAACCCCTCCAGTCCTTCCACCCATCCATCTCTCTGTAAACCGCTCCAGTCCTTCCACCCATCCATCTCTCTGTAAACACCTCCAGTCCTTCCACCCATCCATCTCTCTGTAAACACCTCCAGTCCTTCCACCCATCCATCTCTCGGTAAACACCTCCAGTCCTTCCACCCATCCATCTCTCTGTAAACCACTACAGTCCTTCCACCCATCCATCTTTCTGTAAACCCCTCCAGTCCTTCCACTCATCCATCACTCTGTAAACCCCTCCAGTCCTTCCACCCATCCATCTCTCTGTAAACCCCTCCAGTCCTTCCACCCATCCATCTCTCTGTAAACACCTCCAGTCCATCCACCCATCCATCTCTCTGTAAACCCCTCCAGTCCTTCCACCCATCCATCTCTCTGTAAACCCCTCCAGTCCTTCCACCCATCCATCTCTCTGTAAACCCCTCCAGTCCTTCCACTCATCCATCTCTCTGTAAACCTCTACAGTCCTTCCACTCATCCATCTCTCCGTAAACCCATACAGTCCTTCCATCCATCCATCTCTCCGTAAACCCCTCCAGTCCTTCCACCCAACCATCACTCTGTCAATCCCTCCAGTCCTTCCATCCATCCATCTCTCTGTAAACCCCTACAGTCCTTCCGCCCATCCATCTCTCTGTAAATCCCTCCAGTCCTTCCACCCATCCATCTCTCTGTAAACCCCTACAGTCCTTCCACCCATCCATCTCTCCGTAAACCCCTACAGTCCTTCCACCCATCCATCTCTCTGTAAACCCCTCCAGTCCTTCCACCCATCCATCTCTCTGTAAACCCCTCCAGTCCTTCCACCCATCCATCTCTCTGTAAACACCTCCAGTCCTTCCATCCATCCATCTCTCTGAAAACCCCTACAGTCCTTCCACCCATCCATCACTCTGTAAACCCCTACAATCCTTCCACCCACCCATCTCTCTGTAAACCCCTGCAGTCCTTCCTCCCATCCATCTCTCTGTAAACCCATCCAGTCCTTCCACTCATCCATCTCTCTGTAAACCCCTCCACTCCTTCCACCCATCCATCTCTCTGTAAACCCCTACAATCCTTCCACTCATCCATCACTCTGTAAACCCCTCCAGTCCTTCCACTCATCCATCTCTCCGTAAACACATACAGTCCTTCCATCCATCCATCTCTCTGTAAACCCCTCCAGTCCTTCCACTCATCCATCTCTCCGTAAACCCCTCCAGTCCTTCCACACATCCATTTCTCTGTAAACCCCCCCAGTCCTTCCACTCATCCATCTCTCTGTAAACCCCTCCAGTCCTTCCTGCCATCCATCTCGCTGTAAACACCTACAGTCCTTCCACCCATCCATCTCTCTGTAAAACCCTCCAGTCCTTCCACCCATCCATCTCTCTGTCAACCCCTCCAGTCATTCCACCCATCCATCTCTCTGTAAACCTCTACAGTCCTTCCACCCATCCATCTCTCTGTAAACCCCTACAGTCCTTCCACCCATCCATCTCTCCGTAAACCCCTCCAGTCCTTCCACCCATCCATCTCTCTGTAAACACCACCAGTCCTTCCATCCATCCATCTCTCTGTAAACCCCTACAGTCCTTCCACCCATCCATCCCTCTGTAAACCCCTACAATCCTTCCACCCACCCATCTCTCTGTAAACCCCTGCAGTCCTTCCTCCCATCCATCTCTCCGTAAACACATACAGTCCTTCCATCCATCCATCTCTCTGTAAACCCCTCCAGTCCTTCCACTCATCCATCTCTCCGTAAACCCCTCCAGTCCTTCCACACATCAATTTCTCTGTAAACCCCCCCAGTCCTTCCACTCATCCATCTCTCTGTAAACCCCTCCAGTCCTTCCTGCCATCCATCTCGCTGTAAACACCTACAGTCCTTCCACCCATCCATCTCTCTGTAAACCCCCCCAGTCCTTCCACTCATCCATCTCTCTGTAAACACCTCCAGTCCTTCCTCCCATCCATCTCGCTGTAAAACCCTCCAGTCCTTCTACCCATCCATCTCTCTGTCAACCCCTCCAGTCATTCCACCCATCCATCTCTCTGTAAACCTCTACAGTCCTTCCACTCATCCATCTCTCCGTAAACCCATACAGTCCTTCCATCCATCCATCTCTCCGTAAACCCCTCCAGTCCTTCCACCCATCCATCACTCTGTCAACCCCTCCAGTCCTTCCATCCATCCATCTCTCTGTAAACCCCTACAGTCCTTCCACCCATCCATCTCTCTGTAAATCCCTCCAGTCCTTCCACTCATCCATCTCTCTGTAAACCCCTACAGTCCTTCCACCCATCCATCTCTCTGTAAACACCTACAGTCCTTCCACCCATCCATCTCTCTGTAAACCCCTCCAGTCCTTCCACCCATCCATCTCTACGTAAACCCCTACAGTCCTTCCACCCATCCATCTCTCTGTAAACCCCTACAGTCCTTCCACCCATCCATCTCTCTGTCTGTAAACCCCTCCAGTCCTTCCACCCATCCATCTCTCTGTAAACCCCTCCAGTCCTTCCACCCATCCATCTCTCTGTAAACACCTCCAGTCCTTCCACCCATCCATCTCTCTGTAAACACCTCCAGTCCTTCCACCCATCCATCTCTCGGTAAACACCTCCAGTCCTTCCACCCATCCATCTCTCTGTAAACCACTACAGTCCTTCCACCCATCCATCTCTCTGTAAACCCCTCCAGTCCTTCCACTCATCCATCACTCTGTAAACCCCTCCAGTCCTTCCACCCATCCATCTCTCTGTAAACCCCTCCAGTCCTTCCACCCATCCATCTCTCTGTAAACACCTCCAGTCCATCCACCCATCCATCTCTCTGTAAACCCCTCCAGTCCTTCCACCCATCCATCTCTCTGTAAACCCCTCCAGTCCTTCCTCCCATCCATCTCTCTGTAAACCCCTCCAGTCCTTCCACCCATCCATCTCTCTGTCAACCCCTCCAGTCATTCCACCCATCCATCTCTCTGAAAACCTCTACAGTCCTTCCACTCAACCATCACTCTGTCAACCCCTCCAGTCCTTCCATCCATCCATCTCTCTGTAAACCCCTACAGTCCTTCCACCCATTCATCTCTCTGTAAATCCCTCCAGTCCTTCCACCCATTCATCTCTCTGTAAACCCCTACAGTCCTTCCACCCATCCATCTCTCCGTAAACCCCTACAGTCCTTCCACCCATCCATCTCTCTGTAAACCCCTCCAGTCCTTCCACCCATCCATCTCTCTGTAAACCCCTCCAGTCCTTCCACCCATCCATCTCTCTGTAAACACCTCAGTCCTTCCATCCATCCATCTCTCTGTAAACCCCTACAGTCCTTCCACCCATCCATCTCTCTGTAAACCCCTACAATCCTTCCCCCCACCCATCTCTCTGTAAAACCCTGCAGTCCTTCCACCCATCCATCTCTCTGTAAACCCATCCAGTCCTTCCACACATCCATCTCTCTGTAAACCCCTCCAGTCCTTCCACCCATCCATCTCTCTGTAAACCCCTACAATCCTAACACTCATCCATCACTCTGTAAACCCCTCCAGTCCTTCCACTCATCCATCTCTCCGTAAACACATACAGTCCTTCGATCCATCCATCTCTCTGTAAACCCTCCAGTCCTTCCACTCATCCATCTCTCCGTAAACCCCTCCAGTCCTTCCACACATCCATTTCTCTGTAAACCCCCCCAGTCCTTCCACTCATCCATCTCTCTGTAAACCCCTCCAGTCCTTCCTGCCATCCATCTCGCTGTAAACACCTACAGTCCTTCCACCCATCCATCTCTCTGTAAACCCCTACAGTCCTTCCACCCATCCATCTCTCTGTAAACACCTACAGTCCTTCCACCCATCCATCTCTCTGTAAACCCCTCCAGTCCTTCCACCCATCCATCTCTCCGTAAACCCCTACAGTCCTTCCACCCATCCATCTCTCTGTAAACCCCTACAGTCCTTCCACCCATCCATCTCTCTGTCTGTAAACCCCTCCAGTCCTTCCACCCATCCATCTCTCTGTAAACCCCTCCAGTCCTTCCACCCATCCATCTCTCTGTAAACACCTCCAGTCCTTCCACCCATCCATCTCTCTGTAAACACCTCCAGTCCTTCCACCCATCCATCTCTCGGTAAACACCTCCAGTCCTTCCACCCATCCATCTCTCTGTAAACCACTACAGTCCTTCCACCCATCCATCTCTCTGTAAACCCCTCCAGTCCTTCCACTCATCCATCACTCTGTAAACCCCTCCAGTCCTTCCACCCATCCATCTCTCTGTAAACCCCTCCAGTCCTTCCACCCATCCATCTCTCTGTAAACACCTCCAGTCCATCCACCCATCCATCTCTCTGTAAACCCCTCCAGTCCTTCCACCCATCCATCTCTCTGTAAACCCCTCCAGTCCTTCCACCCATCCATCTCTCTGTAAACCCCTCCAGTCCTTCCACCCATCCATCTCTCTGTAAACCTCTACAGTCCTTCCACTCATCCATCTCTCCGTAAACCCATACAGTCCTTCCATCCATCCATCTCTCCGTAAACCCCTCCAGTCCTTCCACCCAACCATCACTCTGTCAATCCCTCCAGTCCTTCCATCCATCCATCTCTCTGTAAACCCCTACAGTCCTTCCGCCCATCCATCTCTCTGTAAATCCCTCCAGTCCTTCCACCCATCCATCTCTCTGTAAACCCCTACAGTCCTTCCACCCATCCATCTCTCCGTAAACCCCTACAGTCCTTCCACCCATCCATCTCTCTGTAAACCCCTCCAGTCCTTCCACCCATCCATCTCTCTGTAAACCCCTCCAGTCCTTCCACCCATCCATCTCTCTGTAAACACCTCCAGTCCATCCACCCATCCATCTCTCTGTAAACCCCTCCAGTCCTTCCACCCATCCATCTCTCTGTAAACCCCTCCAGTCCTTCCTCCCATCCATCTCTCTGTAAACCCCTCCAGTCCTTCCACCCATCCATCTCTCTGTCAACCCCTCCAGTCATTCCACCCATCCATCTCTCTGTAAACCTCTACAGTCCTTCCACTCAACCATCACTCTGTCAACCCCTCCAGTCCTTCCATCCATCCATCTCTCTGTAAACCACTACAGTCCTTCCACCCATTCATCTCTCTGTAAACCCCTACAGTCCTTCCACCCATCCATCTCTCCGTAAACCCCTACAGTCCTTCCACCCATCCATCTCTCTGTAAACCCCTCCAGTCCTTCCACCCATCCATCTCTCTGTAAACCCCTCCAGTCCTTCCACCCATCCATCTCTCTGTAAACACCTCCAGTCCTTCCATCCATCCATCTCTCTGTAAACCCCTACAGTCCTTCCACCCATCCATCTCTCTGTAAACCCCTACAATCCTTCCCCCCACCCATCTCTCTGTAAAACCCTGCAGTCCTTCCTCCCATCCATCTCTCTGTAAACCCATCCAGTCCTTCCACACATCCATCTCTCTGTAAACCCCTCCAGTCCTTCCACCCATCCATCTCTCTGTAAACCCCTACAATCCTAACACTCATCCATCACTCTGTAAACCCCTCCAGTCCTTCCACTCATCCATCTCTCCGTAAACACATACAGTCCTTCCATCCATCCATCTCTCTGTAAACCCTCCAGTCCTTCCACTCATCCATCTCTCCGTAAACCCCTCCAGTCCTTCCACACATCCATTTCTCTGTAAACCCCCCCAGTCCTTCCACTCATCCATCTCTCTGTAAACCCCTCCAGTCCTTCCTGCCATCCATCTCGCTGTAAACACCTACAGTACTTCCACCCATCCATCTCTCTGTAAACCCCTACAGTCCTTCCACCCATCCATCTCTCTGTAAACACCTACAGTCCTTCCACCCATCCATCTCTCTGTAAACCCCTCCAGTCCTTCCACCCATCCATCTCTCCGTAAACCCCTCCAGTCCTTCCACTCATCCATCACTCTGTAAACCCCTCCAGTCCTTCCACCCATCCATCTCTCTGTAAACCCCTCCAGTCCTTCCACCCATCCATCTCTCTGTAAACACCTCCAGTCCATCCACCCATCCATCTCTCTGTAAACCGCTCCAGTCCTTCCACCCATCCATCTCTCTGTAAACCCCTCCAGTCCTTCCACCCATCCATCTCTCTGTAAACCCCTCCAGTCCTTCCACCCATCCATCTCTCTGTAAACCTCTACAGTCCTTCCACTCATCCATCTCTCCGTAAACCCATACAGTCCTTCCATCCATCCATCTCTCCGTAAACCCCTCCAGTCCTTCCACCCAGCCATCACTCTGTCAATCCCTCCAGTCCTTCCATCCATCCATCTCTCTGTAAACCCCTACAGTCCTTCCGCCCATCCATCTCTCTGTAAATCCCTCCAGTCCTTCCACCCATCCATCTCTCTGTAAACCCCTACAGTCCTTCCACCCATCCATCTCTCCGTAAACCCCTACAGTCCTTCCACCCATCCATCTCTCTGTAAACCCCTCCAGTCCTTCCACCCATCCATCTCTCTGTAAACCCCTCCAGTCCTTCCACCCATCCATCTCTCTGTAAACACCTCCAGTCCTTCCATCCATCCATCTCTCTGTAAACCCCTACAGTCCTTCCACCCATCCATCACTCTGTAAACCCCTACAATCCTTCCACCCACCCATCTCTCTGTAAACCCCTGCAGTCCTTCCTCCCATCCATCTCTCTGTAAACCCATCCAGTCCTTCCACTCATCCATCTCTCTGTAAACCCCTCCACTCCTTCCACCCATCCATCTCTCTGTAAACCCCTACAATCCTTCCACTCATCCATCACTCTGTAAACCCCTCCAGTCCTTCCACTCATCCATCTCTCCGTAAACACATACAGTCCTTCCATCCATCCATCTCTCTGTAAACCCCTCCAGTCCTTCCACTCATCCATCTCTCCGTAAACCCCTCCAGTCCTTCCACACATCCATTTCTCTGTAAACCCCCCTAGTCCTTCCACTCATCCATCTCTCTGTAAACCCCTCCAGTCCTTCCTGCCATCCATCTCGCTGTAAACACCTACAGTCCTTCCACCCATCCATCTCTCTGTAAAACCCTCCAGTCCTTCCACCCATCCATCTCTCTGTCAACCCCTCCAGTCATTCCACCCATCCATCTCTCTGTAAACCTCTACAGTCCTTCCACCCATCCATCTCTATGTAAACCCCTACAGTCCTTCCACCCATCCATCTCTCCGTAAACCCCTCCAGTCCTTCCACCCATCCATCTCTCTGTAAACACCACCAGTCCTTCCATCCATCCATCTCTCTGTAAACCCCTACAGTCCTTCCACCCATCCATCTCTCTGTAAACCCCTACAATCCTTCCACCCACCCATCTCTCTGTAAACCCCTGCAGTCCTTCCTCCCATCCATCTCTCTGTAAACCCATCCAGTCCTTCCACTCATCCATCTCTCTGTAAACCCCTCCACTCCTTCCACCCATCCATCTCTCTGTAAACCCCTACAATCCTTCCACTCATCCATCACTCTGTAAACCCCTCCAGTCCTTCCACTCATCCATCTCTCCGTAAACACATACAGTCCTTCCATCCATCCATCTCTCTGTAAACCCCTCCAGTCCTTCCACTCATCCATCTCTCCGTAAACCCCTCCAGTCCTTCCACACATCCATTTCTCTGTAAACCCCCCCAGTCCTTCCACTCATCCATCTCTCTGTAAACCCCTCCAGTCCTTCCTACCATCCATCTCGCTGTAAACACCTACAGTCCTTCCACCCATCCATCTCTCTGTAAACCCTCCCCCCAGTCCTTCCACTCATCCATCTCTCTGTAAACCCCTCCAGTCCTTCCTCCCATCCATCTCGCTGTAAAACCCTCCAGTCCTTCCACCCATCCATCTCTCTGTCAACTCCTCCAGTCATTCCACCCATCCATCTCTCTGTAAACCTCTACAGTCCTTCCACTCATCCATCTCTCCGTAAACCCATACAGTCCTTCCATCCATCCATCTCTCCGTAAACCCCTCCAGTCCTTCCACCCATACATCACTCTGTCAACCCCTCCAGTCCTTCCATCCATCCATCTCTCTGTAAACCCCTACAGTCCTTCCACCCATCCATCTCTCTGTCTGTAAACCGCTCCAGTCCTTCCACCCATCCATCTCTCTGTAAACCCCTCCAGTCCTTCCACCCATCCATCTCTCTGTAAACCACTACAGTCCTTCCACCCATCCATCTCTCTGTAAACCCCTCCAGTCCTTCCACTCATCCATCACTCTGTAAACCCCTCCAGTCCTTCCACCCATCCATCTCTCTGTATACCCCTCCAGTCCTTCCACCCATCCATCTCTCTTTAAACACCTCCAGTCCTTCCACCCATCCATCTCTCTGTAAACCCCTCCAGTCCTTCCACCCATCCATCTCTCTGTAAACCCCTCCAGTCCTTCCACCCATCCATCTCTCTGTAAATCCCTCCAGTCCTTCCACCCATCCATCTCTCTGTAAACCCCTCCAGTCCTTCCACCCATCCATCTCTCTGTAAACCTCTACAGTCCTTCCACTCATCCATCTCTCCGTAAACCCATACAGTCCTTCCATCCATCCATCTCTCCGTAAACCCCTCCAGTCCTTCCACCCAACCATCACTCTGTCAACCCCTCCAGTCCTTCCACCCATCCATCTCTCTGTAAATCCCTCCAGTCCTTCCACCCATCCATCTCTCTGTAAACCCCTACAGTCCTTCCACCCATCCATCTCTCCGTAAACCCCTACAGTCCTTCCACCCATCCATCTCTCTGTAAACCCCTCCAGTCCTTCCACCCATCCATCTCTCTGTAAACCCCTCCAGTCCTTCCACCCATCCATCGCTCTGTAAACCCCTCCAGTCCTTCCATCCATCCATCTCTCTGTAAACCCCTCCAGTCCTTCCACCCATCCATCTCTCTGTAAACACCTCCAGTCCTTCCATCCATCCATCTCTCTGTAAACCCCTACAGTCCTTCCACCCATCCATCACTCTGTAAACCCCTACAATCCTTCCACCCACCCATCTCTCTGTAAACCCCTGCAGTCCTTCCTCCCATCCATCTCTCTGTAAACCCATCCAGTCCTTCCACTCATCCATCTCTCTGTAAACCCCTCCACTCCTTCCACCCATCCATCTCTCTGTAAACCCCTACAATCCTTCCACTCATCCATCACTCTGTAAACCCCTCCAGTCCTTCCACTCATCCATCTCTCCGTAAACACATACAGTCCTTCCATCCATCCATCTCTCTGTAAACCCCTCCAGTCCTTCCACTCATCCATCTCTCCGTAAACCCCTCCAGTCCTTCCACACATCCATTTCTCTGTAAACCCCCCTAGTCCTTCCACTCATCCATCTCTCTGTAAACCCCTCCAGTCCTTCCTGCCATCCATCTCGCTGTAAACACCTACAGTCCTTCCACCCATCCATCTCTCTGTAAAACCCTCCAGTCCTTCCACCCATCCATCTCTCTGTCAACCCCTCCAGTCATTCCACCCATCCATCTCTCTGTAAACCTCTACAGTCCTTCCACCCATCCATCTCTATGTAAACCCCTACAGTCCTTCCACCCATCCATCTCTCCGTAAACCCCTCCAGTCCTTCCACCCATCCATCTCTCTGTAAACACCACCAGTCCTTCCATCCATCCATCTCTCTGTAAACCCCTACAGTCCTTCCACCCATCCATCTCTCTGTAAACCCCTACAATCCTTCCACCCACCCATCTCTCTGTAAACCCCTGCAGTCCTTCCTCCCATCCATCTCTCTGTAAACCCATCCAGTCCTTCCACTCATCCATCTCTCTGTAAACCCCTCCACTCCTTCCACCCATCCATCTCTCTGTAAACCCCTACAATCCTTCCACTCATCCATCACTCTGTAAACCCCTCCAGTCCTTCCACTCATCCATCTCTCCGTAAACACATACAGTCCTTCCATCCATCCATCTCTCTGTAAACCCCTCCAGTCCTTCCACTCATCCATCTCTCCGTAAACCCCTCCAGTCCTTCCACACATCCATTTCTCTGTAAACCCCCCCAGTCCTTCCACTCATCCATCTCTCTGTAAACCCCTCCAGTCCTTCCTGCCATCCATCTCGCTGTAAACACCTACAGTCCTTCCACCCATCCATCTCTCTGTAAACCCTCCCCCCAGTCCTTCCACTCATCCATCTCTCTGTAAACCCCTCCAGTCCTTCCTCCCATCCATCTCGCTGTAAAACCCTCCAGTCCTTCCACCCATCCATCTCTCTGTCAACTCCTCCAGTCATTCCACCCATCCATCTCTCTGTAAACCTCTACAGTCCTTCCACTCATCCATCTCTCCGTAAACCCATACAGTCCTTCCATCCATCCATCTCTCCGTAAACCCCTCCAGTCCTTCCACCCATACATCACTCTGTCAACCCCTCCAGTCCTTCCATCCATCCATCTCTCTGTAAACCCCTACAGTCCTTCCACCCATCCATCTCTCTGTCTGTAAACCGCTCCAGTCCTTCCACCCATCCATCTCTCTGTAAACCCCTCCAGTCCTTCCACCCATCCATCTCTCTGTAAACCACTACAGTCCTTCCACCCATCCATCTCTCTGTAAACCCCTCCAGTCCTTCCACTCATCCATCACTCTGTAAACCCCTCCAGTCCTTCCACCCATCCATCTCTCTGTATACCCCTCCAGTCCTTCCACCCATCCATCTCTCTTTAAACACCTCCAGTCCTTCCACCCATCCATCTCTCTGTAAACCCCTCCAGTCCTTCCACTCATCCATCTCTCCGTAAACACATACAGTCCTTCCATCCATCCATCTCTCTGTAAACCCCTCCAGTCCTTCCACTCATCCATCTCTCCATAAACCCCTCCAGTCCTTCCACACATCCATTTCTCTGTAAACCCCCCCAGTCCTTCCACTCATCCATCTCTCTGTAAACCCCTCCAGTCCTTCCTGCCATCCATCTCGCTGTAAACACCTACAGTCCTTCCACCCATCCATCTCTCTGTAAACCCCCCCAGTCCTTCCACTCATCCATCTCTCTGTAAACCCCTCCAGTCCTTCCTCCCATCCATCTCGCTGTAAACCCCTACAGTCCTTCCACCCATCCATCTCTCTGTAAACCCCTCCAGTCCTTCCACCCATCCATCTCTCTGTAATCCCCTACAGTCCTTCCACCCATCCATCTCTCTGTAATCCCCTACAGTCCTTCCACCCATCCATCTTGCTGAAGCACATTCTGGCCCCTGCACCCATAAATGTCTTTGTAAACCTGCTGCAGCTCAACAACAAAACAGGTTTGCGTAAAAACTGTATAAGAATTTATTACAATGTAGACATCCTGAAGCAGTAAATATAAAACAATTGTACATGCTGGAGATCTCCAGCAAAATCAGGAAATTCTGGAAGCCCGAGGCAGGTCAGGCAGCATCAGTGAAGAGAGACCTGTGTGACCTGAAACATTAACTCGCCACAGACGCTGGCCAAGCCATTAAATCTGACAATGCACAGCTTAAAAATGTGGCATCTGCACGATACCCCATCACCAGGCTCTCTGGCTGAAAGACTGTGTGATTTCATTAGTGAAACCTTCACCCGTTTATGTTGGCAGGGCGTACACAATATTAACTATAAACCACTTGCAGTGCGTGGCCATCCACAGACCCAGAATCTTGAGAGAGGCTTCACAGGACCCTTCATTACATCCGATATCCTGGGTTTCGCACAGGTCCCACCCTCAGCTCCAGCCTCTGGGACTTTCCTTCAGGATGTCAATGGTTAATCAGGCAATGAGAATTGGGACAGATGTCCCTGGAGGGACTGTGGGATGGGGAACAGGAAGTTACAGTGTGGGGGCCGCAGTGCATTGTGAATCTCAGTGTGACTGATCAGCTGGGGCTGACAAGTTTATCAAAGGGGAAACAGCCAACTGAAGGTGTTATATTTGAATGCACACTGCATGCAAAATAAGATAGACGGTCTTGTAGCATAGTTAGAGATTGACAGGTTTGACGTTGTGGGCATCACTGAGCCATGAGAAAGACAATTATTGTTGAGAGCTTAATATCCATGAATACACATTGTATTGAAATGACAGGCAGGTAGGCAGAGGGTGTAGCATGGCCCTGTTGATTAAAAAAAAACATATCCTTGGAAAGAGGTGACATAGGATTGGAAGATCATTGGATAATTAGAAGGAGACATAAAGTAGGAGTACAGGGAACATTTTTGATTGGCTGCTGCTGACAAGTTGTGTTCCACAGGGTTCGGTGTTGGGACTTATTCTTTTCACGTTGTATATCAATGATTTCAATGATGGAGTTGATGGCTTTGTGACAAGTTTGTGGATGATATGAAGATAGCTAGAGAGGCAGATGGTATTACAGAGACAAAGAGGCTGCAGAAAGATTTGGACAGATGTGGAGATTGGACAAAGAAATGTCAGATGGAACATCATGCCAGGAGCTAAATGGTCATGCACTTTGGGAAGAGGAATAAAACAGTAGACTATTTTCTAAACAGGTAGAAAATTCATAAATCCAAAGTGCAAAGGGAATACAACCACAAACAAGAGTAACTCTGCAGATGCTGGAAATCCACAGAACTCATCTATGCAAAAAGAGTGCAGTTTATGTTTCAGGCCAGAACCCTAGGGGCATGTGATTCCCTGTGCAGGATTCTCTAAAGGTTAACTTGCCTTTTGAGTTGGTGGTGAGGAAGGCAAATACAATGTTAACATTGATTTTGGGAGAACTAGAATATAAAAACAAGGGTGTAAAGCTAAGGCTGGTGATGCCTCATTTGCAGTATTGTCAACAGTTTGACGCACTTTTCTATGAAAAGATGTGCTGACATTGGAGAGGGTTCAGAGGATGTTCAGAAAATAATTCTAGATTTGAAAGTCTTATCATATGAGCAGCATTTGGTAGCTCTGGACCAGTACTCACTGAAATTTAGAAGAATGAGGGAGGACCTCATTTTAACCTATTGAATGTTGAAAGTACTAGAAAGCCTGGATGTGGAGAGGATGTTTCTGATTGTGGGAGAATATTTAACTAGAGGTCAAATGTCAGAATACAGAGATGTCTAATTGAAATGGAGATGAGGAGGAATTTCTTTAGCCAGAGGTTGTTGCATCTGTGGAATTTGTTACATCTGCCAACTTTGGAGGCCAGATCGCTGAGTGTATTTAAGGCTGAGGTTGATGGATTCCTGATAAGTCATGGCATTGAAGATTTTGTGGAAAAGGCAGAAGAATGGGATTGAGAGGGAAATGGACCAGATTTGATCAAGTATTGGAGCTAACTCGATGGGCTGAATGGCCTGATTCTGCACCAATGTCTTGCGGTCTTATGCACTTTACCCAGGTAGAGAAAAAATGTGAGAACATGAACAGAGCATTCTGTGATGACAGAGTGTGGGGACTCCCTTGGGATGTGTGGGGATGCTGGCGAATGATGTAGGCACAGGGTTTCGGGTGGGGCCACAGGAGAGAATACTGAGAGAGGACAAGAAAGTTGTAGATTCTCAGGACTAGAGTCAGGAGGAAAGGTGGCCAGGGTTAGATCTGAGCAGCAGGGAGAAAAAGGAGGGACAGACAGGCGGACGAGTAGTGGACACAGGTCTGTGTGCAGTAGAGAGGATCCCAGATCCGGGAGTGGGGTTACCACCAGTCACTGCAGAACCCACAGTATATAAAGCAATATAGAATTGTTGAACAAAGGCAGGGGTTCTAGTAGGGGGGAGGACCCCTACACACACCCTCTGTGATTGCGGGACCAGGAGGGGGTGGGCATCATTTCCCAGTAATTGGGTTTGGAGGAGGTATCTGTGAACTGGGTTCTATTCCGTAGCATTAGATGCAGGCTCCTTTATTGATTCTTCAAAGCCTGTCTTCCACTTGGCCTGTGGGATAGAGAGCAGAGTTGAGGGTTTCAAGTCATGACACTGATACCTAGCCTTCTCTACAGAATCTCCCAGTGACCCTCAACCCAACATATGTTCATCTGGTCCCTACTCATCCTTTGCAATGTCACCTGCACTGCCACAAATCACAACACCCCGACTCCCTTCCTCATTCTCATCTTCACTGACATGTCCAATTAACCTCACTTTTGTTGCTCTGCCTCCACGTTTTACACTGGTGAATATCCCCAAAACATCACACCCACACAAGTCAACGTCTCCCCATCATATATCACAATTGGGTGTGTGGAGGACAGTAAATCCCAGTGATTGGGTGTGTAGGGAACATTGTACACCAATAACCAGTTATGAGGGATACAGAGTACTCCATTTTCCATATGTGTGGGGGATAGGGTACCCCAGTGACTGTGTTTGTGGGGATAGGGTACCCCAGTGACCATGTCGCAGGGATGGTGTACCGCAGTGACTGGGTGTGTGGGGGACAATGTAAACCCGTGACCGGATGTGTGGGTGACAGTGTCCCTCAGTAACTGTATGTCTGGGGACAGTGTACCCCAGTGATTGGGTGTGTGAGGTCAATGTGCCCCAAGTGACTGGGTGTGTAGAGGCAGTGTACCCAAGTGACTGGGTTGTGTGGGGAACAGTCTACTTCAGTGACTGGGTGTATGGGCGATGTGTATCCTGGCAGCTGGATTGGGTGTGGTGGAGTCTGGTAGTCACAGTGTACCCAAGTGTCTGACTGTGTGGTGACAGTGTACCCCACTGACTGGGTATGTGTGGAGTGCATACCCCAGAAACTCTGTGTGTGGAGGACAGTGTATCCCAGTGGCAGTGTGTATGGGGGCCGTGTATCCCAGTGACTGGATGTGTGAGGGAGGTAGTGTACACCATTGACTGGGTGTATGGGGGCACTGTACCCATGTGACTGGGTGTGTGGGGACAGTGTACCCCAGCAACTGGGTGCGTGGGGTTCTGTGAACCCAGTGAAAGTGAGTATGTGGAACAGCATACCCCAGTGTCATTATGTGTGTGGGAACCTGTACCCCAGTGAATAGGTGTGTGGGAACAGTGTACCCCAGTGACTGGGTATGTGGGGGACAGTGTACCCCGGGAATTGTGTGTGCAGTGAACAGTGTACCCTGCTGACTGGTGTGTGGTTGTCGGTGTACCCCAGCGAGAATAGTGTGGGGAATAGTGAACCCCAGAGTCTGGGTGTGGGGAGGGTCAGTGTGTCCCTGTGACTGGTGTGCAGGGGACTCTGCACTAATGACTGGGTGAGTGGAGACAATGTACCCCAGTGACTGGCTGTGAGGGTGGATCAGTGTATCCTAGTGACTGGTGCAGGGGACGGTGTACCCCAGTGATTTGGTGTGTGGGGAACAGTGTACCCCAGAGATTTGGTGGGTGGGGGACGGTGTACCCCAGAGATTTGGTGGGTGGGGGACGGGGCACCCCAGTGATTTGGTGGGTGGGGGACGAGGTACCCAGTGATCTGGTGGGTGGGGGAATGGGTACCCCAGTGATTTGGTGTGTGGGGGTCGAGGTACCCAGTGATTTGGTGTGTGGGGGATGGTGTACTCCAGTGATTTGGTGTGTGGGGGATGGTGTACCCCAGTGATTTGGTGCATGGGAGACAGTGTACTTCAGTGACTGTATATGTGGGGGACAGTAGACTCAAGTGACTGGTTGTGTGGGGAAAATGTACCACATTGACTATGTGAGTGATGGGTTTAGCACCAGTTATAAACACAAATCTGGGTGATAAAGAAAAGGAACAGAGTGTCCAAGATTGAGGAGTGTGGTCCGTACAATTTACTGCAGATTTGTAGGACCATAAAATATAGGAGGAAATTTAAGACATTTAGCCCTTTGAGCCTGTTCCATCATTTAATTATGGTTGGTTCCTTATGCAGCCCCATTCTCCTGCCTTTTCTCTGTAACCCTTAACTACTCTACCAATTGAAAACCTTTCAATCTCATCCTTAAATTCCAGATTCCTGACCTCTGGCTGAAAAAATTCCTTCTCACCTCAGTTCCAAAAGCACATCTCTTTATTCTGAGGCTGTGCCCTTGTATCCTGGACTCTCCCACTGACATAAACATCCTCTGTACCTTCATGTTATCCAGGCATTTCAGTATCTGTTGTGATTTAGTGCAATCCTTTCCTTCACCCTTCTGAAGTCCATCCTTTTCAGGCCCAAAGCTGCCAAACTCTCCTCATACCTGAAGACTTCCACTCCTGTAATTATTCTTGTGAAAATTATCTGGACCCTCTCCAGGGGCAGCACAAATTTCCTTAGATACAGTACCCAAATTGTTCACAATATTCCATAAGGGGTCTAAGCAACTCCTTATAAAGCCTCAGCAGTTCATTCTTGCTATTATATCCACACCCTTTCAAAACTAAATACTAACAATGTATTTCCCTTATTTAATACTGACTCAATGTGAATTGTCTGTCCATTTCATTCCAGGCTACAACTTTATTCTTCCTCTCAGAGTGCATAAACCCTCACTCCCTAAAAATTGTCTTCCGTCGGCCACTTCTTTGCCCATTCCCCCAACTTCTCCAAGTCCTGCAGCAGACTCTGTGCCTCTGTGACACCAACTGTACCTCCGGCTATCCTGACCCTGATGTGTCCACAATGCCATCTGTTCCTTCATCTGGATCATTCACATATAAAGTGAAAAGCTGCCATCCCGACCCTGAACCCTGTGATTCTCCATTGGTTTGTGGCAGGTGTTCTAAAAAAGCATTTTATCCCCACTCTCTCTAACTTCTGCCAGTCAGACAATCTTCTATCCATGCTGGTACCTTACCTACAATGCCATGGGCTCTTAACTTGTTTAATAGTCTCGAGAATGGAACCTTGTCAAATGCCTTGTGAAAGTTGTCAATTGCTTGTGCTTAATCTCCTTTCTCTAGTCGGCCTGTTACCTTCTAAAAGAATTAGAACAAAATTGTGCGAACTTCACCCTATTCTATCATGTACTTCCAAGTATCCTGAAATTTGATCTGCAATAATAGCTTTTAAAACCTTACCAATTGCCAGGGCCAAGCTAACCAGCCTACTAGGGTTCAGGTGTAATCCACCCCTTTGCACAGGTCATCTTTCCCCAGAAGAAATCCCAGTAATCCAGAAATCTGAAGAGGTGATGATAGGAGGTACAATGAGGTAGTAACTCCAAGTTGCAGGAGGCAGGAAACTGGGTGACTGTCAGAAGACAGGGAAATGGGCAGCCAGTACGAAGTACCCCTGTGGCCATTCCCCTCAATAATGATTATACCTTGTTGGATGCTGTTGAGGAGGATGACCTACTGGAGTGGGGGGAAGGGGGAGCAGTGGAGGTGCCACCATGACCAGGTCTCTAGACTCTAGCACTGTGTCCAGTGCTATGGCCCAGAAGGGAAAGGAGGAGAAGAGGACTGCAGTAACAGTACTGATAGGGGATTCCATAGTCAAAGAAGTACACAAGGTAATAATACACAAGGTGGATATAATAGACACCCGGAAGATATGTTGCCTCACATGTGCCATGGTCAGTGACATCTCAGACTGAGCCCATGGCATTCTGAAGGGGGAGTGTCAGCATCCACAAGTCTTGGTACAAATGAGGCACATTTGGCAGAGAACTGTGCACCTGAGAACTGGTACAGGAGGCAGGGGTTCAGATTTCTGGATCAATGGGATCTCTGCTGGGGAATCTATGACCTGCTCAAAAGGGATGGGTTGCACCCAAATCCAAGGAGGACGAATATCCTTGCGGGGATTTCACTGAGGTGTTGAAATTTTCTTTTACAATTTTGGATAATTTACCCTTGTAATTAATCTTTTTTTGCCTTATTGGTTTTAAAATAGTTCTCTGCTAGGTATTCAAAGCTTCCTACTAAACTTCACCATATTGTATGCCTCCTTTGCTTTGCTTTGCTTTTATGCTGCACCTGAATCCTTGTCCTCTCCATTGAGTGAGGGTCCATCCCCACTGGGACTGTGGAACAAGAACAGAAGTTTCACTGTGATGGAAACCCACTCCCAACCTCCTCACTCTGCATTGGGTGTGGGCTCCATTCCCCAGTAACTGGGTCTGTTGAGAGGTACTCGTTGTCCAGGTGAAGGAGTGACTGGTGTTACTGTCTTCCTCAGTGGTTGCGTGTAAGCTGGGGACTCCCTCCTGGGATGCCGGCATCTGCATCTCTTTCAAGGGGGTCTGTGCTTGGGGTCTCCCTCAGGGGGGATGCCAGAACCCAGACCGATTGACTGTTCAGCCCTGGTGCCCCCGAGTCTGTGGGACAAAGAGCAGTGGCCCTTTCCCCCAACTCCTCTCCATATCTCTCTGTCCAGTTCAACTCCTGCTCCCAAACCTTACATGCTTGCCCCAGCCTGACTCCTTATTCCTGAGGTAGGACCCCATGTCCTCAGGGTCGGAATGGGAGACACTTGCCTGCAGACCCAGCCCCTCCTGCTGCTGTTCCTGGCCAGAGTTTCGGGTGCCGGATTACTTGGGAGCATGAGATACACAATGACCAGAATGAGTATCACAACAGAAATTATACAACCAGTGTGTGACGATACATAATCTGTTTCTGGGGGTGTGGGGAGACACCTACCGTCAGATGTACCCCTTCCGGATTTCTTTCCCTTGCATTTGCCACAAAGGGAACACACAAGTAACACACAGAGTATCACGATGACAATGATCTAACCAGTATGTGACGATCTGTAAACTGGTACTGGGGGGGTGGGGAGAGACACCTACCGTCAGATGTACCAGATTTCTTTCCCATACGTTTGTCCCAGCGTGAGCGAAGATCATGCCGCTTTATGTAGAGTATACCGCAACACAGAAGAATGAGTATCATGATGACGAGAATGATCCAAGCAATGTGTGATGTTCTGTCATCGGGATCTGGAGAGGATAAAAGATTCTGTCATTAATCCCATCCTCACACTCCCAGTGATAAGGAATCGATGGATCCAGTCCATCCCGCCACAGGCCAGAGAAAACTCCCTGTCACTGCAACACCGTGCCTCAGTCCTCTCTAATCAGCCCCACGTCACTCATCTCCACCACCCCTCTCCCCTTCAATTATCTCCATCCCCTCCAAACAGCCCCATATCACTCCACTCCATACAGTCCCTTCCAACTGCAGCCTCCAATGTCTCGGACAGTATCCTCAATGATGTTAGTCCAGCTCCCTCTCTCAGACCCTCAGTAAATCCTCTCCCCCAGCACATTCTGACTGACTGACTGCTTCTAGTATGAAATGGTGACACAGTCCTCCCACACTCACAGGACAGGAATTAGACACAGAGACAAGCTCCATTTGCACTGGCCCATCACCCACTCCCAGAGCATGAGTTAGTTGCAGGAATCTGCACTCAGTCGGTATATGGATCTGCTGTGGAGCTGGAGGGGGGTGATCTGTCTCCCTTTGACTGATGCTGGTGGGAAAGGTGGGAGGGGGGTAGTAGGTGGAGATGATAATGGTCCTTATACTCTACGACTGGTGGCTGTGGAATGAAATACTGTTGGTAGAGGCTGGAAGATCACCTGGGTGTGACTGTGAAGGAGTGTGATGGTAAAGTGCACAGCCCAGGTCAGCAGGGCCTCTCTACATGAAGAAGATCGATTTTTATATCACGGGCTTTTGTGAGGCCTCAACAATCCCGGGTGAAGAGGCTGCACAAAGTCAAAGAACCAGCACAGGAGAGCAGGATCAGATCCCCCAACCCACACTTCCACTCCCCGCCCCACCATAGATTATCTCTCCTCCCCTGTGCTTTTGTTACTGGATTGTATTGTGGTTGTATCTCCTATGGCCTGTGGACCTGATGGTCATCTCCCTCTCTCTCACCAGTGGTGGGACCCTCCCACAGTTACCACTGTGGACCTGGTGATCATCACATTCTCTCTGGTGGTGGAACGTTCCCACAGTTACATCATTGTGGACACAATGGATACTTCACTTTCTCCAGTGGGTGATTATCAGGCACCCAGTGACATTGCAGCTTCATTCATTCATATTGCAGTCACTGTTCAAACTATTGTGAAAGAGTGTGGAGACAAACTACGTTCACACCAACATGAACCTCAAAGCCTGTTTGAAGGGAATGGTTGAGGTTGTTGTCTCTTTTGCAACTGTCACAGCATGGGAAAAGTAGGGTTAGACCGTGCTCAGCCTGACAATTGAGTGGAATATGGTGCTTGCCCTCAGGGGGACACCAGTAATTATGACATTGTAGCCATTAGGAAGACTTGATTGCAGGAGGGGCAAGACTGGCAGTTCAATATTGTGGAGTTCCATTGTTTTAGATGTGACAGAGTGGGAGGGATTAAAGGAGGGGGGGTGGCGTTACTGATCAGAGAAAATATCACCGCAGAGATCCATCAGGATAGACTGGAGAACTCAATTCGTGAGGCATTATGGATGAAACTGGGAAGTAAAAAAGGAATGACGACTTTAGTGAGGCTAAATTACAGACAACGCAATAGTCCTCAGGATTCAGAGGAATCAATTTATAGAGAGATCTCAGACTGTTTCCAGAAACATAAGGTTGTTATCGTAGATGATTTTAACCTATCACATTTTGACTGGGAATCCCATACTGTAAAAGGACGAGATGGGATAGAATTTGTCAAATGTGTTCAGGAAAGTTTCCTTCATCAGTATGTAGAATTCCCAATGAGAGTTGGTGATACTAAGTCTGCTGTTAGGAAACGAGACAGAGCAGATGACAGAAGTTTGTGTAGAGGAACACTTTGTATCTAGTGATGACAATGCCATTAGTTTCAAAGTGAATATACAAAGAAGTAGTCCAATCACAAACAAGAGAAAATCTGCAGATGCTGGAAATCCAAGCAGCATCTACAAAATATTAGAGGAACTTCGCCGGCCAGGCAGCATCTATGGAAAAGAGTACAGTTGACTTATCGGGCCAAGACCCTCAGGGTCGACTGTACTGTTTCCTTTAGGTGCTGCCTGGCCTGGTGAGTTCCTCCAGCATTTTGTGAGTGATACAAAGAGATCGGTCTGGTCTGTGAGTTGAGATTCGAAATTGGAGAAAGGCCAGTTTTGATGTTATCAGAAATTATCTGGCAAGTGTGGTTTGGGACAGGCTGTTTCCGACAAAGGTGTACTTGGAAAGTAGAAGGCCTTCAAAATTGAAATATTGAGAATACAGAGATTGTATGTGCCTGTCAGAATAGAAGTTAAAGATAACAACTGTAGGGAACTTTGGTTTTCAATAGATCTGGAGGTCCTGTTTAAGAGTCAAAAGGAGGTGTATAGCAGGCAAAAGCAAGTATGAACAAATGAGGTGCTTATGATGTTGATGCACCATCAATAACTCACGCCGAGACTTAGGAAGTGAGATATCGGCTTTTATTGACTGAAGAACAACACTACATCCTGGGGAAAATGAGGGAGAGCAGCAGGCCACAGTCGCCTTTATACAGGGGTCTGTGGGAGGAGCCACAGGGGTAGTCAGCAGGGTCTTGGGAGGAGCCACAGGAGCAGTCAGACAGGTATATCTAGTTCACCACAGATGTACAAGAAATGGAAGAGAAAACTTAAGAAAGAAATTAGAAAAACTAAAAGAAGGTATGAAGTTGCTCTAGCAGACAAGGTGAAGAATCCTAAAGGAATCTACAGGTATGTTAAGAGCAAAAGGATGGCTAGGGACAAAATTAGTTTGCTGGAAGACCTGAATGGTAGTCCATGTGTGGAGCCAAAACAGATGGGGGAGATCTTAAATGGATTCTTTGCATCTGTATTTACTCGGGAGGTGGATACAGAGTCTAAAGAAGTGAGCCATAGTTGCAATGTCATGGATCGTGTACAGATTACAAAGCAGGAAGTGTTTGCCATCCTGAGACAAATCAGGGTGGATAAATCCACAGGACCTGACAAGGTGTTCCCTCAGATCCTATGAAAGCCAAGTGCAGAAATTTCCAGGGGCCTAGCAGAGATATTTAAATCACCCTTAACGACAGGAAAGGTACCAAAGGATTGGATGATAGCCAATGTTGTTCCTGTGTTTTAAAAAAAAGGCTCTAAGGAACCAGATATATAAGTAATTGGATAGATATAGACAGATTAAGGATAGTCAGGATGGCTTTTTACTTGGTAGGTCATGTCTAATTAATCTTGTAAAGTTTTTATCAAGGAAGTTACCAGGAAAGTGGATGAAGGCAAGGTTGTGGATGTTGTCTACATAGATTTTAGAAAGGCATTTGACCAGGTCCCACATGGGAGTCCGGTCAAGAAGATTCTGTTGCTTTGCATTCAGGATGAGAGAGTAAACTGGATTAGACATTGACTTTGTGGAAGAAGCCAGGAAGTGGTAGTAGAGGGTTGCCTCTCGGACTGGAGGCCTGTAACTAGTGGTGTCCGAGTGGTGTCAGTGCTGGGTCCTTTGTTGTTTGTCATCTGTATCGATGATCTAAATGATCGTGTGGTTAACTAGATCAGCAAATTTGTGGATGACACAGTTTAGGGTGTAGTGGACAGTGAGGAAAGATATCATGGATTGCAAAGTAATTTGCATCAGCTGGAAAAATGGCAGATGGAATTTAATGCAGACAAGTGTGAGGTTTGGCATTTCAGTAGGACCAGTCAGAACAGGTCTTACACAGTGAATGGTCAGGCACTGAGGACTGTGGGAGAACAAAGGGATCTGGGAATACAGATACATAATTCGTTGACAATGACATCACAGACAGATGCGGTCATAAAGAAAGCTTTTGGCACATTGGCTTTCATGAGATGAGATGTTATGTTGAAATTGTATGAGACATCGGTGAGGCCTAATTTGGAGCATTGTATGGAGTTTTGATCACCTACCTCCAAGAAGGATGTAAACAGGGTTGAAAGAGTGAAGAGAAAATTTACAAGGGTGTTACTGGGTCAGGAGGACCTGGGTTATAAGGAAAGATTGAATAGATCACGACTGTATTCTTTAGAACGTAGACAATTGGGAGGAGATTTCACAGAGGTATACAAAATTATGAGGGCATAATTGGGTAAATACAAAAGCTTTTTCCACTGATGTTGGGTAGGACTACCACCAGAGATCATTGGTTAAAGTTGAAAGGTGAGAAGTTTAAGGCAAACATGAAGGGAAACTTCATCACTCAGAGGGTCACGAGATTGTGGAATGAGCTGCCAGTGCAAGTGGTCCATGCAAGTTCGATTTCAATGTTTATGAGAAAATTGGATACTAGGTACATGGACAGCAGGGATATGGAGGGCAATGTGTCAGCGCAGGTCATTGCAAGTAGGCAGTTTAAATAGTTTCAGCATGGACGAGATGGACCGAAGGGCCGGTTTCTGTGTGACTATGACTCTAAAGGACTCACTGTGGATGAGATATTTCAGCTGGTGGACACGAGGTCTCCACCAGCTTTCTAAATCAGCCTATTCCCCATGAGCTCCTTCTCTACCATCTGCACCTTCTGGGAGGTGCAGCTGGAGATCACCCCATTCCCACTCAACCGTCAGCACCGCAGCCACGTCTCCTCCTTCTACCGCAAGCTGATGTGGAAGGAGGTTACTGACGGACAGTTCATTGTCTGCTTCCCAGTGACAGATAGTTGTGTGTCCCAGACCTCAGGCTGTGCTTGGTGCCACTGGGATAGTACTGTTATGCCTGGCCTCTCCCGAGGCAGTAGGTGTGCATCAGCAGCTGCTAAGGAGGGAGGGGACTTTTTGGGTGGAAGGAAGGTGCAGAGGGTGACTAAATATTTCCATTCACATTATCTGGCCACCAACTCCAGTACTGCCCTTTCCCTGGGCCTGCCACTGGGAAATCCACCTGTCCCGAGGCTGGGGGAGTCAGACAGGAGGACGGAGTGCTGGAGGTGTTGACTTCCTCTTTGATAGAGTGTCTGAGCCTCTGTGCCCCTCGGGGAAGGAGGAAATGCTCCCACTGAGTTGCAGGGTGGTTTTGAGGTGCAGGGACCATTTGGGGTTGGGGGATGAAGTTAGCTACTGGATCCACAGACATGATAGCCAATGCCTTGAACTATGCAGCTCCAGACTGACCATGCTAAGTTGCTGGAATTGAAGAAGGATATATTCAGGACCATCCAGGATACTGAGAGCATTACAGATAACAGTTTTTGTGTGGTGGTCACAGATACGCTGCAGCCTGCAGATGGGTCGGTGAACACCAGGAATGGTAGCGGGAGCAGCAACAAGTACTTCCCTTTGGATACTGCTGCTGGGGTGGGAGGGGAAATGACCGATCAGGGCACAGCAGCAGCAGCCAGGTGGGTGGCACTGTGACCACTCTGAGGCTCAGTGGGGAAGGGTAAAGTCACACTGAGCAATAGTGACAGCTTATTATCACTCAGCACTGTTCCCTCCAAACTGCACCGGTGCATGGCTGCACAATAACTGAAATGCTCTCATGCACATAGCCTTTGTTGCCATGCAGCAGCAATTGGATGCAGCTAGAAAAAGTTTACGAAACATGAAAGATTTACTTTGTTGTTCTGTATTTCATTTTACCCTTCAATTAATAAATAAAAATCAAAAAAATGGAAATAAGTAAACAGTTGACATCACAGGTCATGACCCTTCAAAGGACTGCCAAAGGGTTTTGGCCTGAAACGTCGACTACTTTTTTCCATAGGTGCTGCCTGGCCTGCTGAGTTCCTCCAGTGTGTTGCTCGGATTTCCAGCATCTGCAGATTTTCTCTTGTTTGTGATTCTATTACGCCGGGTGTGGGTCTGCTCCTGTATCTGTGAACTTTGCTGAGCTCAGTCTGGGCCATTAGCAAGCAGTGCTCTGAGAAACAGACAGAACTGGGATCCCTGAACATGACAGACCACACCTTGGACCAAGAGATACTGTGGGATCTGTTTAACCGTGACCCACAGATATAGACCATTTGGCCCATCCACAACAGCCCCTCCCACTGTTGCGAAGAACGGGTGAACCCAAACACAGGACACTGACACGGAGGTAGAGTCATCTGAAGAGTGTTTCTTAATGGTTGCAGGGAAGGCAGGCGGCATGCAATGCTCCACACTGGCTGAAGCAACAACCCGGCGATGAGTGGATGGAAAGCCGGGGTATTTATGCTGCAGGTTAGATGAGATTCAGGGGCACCACAATCAGGAAGCCCGGGAGAACAAAAGGAAACACACACACACACACACACACACACACACACACACACACACACACACACACACACACACACACACACACACACACACACACACACACACACACACACACACACACACACGAGAATTAGGAGAACATGAGGAATAAACGGGAGGGACGACCGGGACCGTGACAGTACCCCCCCCACCCCGCCCTCAAACGGGGGTCTCCAGGTGAAACACCTGGCTTGCCCGGATTGTCACGATGGAGGTCTCGGATGAGGGAGGGGTCTAAGATGAAGGAGCGGGGGATCCAGGTGCGCTCCTCAGGACCGTATCCCTCCCAGCCGACGAGGTAGTGGAAACCCCTGCCTTGGCAGCGCACATCCAGTATTCGCGGGACGGTGTAAGCTGGGTGATTGTCGACAACCCGGGCGGGTGGAAGGGGTTCAGCAGGTGGGCACAAAGGGCTGACAGACACAGGTTTCAGTTGGGAGACGTGGAACGTGGGATGAATGCACATGGATCTGGGTAGTTTGAGGTTGACCGCCAAGGGGTTGTTGATGCTCTCGATTTCGAATGGTCCAATGTAACAAGGGGCGAGTTTCTTGGATTTGGTTTTAAGGGGGATGTCTCCTGAAGAAAGCCAAACCTTCTGACCAGGCTGATAGTTGGGTGCTGGAATTCGGTGGCGATCGGTGATAGCGGGTTCCGGTCAGCGGAGCGGAGCAGGGCCGAGCGAGCATCCCTCCAGACCTTGCGGCACCGGTGGAGATGGGCCTGAACTGAAGGTACGGCGATGTTGTCTTCGTGGGCAGGAACCAGAGGGGGTTGGTAGCCTAGGGAACATTCGAAAGGGGACATACCGGAGGCAGCGCTGGTCAGGGAGTTGTGGGCAAACTCAGTCCAAGTGAGACGGGTGCTCCAGGACCATGGGTCACTTGCGGAAATGCAGCACAGTGCTGCTTCCAGATCCTGACTGGCTCGCTCTGTCTGACCGTTAGTCTGTGGATGGAAACTGGAAGACAGACTCATTGAAGCTCCGAGGGCTTGACAGAAGGATCTCTGGACTTGGAAGATGGATTGGGGGCTCCGGTCAGAAACGATGTCAGAGGGAATTCCATGAAGCTGGAAGACGTGTTGGACAAGGAGGTCGGCAGTTTCACGGGCCGTAGGCAGTTTGGGAAGGGCTATGAAGTGCACGGCTTTGGAAAAACAGAGCACAACGGTGAATATAGCTGTGTTACCATGTGAATGGAGTAGACCAGTGATGAAATCGAGATTTATGTGGGACCAAGGGCGACCAGGGACAGGTAGGGGATGAAGCAACCCAGCAGGTGGTTGGTGGGAGGTTCTTCCGTGGGCACACGCAGTACAGGTGGAGACAACAAGCAAGTGTCAGCATCCATGGTAGTGTTGCTTCAAAAGAGACAGGGTGAGACCGATTCCAGGATGGCAGGCGAATCGGGAAGTATGCCCCCACTGAAGAAACTGAGAAGGGACAGAGTCAGGCACAAAGAGGCGAATGGGTGGGGGGGGGGGGATTGCTTGGGTCTGGCTGAGTCTGTTGGGCCTCTCTAACTAGGGACTCGATCTCCCACGTGAGAGCAACCATGACACAGGATGGTGGAATGATGGTATCAGGATAGGGAGAGAGAGCATCTGGCTTTACGTTCCTGGAACTAGGACGGTAGGTCAGGCTGAAGCTGAAGCAGCCAAAGAACAGTGCCCAACGGGCCTGGCGGGAGTTAAGGCGTTTAGCTGTCTGGATGTATGCCAGGTTCTTATGGTCTGTCCAAACAACGAATGGGTGTTCTGCTCCCTCCAGCCAGTGCCACCACTCCTCCAAGGGGAGTTTAACGGCCAGCAACTCACGGTTCCCAACGTCGTAGTTACATTCAGCGGGGAATAGACGGTGAGAGAAGGTGGCGCAACAATGGAGATTTTAGTGCGGAACGGAGCGTTGAGAGAGGACCGCCCCCACCCCAGTGTCGGAGGTATCCACCTCCGTTATGAACTGGCGAGATGGGTCAGGCTGGACCAGGATGGGAGTGGAGGTGAAACGCCTCTTAATTTCTGAGAGGGCTGAGTTTGCTTTGGGAGTTCAGTGAAAGGGGGTCACAGGAGAGGTGAGCTGAGTAAGGGGCGTGGCCACCCGGTTGTAGTCCCTAATGAAGCGACGGTAGAAATTGGCGAATCCCAGAAATCGCTGGAGTTGCTTGAGAGTTGTGGGTTTGGGCCACTCAGCCACCGCCCGGATCTTTTCGGGATCTATCCTCACCTGCCCGCTCTCAATGATGTATCCCAGGAAACTGATGGAATAGGCATTGAATTCGCACTTCTCAGCCTAAACAAATAGTTCGTTCTCCAAGAGCTTCTGAAGAATCTGATGGACATGGAGGGTGTGCTCCTGAAGATTACGGGAGAAGATTAGGATATCGTCCAGATAAACGAAGACAAAGCGGTTGATGAAGTCCCTAAGGACATCATTGACCAGAGCCTGGAACACCGCAGGAGTGCTGGTCAAGCCAAAAGGCATCACCAGGTATTCAAAATGGCTGAGGGGGGTGTTGAAGGCTGTCTTCCATTCATCTCCTTCCCGTATCCTGACCAGGTGACAGGTGTTCCACAAATCCAATTTAGTGAAGACAGTGGCTCCGTGAAGGAGCTCGAATGCTGAGTTGGTCAGGGGCTGGGGATACTTATTCTTTATGGTAATGTTGTTCAGGCCACGGCAATCGATGCATGGGCGTAGCGAGCCGTCTTTCTTCGCCACAAAGCAGAAACCAGTGTCTACGGGGGAAGATGAGGGTTGGATGATGCCAGCTGCTTCTCTTTCTGGATGGGACAGGCTATACAGCTGACTGGGGGGTAATGAGGCTCTGGGGAGAAGGTCAATCGCGCAGTCATAAGGGCGATGTGGAGGCAGAGAAAGGGCCCGTTGCTTACTAAACACCTCTCCAAGATCATGACATTCTACGGAAACTGTGGACAAGTCAAGGGGGCTGAGAGGCGGACGAGGTAGCAGTGACCTCCACTGGGGGAAAGGCTGATTGCAGACAAGAGGAATGGCAGAACGAGCTCCAGCTGACTGTCTTCCCGGTGGGCCAGTCGAAGTGGGGGTTATGATGGCTTAGCCACTGGTGGCCGAGTACAAAAGGGGCCTGAGGAGAGGAGATTAGATTGAACCGTATCTGTTCCCGATGGTTTCCAGAGAGAAGGAGAAGCAGGGATTCCATGCAGTGCGTGACACGGGCCGGGAGTCTACCGTCAAGCGCATTGGCATCCAGTGGGGTACACAGAGGCTCACAGGAAATATCGGCTTGGAGGGCTAGGTTTTCGTCCAGGAAGTTTCCCTCTGCGCCGGAGTCCACTAGCGCTAGCAGAGGCAAGGACTGTTGGTTATGACACAGAGTGGCTTGAAGGGGCATTTGGGGTCAGGGGACGAAAGGGAAGGTTGTCTGACTCACCAGGGTCCCCACTGCTACTGGTGAGCGCCCCTCCTTTTGGCCGTAGGGGACAGGTGGGAAGGAAGTGGCCAGACTGACCGCAACATGAACACTCTCCCGCTCTCGTTCTCCAGAGATGTTCAGCAGGAGAAAGGCGGGTCCGCCCCAGCTGCATGGGTTGCTCTCCCTGGGCAGTCGAAGCAGCACGGCTGGGAGCTACTCGGGGTGCAGAAGGGGGAGAGAGGCTTGTACTGGCGGGAGGCGGTAAAGAGAACTGAGAAGTGGCCAAAGGTGGTGGATGACCAGTTCTCTCTCTGTGGCGCTCCCGGACACGATTGTCCAACCTGGTGGCCAGCGGGGTCAGGGAATCCAGGCTGTCGGAATCGTCTCTCACCACCAACTCGTCCTTCATCAGGTTGCTAAGTCTATTCCAAAAAAACCCCTAGAGTGACTCTTTGTTCCACCCCGAGTCGGCTGCTAATGTCCGGAACTCCACTGAATATTCAGCAACACTGCAGGAGCCCTGGTGGAGAATGAGTAGGCGCTTGGTGGCGTCTTTATCCCGGACTGAGTGATCGAAGACCTTTCTCATCTCCACAATGAAAATGGCAGAAGAGGAGCAAATATCAGGTTGGTTGTCCCAAACTGCTGTGGCCACGCTAATACGTTCCCCTTAGCAACCCCACGACATAAGCAACTTCAGGCTTATCTGTGGAGTAGGTTGACGGCTGCTGCTCAAACACCAGGGAGCACTGAAGGAGGAAACCCCGGCACTTCCCCAGGTCTCCGGTGTAGTGCTCCAGCTCTGGTACGTGAGGCTCTCTGGGCGGGCTAGGCTGGTTCCAGGTGTGGTTGAGTGAGGTGAGCGGAGACACGGTCGACCTGGTTACCGATCTGTGTGACGTGCGCAGACAGGAAACGGAGGTTCTCCATGACCTCCCGGAGGAGTTGGTCGTGCTGTCCCAGAGGGAACCCTAGCTGGCGAGAGTTTGTTGGATGGTGTTTGTGTCCGCTGGGTCCATGTTGGCCAGATCGTTCTGTTGCGAAGAACGGGTGAACCCAAACACAGGACACTGACACGGAGGTAGAGTCATCTGAAGAGTGTTTCTTAATGGTTGCAGGGAAGGCAGGCTGCATGCAATGCTTCACACTGGCTGAAGCAACAACCCGGCGATGAGTGGATGGAAAGCCGGGGTATTTATGCTGCAGCTTAGATGAGATTCAGGGGCACCACAATCAGGAAGCCCGGGAGAACAAAAGGAAACACACACACACACACACACACACACACACACACACAAAGAGAGACGGGCAGGGGAGCAGGAGCAACACGGGGAAAAGGGGATTCGGAGAACATGAGGAATGAAAGGGAGGGACGGCTGGGACTGTGACACCTACCCCATTGACAGTTCAATGCTTCGCAGCCTCTGGTCCAGTCTCCGGGGATGTGGTGAGTGTGGCCTCGATCCTCACACTGACTCAGCCACACTACACTGGGATCGTGAGCCCAGCACTGGACATGGACAGTCAGTGGGGTTCAGAAAACAGAGGAACACACAGGATCTGCCCTCACCCATTAATTAGGGGTGTTTCAGCAATAGGTGAAACCCGGACCCCTTCACAGTATCTCACTTACCATATACATTCAGTAGCGTTTTCATCTCAGTCCGTTTTCCTGAACTTTCCATAACAATCACCTCATAAACATTCGTGTCCTCTTTCTGTACATCATGGATTTTTAAACTACAGTCTCCAGGAAAAAGAGCTATCCGTTGCTTGTACTTTTCAGTATCGAGGTATGTCAATTTCCCATTCACGCATTCCGCAATCTTGGTTGGGCCTGATAAGATTCTCCACACAACATCAGTAATGTTTGCTGCTTTTAGGATATCAGGAGTTATCCAAGCTGTGTGTCCAACCTCAACTTTCATAATGGGAATCTCATCTGAGGAGACAAGTGAAAGCAGTTATCAGAAGGAGGAATTAGTGCTGACGAATCACAGACACAGGAGCAGGCCATTTCAAGTTTCAGGATTCAAATCCAGGGTGTTTATTGTCATTCTTCAGTACAGAAGTGTACAGGTGTAAAGGAGAACAAAATAATTGTTACTGGATCTGATGCAGCAATAAAAAATATGAAGCATAAAGAACACAATAAATATAGATATGAGACAGGCAGCAGATGCTGGAAATCCAAAGCAAAACACAAAATGCTGGAGGAACTCAGCAGGTCAGGCAGCAGCTATGGAAATGAATAAACAGTTGATGTTTTGGGCTGAAATCCTACATAAGAGTAGCTGATGTACATAAACTGATTGCATGTTCATGAAGTGACAATAGGTACAGGAATATCTGTACATTATGTTACTCTGACAGGAGATTACAACATAATGGTGGTGGGGTAATCGGTGGAGGTGTTGATGGCTTGAGGGGAGTCTGCTGGCACAGTGTCTGGGTCCCAGCCCAGTGAGAGAGCTGGGCCTCAGTGAGCCCACAGAGGGAAGAGTGAAGACTTCTTACATAGAACATAGCACATAGAATAGTACAGCACATTACAGGCCCTTCGGCCCACAATAGTGTGCTGACCCTCAAACCCTGCCTCCCATATAACCGTCCACCTTAAATTCCTCCATATACCTGTCTAGTAGTCTCTTAAACTTCACTAGTGTATCTACCTCCACCACTGGCTCAGGCAGTGCATTCCATGCACCAACCACTCTCTGAGTGAAAATCCTTCCTCTAATATCCCCCTTGAACTTCCCTCCCCTTACCTTAAAGCCATGTCCTCTTGTACTGAGCATTGGTGCCCTGGGAAAGAGGCGCTGGCTGTCCACTCTGTCTATTCCTCTTAATATCTTGTACACCTCTATCATGTCTCCTCTCATCCTCCTTCTCTCCAAAGAGTAAAGCCCTAGCTCCCTTAATCTCTGATCATAATCCATACCCTCTAAACCAGGCAGCATCCTGGTAAATCTCCTCTGTACTCTTTCCAATGCTTCCACATCCTTCCTATAGTGAGGCGACCAGAACTGGACACAGTACTCCAAGTGTGGCCTATCTAGAGTTTTATAGAGCATCATCATTACATCGCGTCTCTTAAACTCTATTCCTCGACTTATGAAAGGTAACACCCCATAAGCTTTCTTAACTACCCTATCTACCTGTGAGGCAACTTTCAGGGATCTGTGGACATGTACCCCCAGATTCCTCTGCTCCTCCACACTACCAAGTATCCTGCCATTTGCCTTGGAGTTTGTCCTTCCAAAGTGTACCACCTCACACTTCTCTAGGTTGAACTCCATCTGCCACTTCTCAGCCCACTTCTGCATCCTATCAATGCATCCCAGACTGATGGTGTGGTTTATCTACCAGAGAGTCTGCCCTTCGGGAGGACTCCCAGCAATAGATATCAGCTGTTCTGCTCTGTTGTAGTGACCAGTTTATGAACTGGGACGGTCACCTTCAGTCAGAGTGTTCCTCCACCAGCACTGAGAGACTTTCTGGCTCCATGGATGGGTGGGTGGATGAGGCAATGGATTGGATGGGACTCATAGCTGAAGCCTCCAGCCATTCTGTCACAATGGGTGTTGAGGGGGCTGATCATTGAGGGGTCATTCAGACCAGACTGCCACCCACGGCCAGAACTATTCATCAGACCAAGGCTCAGAAGCTCTTCTTGAGATCTGGCCTCTCTATGTCATTTCTCCAGGAACAGGGATATTTCTTTTACAAGCTGCTCCTGAAAACTCTTCATTTTTTCACACTGGACATGTTGTGCCAGTCCGTTCTGGTTTCTGGAGTGGAGTTCTTTATGTGAGAGTCCTCCCCCTTTCCACTGAGACCTGGAGAAGAGAATGTTGTGCAAAAGATTCCCAAGTCAATTAATGGGCTCCCCAGCCAGCTCTCATTTCTGCAGCCATGAGGAGACAGTCTATCATGTATACACGGAGTGTGAGAGGCTGTAGGACTACTGAACTATGTGAGGGGCTGTACCTCAAGTTCTGCTGCACATCAGCCCTACCCTTGTGACCTTTCATCACCCAAAGCGAAGGCAGGTGGGTCACTTGGGAATTCTCCAGGATGATTTGCTCCTGGGTCTGGCCAAGGTGGTCATTTTCAGATCCAAGTGGTGGACACTTGCGGGTTTTCACTGAGCCAAATGCCCTTCTTCTGGAGTTGTGTCCATACCAGTGTGTCCCAGGAGAAGGAGCACATGGGCTCTCTGGAGGGCAATGTGTTAGCTTCAATTATGTACAGGTGTCTCCCGCTTTTCGAACGTTCGCTTTACGGCAGCCCGCTGTTACGAAAGACCTACATTAGTACCTGTTTTCGCTAACCAAAAAGGATTTTCACTTTTATGAAAAAGGATACCGGCTTTATATGTGTGTTTACCCCGAGAAAGACTACAATGACCGTGAAGCCTTGTGAGGGGAGTTGTTTGCGCATGCGTGTACATGCGTATGCATGTGCGTAAGTATGTGTGTACGTGTCTAGGCGTGTACGTGCACATGCCGATTTTTATTTCTCCAAATCGATTTTGGCTCGCTGTCTTCCCGAGTTTGATAAGTGAAACTACACCATACACACAATATTTCTACTTTATATAGGGTGTATATTGATCATATCATTCCTGCTTTTACTATATGTTAGTGTTATTTTAGGTTTTATGTTATTTGGTTTGATTTGGTAGGTCAAAGAACACTGAGGCTGTCTACAAGAAGGGTCAGAGCCGTTTCTATTTTTTGAGGAGACTGAGGTCTTTTAACATCTGCCGGACAATGCTGAGGATGTTCTACGAGTCTGTGGTGGCCAGTGCTATCATGTTTTCTGTTGTGTGCTGGGGCAGCAGGCTGAGGGTAGCAGACACCAATAGAACCAACAAACCCATTCATAAGGCCAGTAATGTTGTGAGGGTGGAACTGGACTCTCTGACGGTGCTGTTTCAAAAGAAGATGCTTTCCAAGTTGCATGCCATCTTGGACAACGAATCCCATCCATTCTATAATGTACTGGTTAGGCACAGGAGTACATTCAGCCAGAGACTCATTCCACCGAGATGTAACACTGAGCATCATAGGAAGTCATTCCTACCTGTGGCCATCAAACTTTACAACTCCTCCCTCGGAGTGTCAAACACCCTGAGCCAATAGGTGGGTCCTGGACTTATTTTTTCCACTTGGCATGATTAACTTATTATTATTTAATTATTTATGGTTTTATATTGCTATATTTCTTCACTATTCTTGGTGGTGCGGCTGTAACGAAACCCAATTGCCCTCGGGATCAATAAAGTATGTCAGTCTGTTATTTTTTGGGTCAATTTCACATGTAAATTAATGGTAATTGCTTCTTCGATTTACGACATTTCGTTTTACAAACGGTTTCATAGAAACGCTCTACCTTCGGATTGCAGGGAAACCTGTACATATTGTGTTGGGAGTGTCTATGTTGTAAGTATGAAAATCATATTTTTAAAGAAAGACAGCTGAGTTTGCAATTGGAGAGATGTGGGCTGCTGCCAGTCAGTGAGAAACCTCTGTGTTCAGTGTGTAGGACTATGGAAAAGAGGGAGAGGTAGGGAGGGCCCCAGATGGTCATCAACCTCAGTAGAGGGAGACAGCAGGCAGAGAACAGTTTATTGTTGAACAAAAGAAAAAGCGTTCCTTCTGTTATATAATGTCAGTGTGGCAGAATAATGTTGAGGGAGGTTGAAGAGGATGAAAAATCTGTGGGGTGGGGTTATAAATGCACCGATCTTGCTTAACCCCAGTGAACTCCCTCCACGCCCCCAAGTGAATGGCCCACATCTCCCAGGGCTGTGTGGGAAGAAAGGTTGATTGCAGTCTTGTGTAGACATCTCCCAGCTGACTGAGGTGAAGAAGCCTCCCCCAGACCAAGAGCCAGCACAGGACAGCAAGAGTAGACCCAGTGAAGAGGAAAATCTCTTGTCTGTCAACTTCAGGGCCTGGAATTCCTCGTTCTTGACAAAGAGCTATCGAGGTTTCTAACTGAACCAAATGCTTGTGCCTCTTCTGAGGAAATGTCCATGCCCAGGTGTCCCTGGGGAAGGGAGCAGACCGTGTCTCCTTGGATCAGTGGGTATTCCGGGACTGGAGCGTGTCCTGGACAAGGATGTCAATGTTTTACAATGAGACATTCTCATGAAAGTCAGTGAACATAAGTAAACTTTTTTTTGTAAAAGGGCACAGATCAGACACAAAGTAAAACTCCATCAGCATTGTCTTATTGAACAGTCTGGGCAGCCTTTACAAATTCCAGTTGCTCCCTCTGACACTCACCAGATTTGGTCTTTTCACAGATGTCTCCCAGCCAGACCTCTGTTGTTTCTTTACTGATGGGGTTCCAGGCCTCACACTTGTACAGGACTTCTTTAACCTGTTTTTCTTCTCCATGCTGCTGGAGGTGATAGTGGCTGCCACTTCCCACAGCTTCTCCTCCCCTCCACCACCTGAAGCTGATGGAGCTGCCGGAATCTGCAGAGCAGATCAAGGTGATATTGCAAGTCTTGGCGGTGTACTGAACCTTGATGTCTGTACCTGACACACGATCTGAGGTTGAGACAGAAAAAAGAAAGGTAAATTAAGAAGATCCTTATGGACACCTTATTCCCCAACTCCTGCATTCCATCCCAACAGAACCAAATGAAATTTAATCCAATCCCAACTCATTTCCAACCCAACAGTTTAACTCTTCTCTCACCCTTCAGTTCAGACAGTTACTGCTGGAGGAAGTTCCCACCAGTGTTACACCCTTTTTCACAACAGTTACTCCTAAAGCTCCATCATGTCTTGCTGATGTCTCTGTGTTCCAGGATTCACTCCAGTTCCATTTCTTTGTTCAGTAGAAACTTTCTGTTAGACCATTCAGCCCCTTCCTGTCTGCTCCCCCATTCAGTAATATCATGGCTGATTGCCCTCCACCTCATTTTCCTGCACCAAACTCACATCCTTTAATTCCCTTGATATCCAAAAGCCATCCACATCTACCTTGAATACCCCATGTGACTCAGCTTCTGTAGACCTCTTCAGTAAAGAGTTGTGGAATTCACTGGCCTCTGGGTGTGATTTTTCCAGTGTATTTCTTCCTCTCTTAGTCTGGAGTAGCTGACCTCATATTCTAACACTCCAGCCAGGGGTCGATCCTGTTGAACCCTATGAAGTGTTTGGATGCTTCAGTGTGATCACCTCTCATCCCCTCAGTTTCCAGTAAACACCACCATAGAAGGCCAACTCTCAAATAATGATGAGTCAGAGCCTAGGAGTGAGGTAAAGAGCCTAGTGATGTGTTGTCATGACAGCCATCTTTCTCAATGTCAGCAAAACAAAAGAGTTGGTCATTGACTTCAAAAGGTTGGAGGGTGTGATGTGGAGAGTGAGGATAGACAATGTCGCACACAACCTCAATAGTGCTGAATCTGCGATGGCTGAAGTTCCCAGGACTGAACATCACCTATAGACAGTCCTCGTCAAACTCAATAAAGGTTCAAAGGTTCATATGATCGTTAAAGTATGAATGTACAATACAACTCTGATATTTGTCTACTTCAGAGAGCCACTAAATACAGAAAGAAATCGTGTTGATGAATGAAAAGCCATCAACTCTTCCCCGACGCACAAAAAGAGAAGAAACAAAAGTCACAGTCCCCAAAAGCCCCCCTTTCCCACAGCAAAAAAAGAGAAGAAACAGAAGCCACAGCAAAAAAAGTGACAATAACCATCCCCAACATACCTCACTTCCAGAAAAGACCACCAATAGTAACAGTCCCCGACACTCTCACTCGCAAATATTAACTGCAACAACAACAGTCCCTGGCCCCCTCACTCGCAGAAAAGAACAGTGACAGTAACAGTCCCCGATCCTCTCACTCACAAAAATTAACTGCGACAATAACAGTCCCTGGCCCCCTCACTCGCAGAAAAGAACAGTGACAGTAACAGTCCCCGATCCTCTCACTCACAAAAATTAACTGCGACAATAACAGACCCCAGCCCACTCACTTGCAAAAGAGAACAGCCCTTCATCAGACTAAAAACCATTAGCATGTCCCCTTTATCCAGCTTTTATTGATGCACCACAGAAAACATCAAGGATGCATCACACTTGTTATGGCAACTGTTTTGTACATGACTGTAAGAAATCGCAGAGAGTTGTGAACACAACTAAGTACATCATGGAAACCTGCCTCCTCTCCATGTACTCCTGTCGGCAAATCACTTACAACATAGAAAAGACACCATGCCAGAGATTAGAACAGTCATAAAGTCAGAGAAAATTACAGCACAGTAACAGCGCTTTGGTCCACCTGCTCCATGCCAAAATCATTTAAACTGCCTACTCCAATTAACCAGTGCCAGCAACATAGCCCTCCGTACAGTACCATCCATGTACCTATCCAAACTTCTCTTAAATGTTGAAATTGAGCTTGCATGCACCACTTCTGGTGACAGCTCATTTCATACTCTCATGATCCTCTGTGAAGAATTTTTCCCTCATGTTCCCCCTAAACTTTTCACCTTTCACCCTTAACCCATGACCTCTGGTTGTAGTCCTACCCAACCGCAGTGAAAAAAGCCTGCTTGTATTTACTCTGTTTATACTCTCATAAGTTTGTATAAATCAATCAAATCTCTCCTCAATCTTTTATGTTCCAAGGAATAATGTTCTGACCTGTTCAATCTTTCCTTATAACTCATGTCCTCCAGACCCGGCAACATCCTTGTAAATTTTCTCTGTACTCTTTCAATCTTATTTACATCTTTCCTGTAGGTAGTTGACCAAAACTGCATATAATTCTCCAAAGCAGGCCTCATCAACATTCTATGCAACTTCAACTAACATGCCAACTCCTGTACTCAATACTTTGATTTATGAAGGCTGATGTTCCAAAATTCTTCTTTACGACCCTGTTACATTACTCTAACATTACTTTCAATGAATTAAAGACCCTTCGTTCTACCACACTCCTCAGTGGCATACCATTCACAGTGTAAGACCTACCCTAGTTGGTGCTGTCAAAGTAAAACACCTCACAATTATCGGCATTAAATTCCATGTTCCATTTTTCATCCATTTTCAGCTGGTCCAGACCCCGCTGCGAGATCTGATGGTCTTCCTTTCTGCCTACTACATCCCTAATCTTGTTGCCATCTGCAAACTTGCTGATCCAGTTAACCACATTATCATCCAGATCATTGTTATAGATGGCAAACGACAATGGACCCAGCACAAATCCCAGCAGCTCTCGCCTTGTCACAGGCATCCAGTCAGAGAGGCAGCAATAGCTGATTAATTCAGCCAAAACAATTGATGACCTCTGAGACGTTCTGGGAAAACAAGGAAAGGCAGAAATACAGAGCATCGGCAGCCGTCTGGATGACGTAGACGGAGCAGCCAGCAGGATCTATCAATGGATCTGATCAAGCCATTGAGAACACTGGAGTCTCACTGTAACTAATTGTACTGTTAAGTGTCGACTCTGTTTCTCCGTGATACTAAATAAACTCCCTGTCTTCATTACAGAATTTGGGTCCATGCTTTTCAGGTGAGAATTAATTGGGAGTTCTCGGTGAGACTATTTAGGTGTCCTCTGTCTCAGTGAAGTTGTAATGGATGAAGAGGGGTAAATGCCCTAAGTTGGTAAAGTTACCAAGTGACAGCAATGATCACGGCGACTGGGAGCGGGTGTGAAGTAGTCAAGGACAGAACCTGCCTGGAGTGAATCAACAGTGGTGAGAGCCACGAGGATATTCCACCTCATGGGGTAGAGGGTGGAATCTAGAATGAGGACACAATATCAGAATAAGTGTCTGCCCATTTCACACAGAGACGAGGAGTCGGGGGTGTGGGGAACAGGCAGGAAAGTGGAGCTGAGGCTGTCATACCAGCCCTGACAGGAGTAGGCACGAGGGGCAGAATGGCCTCCTCCTCCTATTTCTCATTTTCTAATGTTATCCCTCCAATGGGAACCATTTAACCCTGGGGTGGAAGAGAGAACATTTCTCAGCCAAACTCAAGGTGAATGTTGCTGGCTGAGATTATTTTCAATGATTCACTGGTTCAATTTAATATCAGAGAATGTACACAGTATACAACCTGAAATTCTCACTCTTCACAGACATCCCCAAAACAGAGGAAATCCCCAAAGAATGACTGACAGAAAAATGTTAAAACCACAAAGCCGCCCACACCCCACCCATGTACAAGTGGCAGCAAAGCATAAACTCTCCCCCCCTTCCCGTTCCACCCACATTCCAGCAGGAAGCATCAGTCCCACACACCATCAGGCCAGTGATAACAAAGCCCCCAAAGAGACCATGATCTAGGTCCATCAAAAACTACAGTTCACATACCAGCACTTCAACATGCCACAGAGAGAGAGAGGTGTCGCCCCTTCCACAGGGAGAGAGGAGACCAACAAACAGCTCACTGTTTCGATATTACAGTCTACAGTCTACTTTGAATGTAATGTTACTGTTAGAGTAAGTCAGGAACCATATTGCTGCGTGTGAGTGTGCTGTTGTGTCCGTGTACTGTGTCACTCACTGGGACACTATATTCAGTGGAATGAATACACAGGGTCTCACTCAGCACAGCACAGCATGAAGGCTGAGGAATAAACATCTTGCTGAGCTCAGTCCTCAGTCTGGGCAATTAACAAGCAGTGCCCTGGGAAACTGATGGAATTACTGGAATCCCTGAACATGACAGACCAGATCTCCAACTGGGGATACAGTGACCCACAGACCATTCACCCCCTCTACAGACCCTCCCACCTTATGGGTCCATTGTTCAGTTCAGGGCTCCCATGTGTCAAGCACAGAAACAGCAATGGAAAGAGGCCATTCAGCCCATCTTACTGATCACTGTGCTGTCCTGAGCTAGTCTCATTTTCCTCCACACCTTTCATCCATGAACCTGTCCAAATGGTTTTTAAACACTCAATTTGTAAGCACATCTTCCATAGTCCACCCCGAGTGCTGATCTCCTCCAGACTCAGTGTAATGAGGGTCACCATTAATTCTCCTCAGTCCCTGTATTCTCAGAGGATGTGCTGGGTGTGTCCCCCAGCCTCACACCGTCTCAGTCCCACTGCAGTGGGACCATGAGCCCAGCTCTCGACACGGGCAGTCAGTGGGGTTCGTTAAGCTGGGGAGCACACAGGATCTGCCCTCACCCATTAATTAGGGGTGTTTCAGCAACTGAAGAAACCCGAGCCCCTCCGCGGCGTCTCACTCACCGACAACCTGCAGTCGGATTTCTCTCTGAGTCTGTGTTCCTGAGCTTGCTGTAACGGTCACCTCATAATCACCAGTGTCCTCCCTCTGTAGATCACGGATTTTCAGACTGAAGTCCCCGGGATGAAAAGTTATTCGTTGCTTGTATTCCTCAGATCCGTAATATTCACTGTTCCTGTTTGAATATGTCACTATCTTCTTTCTGGGTGACAACAGTCTCCACACAACCTGAGCAACATCCGGTCTGACTGTGATCCCAGGGTGTAAGGTGAACGAGTCTCCCTGAGCTCCGTACTCAGTGGTAGGGGAAGCCCCAGCTGAGGAGACAAGAGGAGACAGTCAGCAGATGAGCTCAGTGACTGGTGGAGGAATCGGACTGGGAGAATCAGAGTTACAAGAGTGGGTGATGGGTCTCATTGTTTGGCTCCCGGCCCTGTGAGAGAAGCAGCCCACCATTCCAACAGTACACGGTAAGCTCAAAGGGGGAACAGAGTGAAGACTCTCTGCACCTGGTCCGGAGGATGGAAGTTGCAGCCTGCAGCCGGATATCAAAGGCAGGTCAGGGGGGCACAGGCATGGAAAATGAGACCCAGTCTGGAGAAGGGTTGGGTGGGGTGCTTGGGGAGGTGAGCATGTTGAGGGAACATGGGATAAATGGAAGTGTGAGAGTTGAGTGAGGTAGAGAGGGAGCTCGGAGTGGGGCCTTGTAGGTCACGTAACAGATCCCTGGAGGAGGAGTGAGGGAGACGATGAGGAGGGAGGGAGACGATGAGGAGCGAGGGAGATGATGAGGAGCGAGGGAGATGATGAGGAGCGAGGAAGACGATGAGGCGGTTTGTTGCTCATGGCCTAGGTTCTGTGAACAGGTTGGAGGGGGAGCAGACAATCACAGCAGTGCGGGTAACAGCAAGTAGAAGGTTTCAGCAGTATGATGAGATGGGAGTTGGGAAATATTTCCACTGATACAGAAGCAGAAGATGACCTTGCACAAGTTCTGGCACCCTGCAGGCCACAGGTTCCGACACCTCCAGCTCTAGATCCAGCTCGGACGAGTATCCTGACCCTCTCCAGACTGGGACCGTTATTATTGCCGTTAAGTCCTACCGCTCGTCTTATTCCTCTTCTACCCCGTATCCTCCCCGCAACTCCCAACCTTCCCTCCACTCCTCATCCCTCCTCCATTCCTCTGATCCCACATCCTCCCCTCAGCCCGCTTTCCCTGAACATCCCAAACCCCCTCTCCCTCCTGAGACCTCCCACACTTTACCCTCCTCTGACCCCGCCCCAACCCTTGCCATGTCTTCACCATCTCCTCTGACCTTCCCCTCTCTGAGGCAGTGTGTTCTGTCCTCAGCAAGGGCCTCACATTTGTCCCCCTCCATCCACACCTCAGTGAGTTCTGTGCCCACCATGATGCTGAATTCTTCTTCTGTCGCCTACATCTCTGAGCCTACTACTTTAACAAGGATTCCCCTCCCTCTATTGATGACCCTTTCTCCCATCTTCAACCCTCCTCCTCCTCCTGGACACCCCCACCGGGCCTTCTACCTGCACTCGATCTTTTCATCTCCAACTGTTGCCCAGACATCAACCGTCTCAACTTCACCACTCCTCTCTTCTGTTCCAACCTCACTCTCTCTGAACACTCTGCCCTCCACTCTCTCTGCACTAATCCTAACCTCACCATGAAACCCGCAGACAAAGGTGGTACTGTAGTGGTCTGGCGGACTGACCTCTACTGCACTGAGGCCAAGTGGCAGCTCTCTGACACCTCCTCTTACTTACCCCTGGAACAGGACCCCACCAAAAAACATCAAACCATTGTCTGCCATACCATCACTTCCCTTATCAACTCCGGAGACCTTCCATCCTCAGCCAAAAAACTCATAATTCCCACACCCCGCACTGCTCGGTTTTACCTCCTCCCCAAGATCCACAAGCCTGGAAGGCCTATAGTTTTGGCCTGTTCCTGCCCCACTGAACTTGTATCTGCCTATCTGGACTCCATTTTGTCACCTAGAGTTCAGTCCATCCCCACCTACATCCAGGATACATCCCATGCCCTCCACCTCTTCAATTACTTCCAGTTTCCCGGTCCCAACCGCTTCATACTCACTATGGATGTCCAATCCTTAATCACTTCAATTCCTCATCAAGAAGGCCTCAAAGCCCTCCACTACTTTCTTGACAATGGACCTCACCAGTTCCCCAACACCACCACACTCCTCTGGTTGGCGGACTGGTACTCACACTTAATAACTTCTCTTTTGGCTCTTCCCACTTTCTTCAGACCAAGGGTGTAGCTATGGGCACTCGCATGGGCCCCAGCTATGCCTGCCTCTTTGTGGGTTACATGGAACAGTCTATGCTCCAAATCGATACTGGTACTGCTCCCCAACTTTTCCTCGTCAATTTCATCGACTTTGCCTCTAACTTTCAACCTGTCCTCAAATTCACTCGGTCCATCTCGGACACTTCTCTCCCCTTTCTCGATCTCTCGGTCTACATCTTTGGAGACAGACTGTCCACTAACATCTTCTATAAACCCGCTGACTCTCATAACTACCTCGACTATACTTCTTCTCACCCTGCCAAATGTAAAAATGTTGTTCCCTATTCCACCACATCTGCTCCCAGGATGAGGCTTTCCATTCCAGGACATCTCAAATGTCCTCTTTCTTTAAAAATCGTGGTTTCCATTCTGTCGTCATCAATGATGCCCTCACCCGCATCTCCTCCATTAAGCGCACTTTGGCCCTCACCCCATTCTTCCATCACCACAACAGGGACTGTGTTCCCCCTGTCCTCACCTACCACCCCACCAGCCTCCGGATCCAGCATATTATCCTTTGCAACTTCCGGCACCTTCAACAGGACCCCAACATGAAGTACATCTTTCCCTATCTACACTTCTCCACTTTTCACAGGGATCATTCCCTCTGCAACTGCCTGGTCCACAAGTCCCTCCCCACAGATCTCCCACCTGGTGCTTATCCGTGCAAGCGTAAGTGCTACACCTGTCCCTACACCTCCTCTCTTGCCACCATTCAGGGCTCCAAATAGTCCTTCCAGGTGAGGCAACACTTCACTTGTGAGTCTGTTGGGGTCGTCTATTGCATCCGGTGCTCCCGGTGCAGCCTCCTCTACATCGGTGAGATCTGACGCAGATCACCGCTCTGTCCGCCACAGGATCTCCCGGTTGCAACCCACTTCAACTCTGCTTCACGTTCCCATTCGGATATGTCTATGCATGGCCTCCTCTACTGCCATGACGAGGCCAAGCTCAGGTTGGAGAAGTAACACCTCATATACCGTCTGAGTGGTCTCCAGCCCCTTGGTATGAACATCAAATTCCCCAGCTTCCGGTAATTCCGTCCCTCCTCCAACCCCCATCCCACTTTCTCTCTGCATCCTCTTCCAGCTGTCTATCACCTCTCTCGTGATTCTGTCTTCTTCTACTACCAATAGTGCTTTCCCCTTAGATTCCTTCTTCAGTTATCTGCCTATCCCCTCCCTGCTTCCCCTCTCCCATCCCTTGATCTTTCCTCTTATTGGTTTTTCACCTGGCAACTACCAGCCTTCTTCCCACCCTCCCCCCACCTTCTTTACAGGGCCCCTGCCCCCTCCTTCTTCAGTCCTGACGAAGGGTCTTGGCCCAAAACATTGACTGCTCATTTCCACGGATGCTGCCCGACCTGCTGAGTTCCTCCAGCTTGTTTGAACGTGTTGACCTTGCACAACCGCCATTCAATATCACAGCTCATTGCCCTGTTGCAATACTGGAACTCAGACTGAGCCATTTCTTGCTCCACCTACGTACTGGAAACTAAAGTCAATCTCTGCCTCCCCCACTGTTGTGCTGGAATCCAGCGTCAATTACTGCCTCCCCCACTGTTGTGCTGGAATCCAGGGTCAATCTCTGCCTCCCCCACTGTTGTGCAGGAATCCAGGGTCAATCTCTGCCTCCCCCACTGTTGTGCAGGAATCCAGGGTCAATCTCTGCCTACCCCACTGTTGTGCAGGAATCCAGGGTCAATCACTGCCTCCCCCACTGTTGTGCAGGAATCCAGGGTCAAACTCTGCCTCCCCCATTGTTGTGCAGGAATCCAGGGTCAATCTCTGCCTCCCCCACTGTTGTGCAGGAATCCAGGGTCAATTTCTGCCTCCCCTACTGTTGTGCAGGAATCCAGGGTCAATCACTGCCTCTCCCACTGTTGTGCAGGAATCCAGGGTCAATCACTGCCTCTCCCACTGTTGTGCAGAAATCCAGGGTCAATCTCTGCCTCTCCCACTGTTGTGCAGGAATCCAGGGTCAATCACTGCCTCTCCCACTGTTGTGCAGGAATCCAGGGTCAATCTCTGCCTCCCCCACTGTTGTGCAGGAATCCAGGGTCAATCTCTGCCTCCCCCACTGTTGTGCAGGAATCCACGGTCAATCACTGCCTCCCCCACTGTTGTGCAGGAATCCAGGGTCAATCTCTGCCTCTCCCACTGTTGTGCTGGAATCCAGCGTCAATCTCTGCCTCCCCCACTGTTGTGCAGGAATCCAGGGTCAATCACTGCCTCCCCCACTGTTGTGCAGGAATCCAGGGTCAATCACTGCCGTTCTCACAGCTCTGTTGGAATGATGTAAACAAGCTTGAAGGGGTACAGAGAAAATTGCTGGGATCTGAATTATCAGGAAATATTGAATAGGTTATGACTGTGTTGCTGAGAATGTAGAAGATTTAGAGTAGATTTGATGGATGTATAATGCTATGCTAGAGGTATTTCATTTTAGCAGTTCTGTAAGAGCAGTCTGTTCTGTTTGGGTTTGAACTAAGATAGAAGGCTTGTTATTCAACTCAGGAATGTGCTGTCAGCCAATCAGGATCGTGGAATTGGGAAAAGGTTCTGGAGAAAGCTGGGTTGAAGGTTTTTGTTGGTGGGAGCTGGGAGAAGACAGGGAGAAAAGATGGCTGAGGATGCCATCCCTATTGCAGAAGGTGCTTTGTGCAGATGATTGGCTTCAAGAAGGGAGACCCAATTCTCCCATGGGAGAGCCGTTTGTTCGAGATGGATTTGAGTGACGTTGGGAAGGTGGTGTGTGGTTTCATGCAGACGGATGGTCCAGCATGTCAGTGACAGAGGAGTTCAAGATCATCTCCAAATTAAGTGCAAATTTGAATATTTAAGAGTATTGGGCCCTTTTTTCAGTCCTTCATTTAATAACTGTTTGCTTAAATTAACATTCCTATATATACCTATTTTTAATTGTATGCACTGTACGATCTGTTATTTCTTGCCAGGGACAGTAAATCACACAGCATTCACACAAACCAGGGTTTGGCTGGGCGAGACATCCCAAGCTGACGGATTTGACAGGCCACAAGCTGTACACACCCTAGATGTATGAAGCCAGAGAAAGGTGGGTTTATCGGAATCCAGTGGCTGTTGGCGAGGGGCTAACAAGCCAGATTTCGAGACACCCAGTATAAGGGAGTTTTAGAGGATTACAAAATTATAAGGGGTATAGATAGAGTAAATACAAGCAGGATTTTCCACTGAGGTTGTGTGGGACGACAACTGGAGGTCATGAGTTAAGGGTGAAAGGTGAAAAGTTTAAGGGCAACATGAGGGGAAACTCCTTCACTCAGAGGATGGTGAGAGTGTGGAATGAGCTGCCAGCACAGGTGGTTCATGCAAGCTCAATTTCAATGTTTAAGAAAAGTTTGGATTGGTACAGGGATGTTAGGGGAATGGAGTGGTTTGGTCCCAGGGCAGGTCGATGGGAATAGGCAGGTTAAATGGTTTCAGCATGGCCTAGGACCTGTTTCTGTGCTCTATGACACTATGACCCTATTTGCCTCCATCTGGTCCATATCCTTTTGAACATTTCCTATCAAACAGACAGAAGAGAGTGCAGATTCTGAATTCAGGTGCAACACAAAATGCTGGAGGAACTCTGCATGTCAGACAGCATTTGTTGTGAGAAATGGACAGATGATGTCTCCTCTCTCCCGGTGAAATGGAGACACATCTTTTTCCCTTATTAGGGAGAGAGAGAGAGAGCCTGTGGAATGTCGAGTACCAGGTGAATGATTAGTCTTTAGGGTACGGCAAGTCTGTGCCTTTATTGATCCTTGAGTGCTCGGTGGAGGAAACTGATGCATTGTTTTGCTAGTGGGGGAGGGAGGGGTTGTTGCTATACTGCTGCTTGTGTATGGAACGGGAGATGGGGGGCTTTGGGGTACTAACGTTTAACTGTCATCCATTCTTTGGGGACTCTGTTTTCATAGATTTTTGTGAAGAAACATAGAATAGTACAGCACATTACAGGCCCTTTGGCCCACAATGTTGTGCCGACCCTCAAACCCTACCTCCCATATAACCCCCCCCCCGTTAAATTCCTCCATATACCTGTCTAGTAGTCTCTTAAACTTCGCTAGTGTATCTGCCTCCACCACTGACTCAGGCAGTGCATTCCATGAGTACGTGGAATGGGCTGCTGGCGATGGTGGAGGAGGTGGATACGATAGGGTCTTTTAAGAGTCTCCTGGATAGGTACACGGAGCTTCAAAAAATTGAGAGCTATGAGTAACCCTAAGGTAAGGACATGTTCGGCACAGCTTTGTGGGCTAAAGGGCTTATGTTGTGCTGTAGGTTTTCTATGTTTCTATGTCTATGTAAATGTGTGATTTTGAATCCAATAGGGAAATGTTGAATTAGGGTATAGAATTGGAACATTCTTGTGGTTTAACTTAATCACATTCTTGCTTGTATTTATAGATGATCACATGCATCCATAAAATAGTTCTGAGAATTTTCCAGTAAATATGGCACAGTTGCTTCATACATATTGGTTTTCAGTAGCAGTTGTTTGCTACATATCTCTTGCTATTTTGTAGGTTAATTGTTATGAATTGTTATACTCTAGTCTGAATATAAGCCACAACTTTTTTTGATAGGTCTTTTCTTTATTCTTTTAATTATTATTTTGCTCTTGTAGTCCTTAACAAATAGACCGTAACCAATGTTTTATGCTTTATTCTTGATTTCCAAAGAACCTTTGGATCGCAGATCAATCATGATTCAACAATAGGGTGACCTAGAGCTCATCTTTCAGCGTGCAAGGTATTCATGTAAGAGTCTGATAACTTTTATAATAAACACACACAAAATGCTGGAGGAACTCCCTGCTGATTTCCTCCAGTATTTTGTGTAGATCCTGCCTGGCCTGTTGAGTTCTTCCAATATTTTCTGTGTGTTGCTTGGATTTCCAGCATTGACAAATTTTATCTTGATTGTAACTCTTGTAATAGCCATCTTTGAGCCTGGTTGGATGTGTCTGTCATGAATGCTGTTATATGGGAGAGGGAAATCACACACTTAGCGACTCCAGAACAGCTTCTTCCCCTCTGCCATCCGATTCCTAAATGGAAATTGAAGCTTTGGACACTACCTCACATTTTTTACTACATAGTATTTCTGTTCTTCCACATTTTTTTATTGTATTCAATATCTGTATACGGTAATTGATTTACTTGCTTATTTATTATTATTATTTGTATTTTATTTTATATTTTTCTCTGCTAGATTATGTATTGCATTGAACTGCCACTGTCCAGTTAACAAATTTCACGTAACATGTCGATGATAATAAACCTGATTCTGTGAAGAGAGAATATCCAGTGTCATGGTGTGCACTGAACCCAGATATGAAGAAACAACAAAATAGACAATAGACAGTAGGTTCAGGAGTAGGCCATTCGGCCCTTCTAGCCAGCACCGCCATTCACTGTGATCATGGCTGATCATACACAATCAGTACCCCGTTCCTGCCCTCTCCCCATATCCCTTGACCCCGCTATCTATAAGAGCTCTATCTAACTCTCTCTTGAATGCATCCAGAGACTTGGCCTCCAAAATCCCTTTTGTGCTCTAGGATTTTCTATGTTTCAAACCCTTCAGTCCTAATAACACCTCCATAAATGCACCTTTTCCAATTTAATGACATCCTTCCATAAACCTCGGTGATCAGGATTACACACCATGAGACCACAAGACCATAGATATAGGAGCAGCATTAGGCTATTTGACCCATTGAGTCTGCTCTGCCATTTCATCATGGTTAATTAATTTCCCTCTGTCCCAATCTCCTGCCATCTCCCTGTATCCTTTCATGCCCTGGCTAATCAAGATTTTATCAACCCCCATTTTAAACTTATCCAATGACTTGGCCTCCACAGCCATCTGTGACAATTAAATTCCACAAATTCACCACTCTCTGGCTAAAAAAATTCCTTATAATCTTCGTTCTAAACGGAAGTCCCTCAACTGTCAGGCTGTATCTTCTGGTCTTAGACTCCCTCGCCATAAGAAACATCCTCTCCACATCCATGTTATCAAGGCCTTTCAACATTAGATAGGTTTCAATGAGTTCCTCTTCGTTCTTCTAAACTCCAGTGAGTACAGGTCCTGAGTCATCACATGCTCCTCAGGTGAAAAACCTTTCAATCCCAAAATCATTTTTGTGAGTCTCCTTTAAACCTTCTCCAATGTTCGCGCATACTTTCTTAGGAAAGGGGCCCAAAACTGTGCACAATACTCCATGGGAGGCCTCGCCAGTGCTTTATGAAGCCTTAACAACACCTAGGTGGTTCACATCTACATCAGTTTTAACATGATATCCCAACTCGTGCACTCAGTGATTCAACTGATGAAGGCAAGTGTGAAAAATGCTTTCTTCATTATCTTGTACTGCTGCCACTTTCAAGGAACTCTATCTTTGTACCCCTCACTCTCTCTGTTCTACAGCACTGTCCAAGGCTTGCCTTTTGCTGTATATATTATGGTCTGGTTTAACTTCCCAAACTACGACACTTTGCACTTATCTGAGTACACGAAGTAGACGGAGCTCCAAGCGAAATGGCGTCATAACAACAACCTATCCCTCAATGCCATCAAAACAAAAGAGTTGTTCATTGATTTCAGGATGAAGCAGTGTACATACTGCATCAATGATGTAGATGTTGTAAAGGTTGAGCCCTTCAAGTTCCTAGGAGTGAACATCAACATCCTATCCTGTTCTAACCCTGTGGACATAATGGACAAGAAAGCTCACCAACTCCTTTACTTCCGTAAGAGACTAAAAATCTTTTGGCATTTTCCCTCTCCGAGTTTTATTAATGAAATAAAGGAAGTATCTGATCTGGATGCATCACTGCTTGGTATGAGAACTTCTATGTTTATGACTGAAAGAAACTGCAGATAACCGTGGACATGTCTCAGTTTATGATGGAAACCATCCTCCCCTCCATAAACTCTGTTTACATTTCTTGCCAACTCACCTCAGACATTCTCTGTTCACCACAACCCCCCCCCCCCCAAATCAGGCAGATAATAAAAGCCCGAAAGTCATGTCACTAGGCTGAAGGACAACTTCTGATATCAATAACATTATATCATCACTATGTGCTGTGTTGTATGATATGGGTGATCATGGTTTTTGACCATGATTGTTCTTGGCAATATTTTCTACAGAAGTGGATTGCCATTGCCTTCTTCTGGGCAGTGCTTTTACAAGATGGGTGACACCATCTGTTATCAATACTCTTCAGAGACTGTCTGCCTAGAGTTAGTGGTCACATAACCAGGACGTGTGTTATGCACCAGCTGCTGATCTGACCAACCATCGCCTGCTCCTATAGCTTCACGAAACCCTGATCAGGGCTGGGGGTGGGGTGGGGGGAGTCTCTGAGCTTTAGTTGGTACAGTTTACCCAAGATTCACCCGTAGGCCAGTGCAGGGAAGGAGCACCTCACACCTCCTTTGGTAGAGACGTATCTCCACCTCGCCATTCACCAGCTTCTATAATACTGTTATCAGACCTTAGAACAGTTTCCAATTATAATAAAATTACAGCTTGATCTCACAATTTACCTCGCTTTGATATTGGCCACTATTGTCCACCTGCACTGCACTTCTCTGTAAGTGCAACATTTTATTCTGTATTCTGTTATTGTTTTTTTTTTACCATCTCAATGCGCTTGTCATGAACTGATCTGTATGAAGAGTATCCAGACACGTTTTCACATTTGTATGTGTAACAATAATAAACCAATTTACCAATTTCTCCACAATGAATACAAATGTGCAGTATTCATTTCAGACCTCACCCATCTCCTGAGGCTCCACACAGAGATGATCACATTTTTCCTTATTATCTCCTGAGTGACCCTTGCTCTTAATTTAATTGGAGAATATTTTAGGATAATCTCATCTGCCAATGCTGTCCTTTTACCCTCCTGATTCCTTCTTGTGTTCTACATCCCTTTTACTCCTCAAGCGATTTACCTGATCCCAACCTATACTTCATTGTTTTTCTTTGCCAGAGCTTCAATATCCCTCTTCAACCAAGATTCCTTAACCTTACAATTTTTTTTTCCTTTCACTCTAACAGGAGTATACTCTCTCTGAACTCTCATTACATTTTTTTTCTACAAGGCTCTCACTTGTCAGACTTCTTTTTACAGACAAACAGCCTCTCCTGGTCAACCACAGCCAGTTCTTGTATAATGCCATCAGAATTAGTCTTGTCCCAATGTAGGAATGTACTGGCAAGCTTGATGAAACCCAAACCCACACGGGTAACTTCACTCACCTCACCACTGAAGAGGAGAAGATATTCTTATTACTGAGAATTCGGAAATAAGAAGAAGGTGATAACTTTGGTGGAATTCTACTATTGGCCTCTAGTCTGTGGGAATTACAGGACCAAATATGTAGGGAGATCACAGATAAGTGTGAAAGAACAACTGGATTTCAATGGTCAGCATTCTTAATTTCCACAATATTGACTGGGACTACCATAGTGTTGAAGGTTTGGATGAGTTTGTATTGGTTGTATCCAGAAACGTTTTCTCACACAATTTCCCCTGGACAAAACACAAGCCAGTAGCCCTAAGCATTACATTTGTGGGGGCTCATCTGGGATAGAATTCTGTGGATGCCGTGTGACCACTCTGCTTAAATAAAGTACAGTTGGGATGGCGGCAGCTGCTTTTCAGCGATGGTATGCAGCTGCGAAGGTGGCAGAGAGCAATGCGTGTGTGTTGAGGGGGTGGAGACTAGCGTACTGGATGAATTGTTATTTCGAGGTTTGAGTGCAGTTAAAACTTTTGGCAAAGTGGAAATTGTATCACAGAACTTTGATTTTGAGACAGGTACAGATCTGGTGTTAGTGCAGACAAGTGAGGACATAACAGGGGCGGAGTTGCCAGAGGAGACTGGCATCCCCGGAGAGGCGGGGCCATGGCACATGCGGAATGTCAGGGAGGGAGGGGCCAAAGCTCAGCGAGCAGAGTTGCCAGCAGAGGTGGGGAGGAGATCTTAGGGAATGGATTCTTTCGGTGCTGGAGGATGAAGGGAAGGAGTGGTCAGATTTGGAAAAGTTGGTCATTTCCCGCTCCACAGTGAAAGGCGAGAGTTCTGAGTTCACCTCTGCACTCACCTCCTTAGCGAGGAGGGCAGAGGGGTCTCGCCAGAAGACAAGAGTTTTCTTGGGGATAACACCCACTCCCGAGGGTGAAGAGGATTATGAGACATGGGTAGAGCAAACGTCGCAGTTGTTAAGTGGGAGGACTCTGTCAACAGGGTGAGATCCTCAGTTGTAGCCCCCGGTGGGAATGGGAGAGGAGCCAGCTCCACCTGGCAACTGATAAAGGAGGTTGTGACCGAGCTGAGGACTGAGGGGTCGGTAGGGAGGGCTTCGCCCCCCAAAGGACAGACAGCGCAGGATGCTGTGAGTAGCAGGAGGTCTGTGAGAAGAGAGGCAGCTGGTGACGTGTGCTATAACTGTGGGGAAGAGGGAAATTTCCGGCAGGAATGTGAGCGGCCGGAAGCCTCTAGGAGGGCGAGCCCCTGGGTATCCAAGAAGGGAGAGATGTCGGGAAACTTAGAGGGGAAAAGGTTCGCAGCAATGTACCAAGGAACCCCCAAAATCAAAAGACTCGATTCCGGGAGGATTAGTGGGACACCGCTCTAGCGTGTCATTACAGATAAAGGGTATCTATGCTAAAGCCATACTCGACACTAGGTCACAGGTCACGCTACTATACCATTTGTTTTATAACCAGTGCTTAAAGTGTTTGCCATTGACCCCATTCCGTTCACTGGAGATTTGGGGCATCAGTGCTGGGGATTATCCGTATGACGGGTATTTGTCAGTGAAACTGGCGTTTGCAGAAGCCGATGTGGGAGTGTCCGAAGTTTTGGAAACGTTAGTGCTGGCTTGTCCGGACCCAGTTGAGACAGGGGGGTGCTTCAATTCTGGTGGGGACCAACACCCCTGTAGTGCGGAGACTCACAGGGGCCTGCCAGGAGCGGGCGAGTGAGAACTCTTTGGTGACCCGGGCCGTTCACCCAGCGTTTCCTGCTGCTTTTGAGTAAGTGTGGTGCCACCCTGAGCCAGAGACTGAATTTAAACGAAGAACGGTGCACCCAGTCGAAGTCTTTGATAACAAGGCCCGGGAAGTAGCAAAAGTGAAGGGAACCCCCAGATTTCCCAGAGTGCCTGATGTCAAGGCCGTTTTAGTGGATGCCCCGGAACACCTCGAGGGTGAGACACGATTTCCAGCTGGGGTGCTGGTGAGGCCCGAAGTGCAGAGGCCAGCGGTGGTACAGCCTGAGTGTCAGGAACACTACGAAGAGAGAAATCACCTTTAAAACAGGGATGCCACTGGTGCATTTGTTCCCAGTGACAGTAATGTCTAGCACCCCTGTGAGGCCAACTAAGGGGGAAGCACTGGAAAACACAGGAAAGCTAACCACTGAGGCCTTTAACTTTGGGGACTCTCCTGTGTTGCCGGAGTGGAAATGCAGGCTGGTGGAAAAGATGTTGAAGCTGGAAGATGATAGACAATAGACAATAGGTGCAGGACTAGGCCATCTGGTCCTTCGAGCCAGCACCGCCATTCAATGTGATCATGGCTGATCATCCACAATCAATACCCCTTTACTGCCTTCTCCCCATATCCCCTGACTCAGCTATCTTTAAGAGCTCTATCTAACTATTTCTTGAAAGCATCCAGAGAATTGGCCTCCACTGCCTTCTGAGGCAGAGAATTCCATAGACCACAACTCTCTGCATGAAAAAGGTTTTCCTCAACTCCATTCTAAATGGCCTACCCCTTATTCTTAAACTGTGGCCTCTGGTTCTGGACTCCCCCAACATCAGGAACATGTTTCCTGCCTCTAGGGTGATCAATCCCTTAATAATCTTATATGTTTCAATCAGATCCCCTCTCATCCTTCTAAATTCCAGTGTATACAAGCCCAGGCACTCCAATCTTTCAAAAACAGGCAGGAGGAGGAGGAGAAGAAGATGGTGGCACGACACAGCGCATGCGGCCTCTCTGGAGATGGATATCTGTTACTTGTTAAGTAGGGTACCGTGCACTATCCTGATTTGATGGAGACAGACGTAAGAGCCTGGAGGAACATCTGGAGAAACTTCTGAAATGCCTGTTTCGCTGCCGCTGCTACTCTGCGGTCCGGAATCTCCGGAGGAGAAGGCCTCCGAGACCTCGGCTTTGCTTGTTTCGTTGGCGGGGACGAGGTCGAAGGCGCTCGGCAGAGGATGGCGCTCGGGAGGCTGTATCGGAGGGGCTGGTCGGAGGCTCGAAGTTTAGATAGATAGATAGATAGATAGATAGATACTTTATTCATCCCCATGGGGAAATTCAACTTTTTTCCAATGTCCCATACACTTGTTGTAGCAAAACTAATTACATACAATACTTAACTCAGTAAAAAATATGATATGCATCTAAATCACTATCTCAAAAAGCATTAATAATAGCTTTTAAAAAGTTCTTAAGTCCTGGCGGTAGAATTGTAAAGCCTAATGGCATTGGGGAGTATTGACCTCTTCATCCTGTCTGAGGAGCATTGCATCGATAGTAACCTGTCGCTGAAACTGCTTCTCTGTCTCTGGATGGTGCTATGTAGAGGATGTTCAGAGTTATCCATAATTGACCGTAGCCTACTCAGCGCCCTTCGCTCAGCTACCGATGTTAAACTCTCCAGTACTTTGCCCACGACAAAGCCTGCCTTCCTTACCAGCTTATTAAGACGTGAGGCATCCCTCTTCTTAATGCTTCCTCCCCAATACGCCACCACAAAGAAGAGGGCGCTCTCCACAACTGACCTATAGAACATCTTCAGCATCTCACTACAGACATTGAATGACGCCAACCTTCTAAGGAAGTACAGTCGACTCTGTGCCTTCCTGCACAAGGCATCTGTGTTGGCAGTCCAGTCTAGTTTTCAGACGGACCCAGAGTCTGCTGTGGTTGGGTGCTTCCAAGGCATCAGTTGTCGGTGCCTGGAAGTTTATGGCAGGGAGAGTTTCTCTCTTTTTGCTGCCTGAGATCAGGGACTGTTGGAGTTGATCGAGACTTGAGACTTCTTTTTAAACTGTGCCCATGGTCTGCTTTCATCAAATTACGGTATTGCTTTGCACTGCTGTAACTATATGTTATAATTATGTGGTTTTGTCAGTGTTAGTCTTTGGTTTGTCCTGTTTTTTATTTTGTGATCTCTCTCTGGAGGAACATTGTATCATTTCTTAATGCATGCATGCATTTCTAAATGACAATAAACGAGGACTGAGTGTTCTCATAATCTAATCTATATGACAGTCCTGCCATCCCGGGAATTAACCTTGTGAATCTACATGACACTCCCTCAATAGCAAGAACGTCCTTCCTCAAATTTGGAGACTGAAACTGAACACAATACTCCAGGTGTGGTCTCACCAGGGCCCTGTACAACTGCAGAAGTACCTCTTTAGTCCTATACTCAACTCCCCTTGTTATGAAGGCTAACATGCCATTAGCTTTCTTCAGTGCCTGCTGTACCTGCATGTTTCAGTGACTGATGTACAAGAACACCTAGATCTTGTTGTACTTCCCCTTTTCCTAACTTGACAACATTCAGATAGTAATCTGCCTTCCTGTTCTTGCCACCAAAGTGGATAAATAACCTCACATTTATCCATATTAAACTGCATCTGCCATGCATCTGCCCACAAACCCAACCTGTCCACGTCACCCTGCATTCTCCTAACATCCTCCTCATATTTCACACTGCCACCCAGCTTTGTGTCATCTGCAAATGTGTTAATGTTACTTTTAATCCCTTCATCTAAATCATAAATGTATATTGTAAATAGCTGCGGTCCCAGCACCGAGCCTTGCAGTACCCCACTAGTCACCACCTGCCATTCTGAAAAGGACCCGTTAATCCCTACTCTTTGTTTCCTGTCTGCCAATCAATTTTCTATCCATGTTAGACCCTACCCCCAATACCATGTGCTCTAATTTTGCCCACTAATCTCCTATGTGGGACCTTATCAAAGGCTTTCTGAAAGTCCAGGTACACTACATCCACTGGCTCTCCCTCGTCCATTTTCATAGTTACAAGTTTCAAGATGTTTTTTCTCTTGGCGAGTTTGATGTGGGTTGTTCCAAGAGCACTCGCCATACCATCCGAGTAACCGAGGATACCCTGTTCAGAGAGTGGTCGCGGTGACAGGCCACTGCAGATGTGGAAGATGTGCAGCAGCACTTGTGCAAGTTGAAGGAAGCTGGAATCATCACTGAGTCCCAAAGCCCCTATGTGTCCCCAATAGTAGTGGCCTGGAAGAAGAACGGAAAGGTACGCATGTGTGTGGACTATAGGAACTTGAACCGGCGCACTGTCCCTGACCAGTATATGGTCCCGAGGGTCGAAGACGCCTTGGTCTGTCTGAGTGGAGTGAAGTGGTTTAGTGTGCTGGACTTGAGGAGTGGATATGACCAGATCCCAATGAGTGAGGCCAACAAAAAGAAAATGGCATTTATATGTCCCTTGGGATTCTTCCAGTTCAAAAGGATGCCCCAGGGCATATTGGGAGCCCCTGCCACCTTCCAGAGGGGCATGGAGAAGATAGTGGGGGATATGAATTTGATTGAAGTGTCGTTGTATTTGGTGGATTTGGTAGAGTTTGGAGCCACGAAGAACACGAAGTGAGGCTACTGAAGGTGCTAAGTCGACTGAAGGAGGAAGGATTAAAGCTCTCCCTGGACAAGTGCCAGTTCTGCCAGACGTCTGTTAGCTATGTTAGACACATAATCTCGCAGAATGGAGTAGCTACAGACACGGCTAAGATAGAAGCGGTGACCACGTGGCTGAGGCCCCGGACTGTGAGCGCTCTGCGCTCGTTATCAGGGTTCTGTGCTTATTATCGGAGATTCATGGAGGGCTACGCCAAGGTGAGTAACCCCTTGAACCAGCTTCTGGGTGGTTACCCTCCCTTGGGGAAGAAAGGAAAAGGGGGGACAGGAGGTTGGAGAATATCTCAAACCGTCGGAGCCCTTCGGACAGAGGTGGGATGCAAAATGTGAGGAGGCTTCTAAATCGCTGGAAGAGCTGCTGACCCAGGCACCAGTGCTGGCTTTTGCAGACCCCCGATTACCCTATGTACTACACACCGATGCCAGCCGAGAGGGATTAGGGGCCATCTTGTGTCAAGATCAGGGCACTGGGTTGAGACTTGTAGCGTTTGTCAGCCGGAATTTGTTGCCCTTCGAGAGAAACTATCCCACCCATAAGTTGGGAGTTCCTGGCATTGAAGTGGGCAGTGATGGATAAGCTGAGTGACTGTCTCTACAGGGCCAAGTTTGAGGTGAGGACGGACAACAACCTGCTTACTTATATCCTGACTTCAGCAAAACTGGATGCTACAGGCCATCGGTGGTTGACCGCCTTGTCGGTATATGATTTCAGCCTGAAGTACCGGCCGAGGAGCAGGAATGTCAATGTGGGTGCTTTGTCACGGCAGGAGCATGAGGAACAGGAGAGGGACAAGGAGTGGGAGAGCGTTCCTGCCCCTGGGGTGAAAGCCATGTGTCAGTTTGCTATCACCGTGAAGGCTGAGGAAAAGGAGAGGACGGAGTGAGCAGTGGACCCACTGGGGGCTTCTGATGATGCCCTGCCCCCGTGTGATGAGCAAACCAAGCTAAGATGGGGTCTGGAATTGACCCCTCTGTGAACTATGCTGCTAATGAGAGAGAGAGAGGAGGGGGGAAGCATCCTGCACAGATGAGAGAGAGAGAGAGAGAGAGAGAGAGATGATTTAATATTATGGTTCCTTGGCTGATTGTTTACCTTTGCTCCAAGGACACTTTCTTTCCCTGCTTGTAAGATTCTTGCAGAGACTGCAAGGCGGGACCGGGTGATGGACGGTCTGATGGACAGCCGGTGCCCCGAAAGGAGAGATAAAAAGCAGGTCTGCGAAGACGCAGGCAGACACACCATGTGGCACTGAAAGAGTGTTGTGCACCCACATGAAGGTGGGGGTTTGGAGGATCGATTCGGGGGAATTGACCAGAGGCTCACAGTGTGTGAAGGTACAACCGGCGGGGACTTGTGCATCCATCCTTACCTGGGTGACAGGTCTACCACTGAAGAACGGTCGTACGGGGGTCACAGTCAGAGACTATAACAGGACAGGAAGATAACGGAAGGTTCGAAGGCAATGGCATCCTCTCTCTCTCTCTCTCTCTCTCTCTTCCCCCCCCCCAATGGTACACCAGCAACTACCTTGACCTAAACTAAACTGAACTGAACTCTGCATCATCGTAAGACTATCCAATTACCCCTAGACTTTGAAAGAGCTTGGTTTTGATTCCTATTTCCACACTTCTGTATATATCATTGCTAACCTATATTCATATATTTGCTTTTTATAGTACTGTATTACTTAGTTTATTAATAAACACTATTAGTTACAGTAATACCAGACTCCAACGTGTATTCCATTTCTGCTGGTTCGGTAACCCAGTTTACTGTGACCTGACTGCAATGAAGACTGAGCAGTTGCCAGAACTAAGCCCGGGGGAAGTAGCAGCTGCTCAGCCAGTTGACCTGGGCATTGGCACTGTTGGTGCGCGGTGGAAAAGGGGGATGTGGCGTGGGCGGAGAAGACGAAACATGCTTCAGTGCCTCCATTATTGAGGGAATGGCCCTGGTTGAAGTTAAGGAAACAATATTTATATCGGGTAACATCACCCCTGGACCAACCTCGGTGTTGGCAGTTGGTCCTGCCTGAGAAGTATCGGAAGATTGTGTTGAAGTCCCTGCACAATGGTTCTGGACATTTGGGAGTGGAGAAGACCTATGGATTGCTCAAAGACTGGTTTTATTGGCCCCGAATGAAGTCAGAGGTGGAAGAGTATTGCAAGTCGTGCATTCACTGCATACGCCGGAAGACGCTGCCTGTGCAGGCTGCTTCGTTGTCACACTTGCAAAGTGAGGGGCCATTGGACCTGGTGTGAATGGATTTCTTGGCCATAGAACCCAATGCCAGCAATACGGGGAATGTCTTAGTCATCACAGACCACTACGCCAGGTTTGCTGAAGTGTTCCCTACCAAAGATCAAAGGGCGACTGTGGTGGCAAAAGTGCTGTGGGAGAAGTATTTTGTGCATTATGGCCTTCCCCAGCAGATACATAGTGACCAGGGACGAGACTTTGAGAGTAAGTTCATCTACGAGCTACTGGGTATGCTGGGGGATGAGAAATCGAGGACCATGCCCTGTCATCTACAGGGCGATCCCCAGCCGGAGAGGTTTAATCGGACGCTGTTAGACATGCTCGGAACTCTGGAGATAAGCAAAAATAGCCGATGGAGTCAACATATTGGACATCTGGTTCACTGTTACAACTGTACCCGAAATGAAGCTACTGGATAGTTGCCCTATTATTTGATTTTTGGGCACGAGGAAAGGTTGCCGATTGACCTCTGTTTTGGGACAGATGTGGGTGAAGTATTGCCGAAGCCCTACTTGAATTATGTGTCTGATAGGAAGAAAGAGCTACAAAGAGCTTATGAACAAAAAGAGGTATGTCCAGAAGGTGAAGTTCTCCCAACTTCTGTCAGGAGACCGAATCCTCATCAGGAAATTGGGACTACCTGGGAAACACAAGCTGGCTGATTGCTGGGCAGGTACACCCTATGTAGAACAGAGTCAGTTGCCAAATCTACCAGTTTTCTGGGTGAGGCCCGAGGATGGGAAGGGGCCCGTCAAGATTCTCCACCGGAATCACCTGTTGTCCCTGGGGCAAGATGTACAGGTAGAGCGGGAGCCCAAGATGCCAGCTGCGCCTAGTACCAGGACTCTGCATCCACGCAGGGTGGATGACGAGCCCAACCCGGGAGAGTCGGGCCCCGGCCCAGCACCTGTGAGGGATACTGACTCGGAGGATAGTGACTCGGAAGATTAGTACAAACTGCCATTCGCTGACTCCCCCGTGATGGAGGAGGAAAGCTCTGGCCCTTTCCCCACTTGGTTAGACAGGGTAAGGGGGGCTAGTGATGAGAAGTTGGAGGTACCACCGAATGCTGGAGAGGAGGATGTGGGACCTGATCGACAGATAGCGGGTTCCGAGGTGCGGAGGAGCTTGGGTGACCACTCACAGGAGGATTTGCCTCGTAGTTCCCATGAGTCTCCTGTATTGTCGGAGGTGGAGGAGTTAGAAGAGGGGGTGCACAGATCACAGAGAAGTAGGCACCCCTCAGATAGGTTGGCCTATGTAGCACCTGGGGAACAGGGTATGATCTCCACTGTTTTGGGAAGTTATGTCACTGATTCCTGCACTTGGATTGGGCTGTGTGTTCTGCAGGAAGGGTTGGTGAATTATCTGAACGTCATGAGGGCATGACTTAATTCAGCGGGGGAAGAATGTAGGGTTCTCAGACTATTAATTGTAATGTTAACTGTTAACTGCGTATATAAAATGGCTTCTCTGTAGCAATAATGAAATGGCTTCTTTGTATGTAACAGATGAGGTAATGCTGTTTAGTTGAAATGCTTGGGTTATAATTACTGATAACGGAGGAACTAACCAATGGAAACGATATTATTCTATCTGTATGTGTGGGAACCTGGAGTCAGTGTGCGGGGTTTTCGGGAGGAGAATCGGAGAGGAAAGATGTGCTGGACTCGTTCTGGTCGACCACCAATGTTGGTCCCAGGCGGCATGTCGAGGAGGTCGGAGAAGATCGAATGGTGGACAGAAGGCTTTGATAATTGAGCTCCAATGGTTGTGCATGAACTGACTGAACTCTGATATGTTTTGGCACCCTTTTCTTTCTTTTTTATATTGTAGGCTGCGCAGGCATGTGACATAGCGCACCAAAGGTTTAAAAAAAAGACCACCATATACAGCGGCCAGCGGCGGAGTGGACTGAGTCAGAGTGGAAAGGCTTTGGCTCAACAGGCTTCAGTGTGAACAGGCAGAGGCGAGGGTAGGTCCCCGCTAAGGTTTGTTTTTGTTCATTTAGAGTAGAGAGAATGCCAGGCAGGATGCTGGAATGCTCCTCTTGAAGGATGTGGGAAATCAGGGAGACATCCGGTGTCCCTGACAACGAAACCTGCAGGAAGTGCATCCAGCTGCAGCTCCTAACAAACCGCATTAGGGAACTGGAGCAGGAGCTGGATGACCTCCGGATCATTAGGGAGAATAAAGAGTTTATAGATAGTAGTTTCAGGGAGGCAGTTACACCAGAGGAGCAGTGCACAGGTAATTGGGTTACAGTCAGGCAAGGGAAGGGGAAAGGGCTGGCAGGGCAGGGCTCCCCTGTGGCCATTCCCCTCAACAACAAGTATACCGATTTGGATACTGTTGGGGGATGACTGACCTGGGACAAGCTGCAGAAGCCGGATCTCTGGCACTGAGTCTGGTTCTGCACTGCAGAAGGGAGGCTGGAAGAAGAGGGGAGTGGTAGTGATAGGGGATTCGATAGCTACAGGTACAGACAGGAGGTTTTGTGGTCATGACAGAGACTCCCGGATGGTTTGTTGCCTCCCGGGTGCCAGGGTCAGGGATGACGCTGATCGCGTACACAGCATTCTGAAGTGGGAGGGTGAGCAGCCAGATGTCGTGGTACACATCGGTACCAATGACGTAGGAAGAAAGAGTGAGGAGGTCCTGAAGAGTGAGTATAGAGAGCTTGGTAGGAAGTTAAAAAGCAGAACCTCGAGGGTGGTAATCTCAGGATTGCTACCTGTGCCACGTGCCAGTGAGGGTAAGAATAGGATACTCTGGAGGATGAACACGTGGCTGAGGAACGGGTGTAGGGGGGAGGGTTTCAGATTTCAGGATCATTGGGACCTCTTCTGGTCAGGTGGGACCTGTACAAGAGAGACGGGTTACACCTCAACCACAGGGGGATCAATATCCTTGCAGGGAGGTTTGTTAGTGTTATTGGGGGGGGGGGGGGGGTGTTTAAACTAGATATGCAGGGGGATGGGAACCAGAGTGCCAGAGTAGATAGTGAAGCAGGGATGAAAATAAATGTTGTTAAGGTTTCATGCAAAATCACAAATAGAAGGGTTGTGTGTGGTGGTAATAATCTTCTGAGGTGTGGGAAAGGCTGATGAGCTGAGGGCATGGATTGAAATGTGGAATTATGACATTGTAGCCGTTAGTGAAACTTGGCTACAGGAGGGGCAGGACTGGCAGCTTAATGTTCCAGGGTTCCAATGTTTCAGACGTGATAGAGGCAGAGGGATGAAGGGTGGTGGGGGGGGGGGGGGGGTGGTGGCATTGCTAGTCAGGGAAAATGTTACTACAGTGCTCAGGCAGGACAGATTAGAGGGCTTGTCTACTGAGGCCATATGGGTGGAGCTGAGAAACAGGCAAGGTATGACCACATTAATGGGGTTGTATTATAGACCACCCAATAGTCAGCGAGAATTGGAGGAGCGAATCTGGAGAGAGATAGCAGACAACTGCAGGAAACAAAAAGTTGTAATAGTAGGGGATTTTAATTTTTCACACATTGATTGGACTCCCATACTGTTAAACGTCTAGATGGGTTAGAATTTGTGAAATGTGTTCAGGAAAGTTTTCAAGATCAATACATAGAGGTACCAACTAGAGAGGATGCAATATTAGATCTCCTATTAGGAAACAAGTTAGGACAAGTGACGGAAGTGTGTGGGAGAACACTTTGGTTCCAGTGATCATAACACCATTAGTTTTAACTTGATCATGGATAAAGATAGATCTGGTCCTCGGGTTGAGGTTCTAAACTGGAAAAAGGCCAGATTTGAAGAAATGAGAAAGAATCTAAAAAGCGTGGATTGGGACAGGTTGTTCTCTGGCAAGGATGTGATTGATAAGTGGGAGGCCTTCAAAGGAGAAATTTTGAGAGTGCAGAGTTTGTATGTTCCTGTCAGGATGAAAAGGAAAGTGAATAAGAATAAGGAACCTTGGTTCTCAAGGAATATTGGAACTCTGATAAAGAAGAAGAGAGAGATGTATGATGTGTATAGGCAACAAGGAGCAAATAAGGTACTTGAGGAGTATAAAAAGTGCAAAAAAATACTTAAGAAAGAAATCAGGAGGGCTAAAAGAAGACATGAGGTAGCTTGGGCAGTCAAGGTGAAGGATAATCCAAAGAAATTCTACAGGTATATTAAGAGCAAAAGGATAGTACTAGATAAATTTGGTCCTCTTGAAGATCAGAATGGTTGGCTATGTATGGAACCAAAAGAAATGGGGAGATCTTTTATTTTTTTATTGCGTCTGTATTTACTGAGGTCAATACTGAGATTGAAGAGGAGGAGGTGCTTGCTACCTTGAGGCAAATCAGAGTAAATAAATCCCCAGGACCTGACAGGGTATTCCCTCAGACATTGAAGGAGAGTAGTGTTGAAATTGTAGGGGCTCTGGCAGATATATTTAAAATGTCCGTATCTATGGATGAGGTGCCAGAGGATTGGAGGATAGCTCATGTTGTTCCATTGCTTAAAAAAGGCTCTAAAAGTAATCCAGAAAATTATAGGCCGGTAAGTTTGACATTGGTAGTAGGTAAATTATTGGAAGGAGTACAAAGAGATAGGATCTACAAGTATTTACTTAGACAGGGACTTATTAGGGAGAGTCAACATGGCTTTGTGTGTGGTAGGTCATGTTTAACAAATCTACCAGAGTTTTTCAAGGAGGTTACAAGGAAAGTGGATGAAGGGAAGGCAGTGGATGTTGTCTACATGTACATGTAAGGCCTTTGACAAGGTCCTGCATGGGAGGTTAGTTAGGAAGATTCAGTCGCTAGGTATACATGGTGAGGTAGTAAACTGGATTAGACATTGGCTCAATGGAAGAAGCCAAAGAGTGGTAGTGGAGAATTGCTTCTCTGAGTGGAGGCCTGTGACTAGTGACGTGCCACAGGGTTCAGAGCTGGGTCCATTGTTATTTGTCATCTATATCAATGATTTGGATGATAATGTGGTAAATTGGATCGGCAAGTTTGCTGACGATACCAAGATTGGAGGTGTAGTGGACAGTGAGGAAGAGTTTCAAAGCTTGCAGAGAGATCTGGACCAGCTGGAAAAATGGCAGATGGAGATTAATATAGACAAGTGTGAGGTATTGCACTTTGGAAGGAAAAACCAAGGTAGAACATACAAGGTAAATGCTAGGGCACTGAGGAGTGCAGTGGAACAGAGGGATCTGGGAATACAGGTACAAAATTCCCTAAAGCTGGCAGCACAGGTAGATAGGGTAGTAAAGAGAGCTTTTGGTACATTGGCCTTTATAAATCAAAGTATTGAGTATAAGAGTTGGAAAGTTATGATGAGGTTGTATAAGACATTGGTGAGGCCAAATTTGGAGTATTGTGTGTAGTTCTAGTCACTGAATTACAGAAGTATATTAATAAAGTTGAAAGAGTGCAGAGAAGGTTTACAACAGGTGCAGTGGTGGCAGAGGAACAGAGAGAAGGGAATAGTGTTTTTATAAGGTAGGGCTGAGAAGAGGTATTGGCAAGATAACTGAAAGTTAGTAGGCTTGTAAAAGACGCCTATCTCCAGAGATGAAACAGAGCGATCGAGAAAGGGGATTGAGATGTCAGAGATGGTTCAGCTTCTTTCTTCATCCCCCATCCCCCCCTCACCTGCTCTCAGCGATTAACTGCTCGATTATATTTCTTCTCCCCCCAACCTTGTTGTTCTGGCTTTCCCCCCTTCCTTTCCAGTCCTGATGAATGGTTTCCATTTGAAACACAAACTGTTTATTCCTCTCATTTGCCGCTGCCTGAATTGCTGAGTTCCTCCAGCATTCATGTGCTTTGTGATTAGATCATATGAGATCCAGCATGAGCTTGCCACTTGGATACAAAACTGGCACTTTGGAAGGGTCAGAGGGTGTTGGTGGAGGTTTGTTTTTCAGACTGGAGGCCGGTTACCTCTGGTGTGTTGCAGGGGTCGGTACTGGGTCTTTTATTGTTCATCACCTATACCAATTATTTCAGTGAGTATGGTGTTGGCATGTTTGGAAAGTTTGTGGATGACATTAAAATTGGTGGGATAGTGGACAGTGAAGATGATTACCAGATTGTGATCAACTGGAGTGAGTGGACCAAATTTGAACAAATGCAAATGATTGCAGTTTGGTAACTTCAACCAGGGCAGTAATTAAAGAGTAAATGGGACGGCCCTAGAAGTTGTTGTAGAACAGAGAGATCTAGGGTTACCAATACACTGTTCGCTGAAAGTGATGACACAAATAGACAGGATGCCGAAGAATGTGTTTGGCACACCTTCTGAGCTGCGTATGCAGGGACATTAATATTATCAAGGATCCCACCCATACACCCAGCTTCCTCTTTGACTTTACACCATTAGGCAGGAACCGCCGATGCATAAAAGCAAGAACAGTCAGAATGGGTAAACAGCTTCTGAACTCCCTGCCACATCACATCTGACATTTCACTATTAACTTGTTCTGTCCCTTACAATATTTAATGTATGCCTTTAATTTGTTCATTTATGCATAATTCATTTGTAGATTAAATTCTTATTTTCCAAAGTTATTGTGTATTATATGAATGTTAATTGTACTTTTGTGCTTTATACCCTGCTCCAGAGAAACATTGTCTTGTTTGACGGCCTACATGGATATAGTTAAATGACAATAAACTCAACTTGACACTCGCTTTCATCTGGAAAATTAGGACAAACCAATGCTACAAAGCTGGCCCACTTTCCAGTTCAATGACAGTTCTGACATTACTCAAAGTATTGTGCAACAATTAAACCAGAAAGGATATCACCGGGACTGGAGGGTTTGAGTCAAAAACTTAATAGGTGGGAATTTTTTTCCTAGACCATTAGAGGCTGAGGAATGACCTTGCAGAGATATGTAAACTCATGAGGAGTGTAACTAACGTGGACGGTCACAGTCCTTTTCCCAGAGGGGAGGAGGAGAATTGAGAGGGCATAGATTTCAGGTGAAAGGGGACAACATTGTGTGTTCACGTCAAGTCAAGTCACTTTTATTGTCATTTCGACCATAACTGCTGCTACAGTACATAGTAAAAATTAGACAACTTTTTTCAGGACCATGGTGTTACATGACACAGTACAAAAACTAGACTGAACTATGTAAAAAAACAACACAGAAAAAAAACTACACTCGACTACAGACCTACCTAGGGCTGCATAAAGTGCACAAAACAGTGCAGGCATTACAATAAATAATAAACAAGACTTTAGGTCAGTAAGTTGTCAGTCCAGGCTCTGAGTATGGAGGAGTCTAATAGTTTGGGGGAAGAAACTGTTACATAGTCTGGTCGTGAGAGCCTGAATGCTTCAGTGCCTTTTCTCAGACGGCAGGAGGGAGAAGAGTTTGTATGAGGGGTGTGTGGGATCCATCATAATGCTGTTTGCTTTGCGGATGCAGCATGCAATGTAAATGTCCGTAATGGCAGGAAGAGAGACCCTGATGATCTTCTCAGCTGACCTCACTATCCGCTGCAGGGTCTTGCAATCCGAGATGGTGCAATTTCTGAACTAGGCAGTGATTCAGCTGCTCAGAATGCTCTCAATGCAATCCCTGTAGAATGTGATGAGGATGGGGGGTGGGAGATGGACTTTCCTCAGCCTTCGCCGAAAGTAGAGACGCTGCTGGGCTTTTTTTGCTATGGAGCTGGTGTTGAGGGCCCAGGTGAGATTCTCCACCAGGTGAACACCAAGAAATTTGGTGCTCTTAATGATCTCTACTGAGGAGCCGTCGATGTTCAGTGGGGAGTGGTCGCTTTGTGCCCTCCTGAAGTCAACAACCATCTCTTTTGTTTTGTTCACATTCAGAGACAGGTTGTTGGCTCTACACCAGGCTGTTAGCCACTGCACCTCCTCTCTGTAAGCTGACTCGTCATTCTTGCTGATGAGACCCACCATGGTCGTTTCATCGGCAAACCTGATGATGTGGTTCAAGCTGTGTGTTGGAGCACAGTCATGGGTCAGCAGATTGAACAGCAGTGGATTGAGCACACAGCCCTGGGGAGCCCACTGTGCTCAGTGTGATGGTGTTGGAGATGCTGCTCCAAATCTGGACTGACTGAGGTCTCCCAGTCAGGAAGTCTAGGAATCAGTTGCAGAGGGAGGTGTTCAGTCCCAGTAGGCTCAGCTTTCCAATCAGTTTCTGAGGAATGATTATGTTGAATGCTGAACTGAAGTCTATGAACAGCATTCAAACGTATGTGTCTTTTTTGTCCAGGTGGGTTAGGGCCAGGTGGAGGGTGATGGCAATGCCGTCGTCTGTTGAGTGGTTGGGACGGTATGCAAACTGCAGGGGGTCCAGTGAGGGGGGCAGCAGGGTCTTGATATGCCTCATGACGAGCCTCTCGAAACACTTCATGATGATGGATGTAAGTGCAACGGGACGGTATTCATTTAGGCAGGACACTGAAGACTTCTTCGGCACGGGGACGATGGTGGCGGCTTTGAAGCACGTTGGAACGTTGGCGCTGCTCAGGAGATGTTGAAGATGTCAGTGAGAACATCCACTAGCTGGTCTGCACATCCTCTGAGCACTCTGCGAGGAACGTTGTCTGGTCCAGCAGCTTTCTGTGGGTTGACCCTGCACAGGGTTCTTCTCACATCGGCCACGGTGAGACACAGCACCTGGTCATTTGTAGGAGGGGTGGACTTTCTCGCTGTCACATAATTTTCCACCTCAAAACGGGTGTAGATGTTATTCAGTGCATTTGGGAGGGAGGCATCATCTGCACAGTCAGGTGATGTTGTCCTGTAGTTGATGTCCTGAATGCCCTTCCACATGCGCTGCGTGTCGCCTCTGTCCTGGAAGTGGCTATGGATTCACTGGGCGTGTTCACGCTTTGCCCCTCTGATGGGCCGGGACAGTTTGGCCCTTTCTGATGTTAGGGCTGCCTCGTCTCAATAGACAATAGACAGTAGGTGCAGGAGTAGGCGATTCGGCCCTTCTAGCCAGCACTGCCATTCACTGTGATCATGGCTGATCATACACAATCAGTACCCCGTTCCTGCCCTCTCCCCATATCCCTTGACCCCGCTATCTATAAGAGCTCTATCTAACTCTCTCTTGAATGCATCCAGAGACTTGGCCTCCACTGCCTTCTGGGGCAGAGCATTCCACATATCCACCACTCTCTGCGTGAAAAGGTTTTTCCGCATCTCTGTTCTAAATGGCCTACCCCTTATTCTTAAACTGTGGCCTCTAGTTCTGGACTCACCCATCAGCGGGAACATGCTTCCTGCCTCCAGTGTGTCCAATCCCTTAATAATCTTATATGTTTCAATCAGATCCCCTCTCATCCTTCTAAATTCCAGTGTATACAAGCCCAGTCGCTCCAATCTTTCAACATATGACAGTCCCGCCATTCCGGGAATTAACTTTGTGAACCTACGCTGCACTCCCTCAATAGCAACAGTGTCCTTCCTCAAATTTGGAGACCAAAATTGCACACAATACTCCAGGTGGGGTCTCACCAGGGCCCTGTACAGCTGAAGAAGGACCTCTTTACTACTATACTCAATTCCTCTTGTTATAAAGGCCAGAATGACATTAGCTTTCTTCACTGCCTGCTGTACCTGCATGCTTGCTTTCATTGACTGATGTACAAGTACACCTGGATCTCGTTGTACTTCCTCTTTTCCTAACTTGACTCCATTTAGATAGTAATCTGCCTTCCTGTTCTTGCCACCAAAGTGGATAACCTCACATTTATCCACTTTAAACTGCATCTGCCATACATTTGCCCACTCACCCAACCTGTCTCCTGCTCTGAATGCAGAGTCACGGGTCCTCAGCATTGCACACACCTCTGCGGTCATCCATGGCTTCTGGTTGGCATGTATAGTGATGGTCTTGGACAGAGTAACATCATCAAAGCACTTGCTGATGTAGCTAGTCACTGATGCTGTGTACTCCTCTTTGCATCCTCCCTGAACATGTGCCAGTCAGTGTGCTCAAAGCAGTCTTGAAGAGCAGAGATTGCTCCTGCTGGCCAGGTTTTCACCTGCTTCTGAACTGGTCTGGAGCATCTGATGAGCGGTCTGTATGCTGGGAATAACATAACAAAAACGTGGTCCAAGTAACCGAGGTGGGGATGGGGCTCTGCCTGGTACGTGTCGGGGATGTTTGTGTAAACCAGGTCCAATGCGTTCTCCTCCCTCATTGCAAAATCCACATACTGATGGAATTTGGGGAGCACTGACTTAAGGTTCGCGTGGTTAAAATCACCGGTGACAATAAACAGTCCATCAGAGTGTGCGTTCTGCAGTTCGCTAATAGCCCCGTACAGTTCACAGAGCGCCTCCTTAGCATTAGTGCTGGGGGGAATGTGGACACTGAAAGTAAGGACAGAGGACGTTGGTGGTGGATATTGATGGCACAGTAGTATAGGGATTAGCACAAAGCTTTAGAGTACAAGCAACCCCGGCAACATTCCCACTGCTCCCTATGAGGAGTTTGTACACCGTCCCCGTGACTCTGTCAGTTTCCTCAGGGTGCTCCGGATTCCACCCATAGTCCAAAGGCCTACCAGCTGATAGGTCATTGTAAATTGTCCCATAGTTAGCCCAGCGTTAAATTGGGAGTTGCTGGGCAGCATGGCTTGAAGGACCAGAAGGGTCTACTCCGTGTTCTATCTCAATAAAACAAAATAAAAATGTATGGATCAAGGTGCCAGAAGGGGTGGTAGATGTGGTTAACACTGTATCAAAAGATATTTGGACAGATAGATGGATAGGAAAGATTTTGAGGAATATGGATCAAATGCAGGCAAATGGGACTAGCTCAGGGAGATCTTGATTGATCAGGGCAAATTGGGACAAAGGACCTATTTCTCCATTGTGAACCTTTGACTGTAAACATGCTGCAGCTGTGTTTCTCTCTGATTCTGGGTCAGGTGTCCTGGGCAAGAAGGAGAATATCAAGTCAAGTCAAGTCAAGTTTATTGTCATTTCAACCATAAACTGCTGGTACAGTGCACAGTAAAAACAAAACAATGTTCCTCCAGGACCATGGTGCTACATGAAACAACACAAAACTACACTAGACTATGTAAGACAGCACAAGGCTACACTAGACTACGTAAAACAACATAAAAACTGCACTAGACTACAGACCTGCACAGGACTACATAAAGTGCACAAAACAGTGCAGGGCAGTACAATAATTAATAAACAAGACAATAGGCACAGTAGAGGACAAATATAATAATAAATGATGCAGATGTGAGTCCAGACTCTGGGTATTGAGGAGTCCGAGGGCTTGGAGAAAGAAACTGTTGCACAGTCTGGTTGTGAGAGTCCGAATGCTTCGGTACCTTTTGCCAGATGGCAGGAGGGAGAAGAATTTGTGTGAGGGGTGCGTGGGATCCTTCATAATATTGTTAGATTTGCAGGTGCAGCCTGTAAATGTCAGTTTCTCCATTATAAAGTCAGCAGGGCTGTAAACTGCCGAGTGCAGGAGCAACAGATGTTATTTTCCTTCTGGAAATGTCTATCAGGTTAGTTGTGTGAGTGATAGATGAGCACTTTGGAAAGTCATGCCTCTCTGCCAATCAACCTGATTCTAGCTGGACCTTCAGACCCGGAACTTGGAGCCACCTTTTGACCTGACTCCAGACTCAGAGGGATCTAGTCTTGTTGCCACTGGTGGGCCTTCATTCTCTAGAGAATCTCAGAAGGGATTCCTCCACCACTGATCCTCCTGATGGGACTCTGATGGATCTGGGTCAGTTGGAACATCTGACCTACCACGTAGTGTGTGACATTGTCATAAGGAAAAGGCACCAGTGTGATTACTTTCATAGACATTTAAGGAGGTTTAGTTTGTCACCATATTCTCAAGCAATCTCCTCCCCACTATCAGTAGCATTGACATGAGGCCCTGCATCAGGAAAGTAACATCCTTCATCAGAGATTCTCACCATCCGGGCAATGCCATCTTATCACCATTACCATCGGCAGGAGGTACAGGAGCCTTATGTCCTCCTCCACCAGGTTCCAAAACAGCTATTTCCCTTCAGCCATTCAGGTCTCAAACCAACCATCACAATGCTAATCACTACTGTCTGGAAACACTAGAGTCATAGTCATAGCGAAGTACAGCACGGAGGCCCTTTGGCCCATCCAGTCTATGCCAAAATCATTTAAACTGCCTTCTCCCATATACCTCCACCAGGATCAAAGCTCTCCATACCCCAAACATCCATGTACATATCCAAACTTCTCCTAAATGTTGAAACCAAGCTTGCATGCACCATTTTTACTGGCAGCTCATCCCCCTCTCACGATCAGCTGAGTGAAGAAGATTCCCCTCAAACTTTTCACCTTTCACCCTTAACCCATGATCTCTGGTTGTAGTCCCACCCAACCTCAGTAGATAAACCCAGATTGCACTTACCCCTCATAATTTTGAATACCTCTGTCAGATCTCCTCTTAATCTTCTAAGTGACCAGATTGATCACTTTGCACGAAACTACACTTTGATATTTGTTGTCCTTTTTGTATAAATTGTGCTTATACTTTTCTTGTGAATACTGCTGATACGATTTGACATGCCTGTGGCTGATCATTGCCCTTGTGCACATGAAAATGAACTTATCTATGACTTTGACAGATCAGCTGTCAACGGTGTTAGACTGGAAGAAAATGGGGAATCAGTCTGGAGCAGGAAGAGGACTGTAGAGTCCAACACCAGTGACGCAGGGGGTGCCTTCATGTTTCGCAATTTGTCCGTTCTCAGGGAAGAGAGAGAGGAGCTGAGTTTCATGAAGAGCCAGAGCCTCTGTGTGAGGTTAAGGGCCTGCTGCTAGCTGGTGATCAGCTAACACTCAGAGGGAGGGTGTTTACTTGTACACACTATCAAATGACCACAGGAAGTGTGAAAAGGCAAAAAAAAACACATGCAAAGCAGAGAAGGGGAGGGGGGGGAGAGAAGAAGCTGATCTGAGGAGAGACAGACAGGAATCATGGAAGCAAACAAATTAAGAGAGGACTGAAATAGGAAGAGAGAGGGTGAGAAAGAGAAAGCGTTTGGGTAGGCAGATATAGAGACTGGCCAGATAGAGAACTAAAGGGGATGAGAAAGGGTGAGGGTGAAGGTCAAGATGGTAATCAGTCAACAGCTATTCCAGTTTCAGGGTGTCGACTAGAACGAGACCAGGGTGTGGCACACTAAGGCCTGCATGACTGGGAACCTAGATCAGTTCACATACATTTCACTGCCCTAAAAGCAATCAATCATTAAAATCTGACCTTACCCACATAAACAGCAAAGAGATAGGCACAGAATGGGTAGAGGAACTCCAATCTGCATATTTTGGTGTTTGTTTCCTTGGCGATTGTTGAAGGGAATACTTCACGTTCTGTATCTGGAGTGTACATTGGGACAGCGTATAGAGAACCTCACTTTCTATTCAGTTACTACGGTCCCTGCTCTGGGAGCCTTGATGAGAACTGTGGAAATAACGGAG